>NW_006921610.1:17843372-17914977 GCF_000298275.1 Orycteropus afer afer
TTTTTTTTTCTTCTCAAGCCTTAGAAATTGTCTGTGTAGCTCTTTTACTTCATCTTTTCTTCCATTTGCTTTAGGTACTCTCCATTGAAGAGCAAAATTCACATTCAGTTCTGACATCTATTTTGGTCTTTTCTTTCCTCCCTGCCTTTTTAATGACCTTTTTATTTTCTTCATGTATAATGTCCTTGATGCATCCCATAGCTCATCTGGTCATCAGTCATTAGTGTTCCATGTGTCAAATCTATTCTTCAAATGATCTTTAAATTCAGGTGGAATATACTCAAGATTGTATTTTGGTTCTTGTGGACTTGCTTTAATTTTCTTCAGGCCCTAATTATCATTATTTTATTATTAGAATTTAGCTAATAATTATTATCCAAAACTTAAGAGTCATTACTGCCCAAAACCCCAAGTTCAAAAAATACATATGTTACTAATTCTTCACATTTTTGTGGCACTCTGATTTTGAGATTTGCATTGCAATAAACAAATGAGTTTCAAAAACTTCATGAGGTTACAATGAAGAGTGAAAATAATTTTCACTTAATTTCATTTTGAAAAAATAGGGTGAGTACTTTCATCATTTGGTGAGTTATAAAATCGGGTGTCATTAAACAAGCATATCCTAATCTTTTTAAAGCTTATACCCAATTGATGGTGTCATTTGGATACTTGAGACAAGTTTCCATCATTCCTTCTTAGAAATGAACATATAACTTATTATTTAAGACTAGAGGATGAAACATGGATTTAAGGCAGCGCCAAGTATTCATCTTTTATGTTCTACCATTTAGCTATTCATATTTTGTCTAATATACAGTTGTAAATATAACAACAAATTGATTCCAGAGGTATGTTGCAATTTCTGGTTATGAAGTTTTGAGCATATCAGTTATAGAAAGATAACAAAAAAATACAGGTAATTATGGCAAATATGAGGCAGTATTTCAAGAACTAGGGGCTTTCATGAAGATGAAGAGAATGCAAGAGACTGCTGTAATACAGTTGAACTTTTCTTGGCTCACTTCCACTTAACTAGCTCTCTATTTCCTCTGTAAAATATACTGACCAATGCCCACAGCACATTGAATGTTCGCAGCTAGTTAATGACTCTCAACTGTGCACATCTGTTCCCACTAGAGGGAAGTCCCAGGAGAGAGTCCCAAACAAGTTTATGCCAGTTGTACTTATTATTGTAATTATGTAATTTAATTAAATATTATGTAAACTGATGAAATATGAGAGCAAAATGGAAGAGAGTTGCTTGTGGGAACACTTCCTTTGAAGAGAAGATAAATTCTATTATACATAAAATTACTAAAGGATTTTCTCTGAAGAGGAAGGAAGGTCTGGGTGAACTCACAAGGCCTTTTCCAAATCTATCATAATAGATATTTCTTGGAGTTTAAAACTTCCTTTCACTTAGATCTAGGCCTCCATTCCAAGTCATATAATAGCAGATGTCAGTTACCATTTCCTGAGCACTCACTATGTGCCAGGCACTGTGTACACTTTCATTATCTCATTTGATGTTCACAGAAATAATTATTAATTACTGAACACTTACAGTATGTGCTTTGCCCTGTGCTAACTACATTACATCTATTACCTCATTTAATTCTTATAACAAATCTAGTTTTAGATATGGAAACAGAAGCTCATCAGGAATGAAAGGCTTTTCTACACACATGACTAAAGAGTGGGGATTAGAACCCAGCTCTACAGAACTCCAAAGCCTTATCTCTTATTACTACACTATACTACCTTCACATATGAGCTCTTAAAGGACTTTATTCATTTATTTTTGTAGCCTCAGTACCTAGTTCAGAGCCTAAATCACCATAGGAGCTCATTAGTGTTACATGGATGAAGGAGTGCACAGATGGATGGATGGATAGATATTACTTCAATTTTGCTTGATAGGCTTTAATGTCAATTTTCTAGAATACAGCAATGAGAGGCAACCCTTTCTAATAATATAGCCACCAGTGCACCTTAACATGACTTAAATAACATTATATTTATTTTCATTTATTAAAACATTATTACAATCAGTGATACTAGTTATGTTGAAAAATAAAAGTATTGATAGAACTTACAGTTTCAGACAAGTGGATTTTTTTTTTTTCTTAGAGTCATCATCCTTTCTTCCTTTTGTAAGACCTATTTTTTGGGAAACTGCTTGTCCCGTATTCCTAGTCTCCATGATTTCACTAGAGGTGACCCACTCTCTGTCTCTTGAAGTGGACCTGTGTCCCAACCTTGACTAATAAGAGTCATCTATTCCTCTGCCATAGTGAATGGATCAGGGACAAACAAGGAATAAACAAGGGACCTAAGCTAGGTCAAGAAGAGTGATTCCTGGGAATCTTCTATTCCTACAGCAAAAGATAAGCTTCTTTGCTCCCAAGGGTACTAAACTAATACAATACCGCCCTGGAGCTGCCATATTGCTTCCAGAAGGAAAGATCTTAAATGAAAATGAAGTCAACCCTAAAACAAGCAGAGCCTAGAGATGGAAGGAGGCAAATTACAATATTTTTTGGCAGCTGGAGCTAGTCATGTCCAAAGTCGAGTCATGTCTAGTCATGACATTTTCAGTTACATAAACCAGTAAATTATTTTTATTTATTTATTTGTTTTTGTCTAAACAGCTTGACTTGGATTTTGTCACTTGTAGCAAAGTTAGCATTTCTTAAGTACCTCTACAAATCTAGAAAATATTTTCATATAATCCACAATCAAGATCAAATGGATTGATCCAGAAGGCATGGCTTGCAAATATTTAGGGAAGAAAAAGAAGTTACAACTAAAATAAGACAAAAACCAAATTATAAATGTAATTGAATCTAATAATTGGGTCTAATATCTTAGTCCTCTCTGGTGTTTTGACTTCAGTGCTTAGTAATGCTATTTTATTCTTTCCTTTAAAGGAAGACTCATTAATCAGTTAAATAGAACAGCTTGATTAAAAGAGAGGATGCATAACATTTTAAGATCTGTATTTCCTAGAAGTCTCCAGATAAAGTCAGAATACCCCCTACCAAGTTTTAAAATGAGTTCTTTAATTTAAGACTTCTTCAAGCAGAATTTTCTTCCAACTTACTTGCAAAACACACGTTCTTGTATACACATCATGCAGAAACAGAAATCCATTCAGGTACAATCTAACTTGCAATCAAGAACTGCTAAAATAAGACCTTTATCATCAGCACAGCACATCCTAAAATGTCTTTGTAAAATGAATCAAATTATATGAGTTAATTGATTCCAGGCAACATCAGCAACTGCAGGTGGAGACTGAATAACAGGATGTTTATTAATGAAGAACTATTAATCAAAATTGACAATACCAATCCCTGTTTGTTGTATTTGAAATCTACCTGCAATGGTTATAGATACATTTGTTGAAATTTTAGGCACAGTTTTTTTTGGGGGGGAAGCTATATTGGGCTACTGATATTTGGACAGTGAAAAGATACTCCTAAGTGCAATTTGACAAGCAATGCCAAATATGCCAGTGGTAATTAATTAGCACTTAATTGAGACCACAGAACAACAGGATATAGGAATTGGTACTCAGTGCCATTTCCCCCTTAGGCTCCATCTCAGGAGGTTCAGGAGTGTGGCTGCATGCTGAAGGTCATTAAGTAAATTGGGAGAACACAATGACACTGGACATTTCATGATGGATCTCTTTCACCCTTTGCTGTTGCCCCTGGCTATCTCTGACAAGAAAAGGACTGTGATTCTGTGATGGAGAATTCAGGGTTCTTGTATGTCTAAGTCAAGGTAAATGCTGCCCTCACATCCTATGCTAGTTAGACTGGACACTTCAGACAAAGATAAAGCTCAAAAATGAAATGCTAGCATGGAAGCTGGTAGGCCAACATAAAAGCAAAATAAAATTAGAAGAAAGATTCATTTGCATTTTTTTTGTTGTTGTCTTATATTTCTTTTCTTTCTTTCTCTCTCTCTCTCTCTCTCTTTTTTTAAATAAATTTAGAACCAGAGTATTTCTTTCTAGAAAAAATGTACAATAGATAAAGTAGTTGCAGTTTGGGCTTCTTGGGTGCCTCTTAAAAATTTCAAAGACTGCTAGAAGTTCAATCTTAAAAACATCATACACACTCCTTCATGTCATCCTCAAACACACACCTTCAATTTTAATAGGTAGGGATCAACACCCTTTCCTGGGGGGAGGGAAGGAGAAATTCTTGCTTCACAATCTTGTAGACTGAGCAAATAAAGAAAAGGACATGAATTCTTCTAATCTCTGAATAAATATAACTTTTGGTCTGAGAATACAGGGTTGCTCTGAGTCAGAATCAACTAGATTGTGGTGGGTTTGGGTTTTTTTGGTGGATTTGTCTTATAATACATGAGTTGGGGAGTACAGTTTTCAAATTTGCCACCATATTTTGTGAAAAAACAAAGTTTGTGCAATTTTTATTTCATAGCTTAAAGTAGAAATTTTTTTACTGAAGGTACTGGGAATTGAAGTCTGAATTCTTGAGCACTAAATTCTCAGTCCACACAGATTATGATACTTTAGAAGGGTCCTCACTCACCAAAATGGGCTTTGATAAAGTACAATTATATATACATCTGGAAAAAGGCTCTTTAGGGATCTCATTTATTTGGTCACACATATGCCTCTAGTTAAAGCAAATCAGATACCCACTATTTTCTTCTCAAAAAGAGCATGACTCTGATTTTTCAGAGGTCCTTGAGAACTTGTCGTTGACAATGGCACTCACTGATGGAGCAGAGGGCAATGACTATTTGATAAGAAATGCTCTCCCTTTTCTTAACTGACTTCCTGTCTGTGGCTCATTCACTGAACTAAGTTTGTTCCCATGAACTGAGAGTCGCCTCAACATCATTCCTCCTTACCATAAGTGGAGAAATCTGGACAAGGGCTTTCTTTATTCAGTTGAGATATTCATGTGATGTGACTGGAGAGCAGATGAGTGGTTCCCATCCTCCCTTTCTGTTAGAAAATACAACTGAGCATTGCTGATGGCTACATGGAAAATTGTCATCTACTGTGCTCAGAATCAGCAAAAATGGGCTTTTCTTTATTGTCTTGATATTAATTTTCTGAGAAAGTTTCAGTCTTAGTCAATCCTCACCTCTGTGTTTTAAAATACCAACTTGAGGATATAATTTTATAACCTCAGCTTGACGATTTTATATTCAGGATAAAATCATTTTTAAACTAATACATAGCTACATCTATTTCAGTAGCCTTTAACTTTTCTGTTTTTAATACTAACAACCTGTGTCATTTAAATAGTACCTGGAATGCTGCACATTTCAGATCTTTCTTAAAATACAACTTCACAATCAAGTCCTTTACTTGGCCAAATTTATATGTGAAGCTGCTGTGAGTCACCCACTTCTATTCACTCAGTGTATATTTCTGAACATACTCTGTATGCCTGAGCACCAATTTTATTTTGTTAATTTATTTTATTTTGAATTAACTATAAGTCACACTTGTACCTTTCAAACAAAAGCATTAGTTGTATTCAAAACTTCAATATAAAAAAAGTTAAAATACATTTGAAATGAATTAGAAAATACTTTGTGAATTAAGGTACTTCCAGGTAGGCTACTACAAATTGACTTTACTGTTAACTTTAGAGAACATTTCTGCATTCCTTGTATGCTCTATTCCCCACATCTGTCCAGAAGCATCAAGACACAGAATTTTCTATTATTTTCCCTTTTGCAAGTTAGATTCATTCAGGAATAAGTTCCATATAATTTATTCATTCATTTATCCTTCTATCAAGTCCACAAGTATCTAGTGATTTTTATGTTCAAGTTACTCTGAGAAAGGAGTCAAGTTTGCATAGAAAGTAAGCATAAAGGCTTTGAACTCAGCCAGATCTGTATTCAAATACTGGACTCACAATTTATTATTTTGGTGACATAGGAACATAACATTCTCTCTCAAGACCTTAGCTTTTGGCTATGTAAACTAAAGATGGTAGCTACCTTACATGGTTGTTGAATTGAAACACTGTATTTAAGAATATTCAACAAAGAATGGGACACCTGGTTAGTCTTCAATATATTGTGTCTACTTATGCTAGTTATTCTGCAAGAATCTAGAAAGAATAAGTATAGTCATGGCCAAACATTTTGCTACATGGTATGAAAGTGTCAAATTCACCTATATGGCTATTCACAAGAAAGACTAGGAGTCAGAGTAGGAAAGATCTCTGCAGCTAGGTCCAGATCTCTAATCAAGCAAATCCTTTTTTCTTTTTTTTTTTTTTTAGTTCATTGTGATTTGGGTGAAAGTTTACAGAGAAAATTCATCTTCCATACAGCAGTTCACATACACTTTGTCTCATGACATTGACTGTAATCTCCCATAATGCAACAGCTCTCCTCCCACTTTCTCCCCATAGCCATCTCTTCCCTGTGTCTTTCCCACCCATGCACTACTGCCCCACAAGCTGTCTTCCTGTGCATACACAGTTCTTCTATTCTCCCATGATTGATCTCTCCAAGGAGTGTATCTACCTAATGTAAATGTTCAGCTCAGATGCCTGTCTTTTTTTTTTTTTACTGGAAGCCACAGGAGTGAGTTCAATTCCAGACCTGAAGGGCAGCTAGGGGCCATAGTCTCAGAGGTTACACCAGGCTTTATCAGATCAGCAAGCCTGGTCCCTTCTCTTTTTTTTTTTTTTTTTTTTTTATTATTTTGAGTTTTGTTTCGCCTTGTTCTTCCACTCTATTTAGATCTCCTATACAGATCCCTCTCTGAATGGTTGACAGCGGTAGCTGGCCACCAACTAATTCTTCTGTTCTCGTAGTCATATGGGCTGAGGATTGCATGGTGTACCAGTCCCTTGGACTAATTGTTTCTATGCGTCTTTGGTTTTCTTCATTCTTCTTTGCTCTGGATGAGGAGAGACCCATTCTTGCATCTCGATGGCTGCTTGAAGCTTTTAATATCCCAGTTGTTACTTGCCAAAGTAGGATGTGGAACAATGTTTTTGTGTAGTATGTTATGCTAATTGAGCTTGATGTCCCCTGTGACCATGGTCCTGAGCCCGCCAGTCCAACTACTTGCTCTCTCTGGGTAGCTGTCTGTGGCCAAGAAGTGACTACAGCCCTGTCCCTTGTCAGCTCTACTATATACCTTGAAATTCTTACAGAGCATACAGATATACTTGTAGAAACATTGTTGACCAACCCTATACATAATCATGGGAACACTCCCCCTTGCATAGATATTCCTAATCGTTCAGCCTGTCCACCCATCTATCTGTCTGCAGAACAATGTTTGCCATCACTGACTGACAATGCAGTATTGTATGTCCAAAAGGGTTCATCTTTGTTGTCTGTACCTCCCATGCACCTCTCTATGTCTTCCTCTTCCTCAATGCCACTGTGTTGATCACTGATATTTGTTACATTGCCCTTCTCTTCACCCAAATATATACTGTCTCTACCTATCTAACAGGGTTCTCTCCCCATCCCTCCCACCACTGGTAACCAACAAAGAAAATGTCCTCCAATATATAAACATTTCCTTAACTTTTACAATAACGGACTAATACAATATTTGTCCTTTTGTGACTGACTTATTTCACTCAGCATAATGTCCTCCAAGTTCATCCACATTACGTGGTGTTTTAAATCAAGCAAATCTTAAAAGAGCTGGACATTGACCCAGATTCTTTCAAGAAGTGTCAGGGTCTGGGATAGACAGAAAGCATAGAGAGGAACATGGAAAGGAGGTCAAGAGTATGGATAAAATATTGGAGATGGGACTACATGAGGTATGGTTGGAATTGATAAGAAATTTCACTTATTTGGGGAGTCAAGTATTCATGTACAGAAGCAACAGTTAGAGTAACCAATGAGGAAGTATTGACAATATTATAGGAAGATGACTTATGTAATGAAAGCACTGCCATTAGAAACCAAAAATATACTAACTGTAACTGTATTTAATCAGTTGAAGCTCAGATGCCTTCAAAGTAACTTTTGTTTTTTTTGTTTTCTTCTCACAAGTAAAGCAACCTTGTATTACAGGGCCTGAGAACTCTCTGGATGATCCATGCTTACTCGTGTTTGAAGTGAGAGGATTGGATAGCTGCTCTTCTACCTCTGACATCTCTACATCTTAGAAACCATTTTCCCTCTTGAAAACGAGAATAAAAATCAGATGCTTGCCATTGCTGCTCTACCTCTAGTTGCCTTTTGGTTGTCTTTGGTTAAACTCCTAGTTGTCTACAAGAAATTCTCTGCACACATGGAATCAATAGCTTTTTTTTTTTTTTTCTCTCCGTCAAAGGAATGGTCTAAATGTTGATTAGACTGCAATTTCACAGAGCTAAAAACAAAATCCCACCACTTACCTTTCAGTTTGTCATACTATGGTGGCTTGTGTGTTGCTGTGAGACTGGAGGCTATACCACTGGTATTTCAAATAGCAGCATGGTCACCCATGATGGAAAGGTTTCAGTGCAGTTTCCAGACTAAGACAGACTTGCAGACTAGGAAGAAGGAGGGGGCCATCCACTTCTCAAAGTATTGACCAGTGAAAACCTTATGAATAGCAGTGAAACACAGTCTGATATATTACTGGTAAACTTTACAAATAGCCCTGAAACATGGTCTGAGATAATGCTGCAAGATGAGCCCTTCAGGTTGGAAGGCACTCAAAGTACTACTGGGGAAGAGACACCTCCTCAAAGTAGAGTCAACCTTAATGACACAGATGGAATAAAGATTTTGGTGACATGGCATGACTCAAAATGGGAAGAAATGGCTGCAAACATCCATTAATAATTGGAACATGGAATGCACAAAATATGAATCAAAGAAAATTGGAAGTTGTGAAAAATGTAATGGAACACATGAAGATTGATATCGTAGGCATTAGTGAGCTGAAATAGACTGGTTTTGGCCATTTTGAATCAGACAACCATATGATCTATTATTCTGGGAATGACAAACTAAAGAAGAATGACATAGCATTTGTCATCACAAAAAAAATGTTTCAAGATCTATCCTGATGTACAATGCTGTCAATGATAGAATAATATCCATACACCTACAATGAAGACTAGTTAATACTACTATTATTCAAATTTCCACACCAACCACCAAAGCCAAAGATGAGGAAATTGAAGAATTTTTGCAGTCTGAAGTTGACCAAACATGCAATCAAGATATCTTGATTATTACTGGTGATTGGAATGAGAAAGCTGGAAACAAAAAAGAATCACCAGTAGCTGGAAAATATGAACTTAGAGACAGAAATGATGCTGGAGATTGCATGATAGAATTTTGCAAGACCAATGTGTTATTCGTTGTAAATACCTATTTTCTTTTCAGTAACATAAACTGCTGCTATACATATGGATCTCACCAGATGGAACATACAGGAATGAGATCTACTGGGTCTGTGGAAAGAGGAGACAGAGAAGCTCAATATCTTCAGCCAAAACAAGGCCAGGAGCTAACTGTAGAACAGACCATCAACTACTCATAGAAGTTCAAGTTGAAGCTGAAGACACTTAAAACAAGTTCACGAGAATCAAAATATGACCTTGATCATATCCCACCTGAATTTAGAGACCATGTGAAGAATAGATTTGACACATAGAACACCAATGACTGAAAACCAGATTAGTTAAGGGACAACATCAAGAACATCCTCCAAAAAGAAAGCAAAAGGTCATTAAAAATACAGGAAAGGAAGAAAATACCAAAATGCATGCCGGAGAAAAACCTGAAACTTGCTCTTGAATGGAGAGTAGCTAAAGCAAATGTAATAAACGACAAGATAAAAGAGCTGAACAAAATATTTCAAAGAGCTGTTTGAGAAGACAGAGTCAATTATTATAATGAAATGTGCAAAGACTTGGAGTTAGAAAACCAAAAGGGAAGAACATGCTCAGCATTTCTCAAGCTGAAAGAAAAGAAGAAAAAAAATGAGCCTCAAGTTGCAATATTGGAAGATTCTTTGGGCAAAATATTGAATGATGCAGGAAGGGTCAGAAGGAGATAGAAGGAATATAGAGTCACCGAACCAGAAAGAATTGGTCAATGTTCAACCATTTGAGTATGTAGTATCTGATCAGGAACCAATGGTATTGAAGGAAGAAGTTGAAGCTGCACTGAAGGAACTGATGAAAAATAAGGCTCCAGGAACTGATGGAATACTCATTGAGATGTTTCAACAAATGGATGCCACGCTAACTCATTTATGCCAAGATATTTGAAAGATGGCTACCTGGCCAACTGACTGGAAGGGATGCATATTTTTACCCATTCCAAAGAAAGATGTTCCAATAGAAGGTAGAAATTATCAAACAATATCATTAATATCAAATGTAAGTAAAATCTTGCTGAAAATAATTTAAAAAAATGGTTGCAGCTGTATATTGACAGGGAACTTCCAAAAATACAAGCTGGATTCAGAAAAGGATATGGAATGAGGGATATCATTGCTGATGTCAGATGGATCTTAGCTGAAAACAAAGAATGCCATAAAGATATTTACTTGTGTTTCATTGACTATACAAAAGCATTAGACTGTGTGGATCATAACAAATTATTGATAACATTGGGAAGAATGGGAATTCCAGAACACTTAATTGCTCATCAGAACCTATACATAGACCAGGAAGCTGTTGTTCTAACAGAACAAGGGGATACTGAGTGGTTTAGAATCAGGAAGGAAGTGTGTCAAGTTTGTATCCTTTCACTATACTTGTGCAATCTGTATGCTGAGCAAATAAATCCGAGAAGCTGGACTATATGAGGAAGAACATGGCATCAGGATTGGAGGAAGACTCATTAACAACCTGTGATATGCAGATGACACAGCCTTGTTTGCTGAAAGTGAAGATGACTTGAAGCACTTACTGATGAGGATTAAAGACTGCAGTTTGCAGTATGGATTATACATCAACATAAAGAAAACAAAAATCCTCACAACTGGACCAAAAATCCACTGCAGCATCACAATAAATGGAGAAAAGATTGAAGTTGTCAAAGACTTCATATTACTTAGTTCCACAATCAGCACTCATGCGAGCAGCAGTCAAGAAATCAGATGATGTATTGCACTGGGCAAATGTGCTGCAAAAAACCTCATTAAAGTGGTGAAGTGCAAAAATGTCTTTTTGAAGTCCAAGATGCACCTAACCCAAGCCCTGGTATTTTCAGTAGCTTCTTATGTATGTGAAATCTGGACAATGAATAAGAAAGACTGAAGAAGAGTTGATTGTTTTAGGTTGCGGTGTTGATGTAGAATACTGAAAGTACCATGGACTTGCAGAAGAACTAACAAATCTGTCCTGGAAGAAGTGCAACCGGAATGCTCCTTGGAAGCAAAAATGGCCAGACTTTGTCTCACCTACTTTGATCATGTTGTGAGAAGGAACCTTTCCCTGCAGAAGGATATCATGATTGGTAGAGTGGAGGGTCAGCAAAAAAGAGAAAGCTCTCAATGAGATGGATAAACACAATTGGGTACAGAGATGGGCTCAGATACAGCAAGGGTTGTGGGGTGGCACAGGACTGGACAGTGTTTCATTCTGTTGTAAATAGAGTTGCTATGACTCAGAGCTGATTCAATGGCACCTAAAAACAACAACAACAACAACAACAACAACAACAAATCAACCCCTTCACTCCCTCAAAGACAATCTTCCATATGCATCTATCTCTCTGTGAAGTTACTTTACTACTTCCTGATTTTAAACTCAACAATTATATATTTAAAGAGACATTACGTTTGGGAATATAAATGTGTAAAATCTAAGTACAAAACATCACAAAGCAGCTTAAGCCAAGCCACACAATTTGTAGTTCTTTTGTCTTAATTTAGGAGAGTAAGGTATTTTTTTGCCTTTTGATCTCTAGTTCAAGCTGTGCTGCTGATGTTTAGTGGGTTTAGAGATGAGGCCAACAACTTCTCAGTGGCTTGATTTACTCATTTCAAGAAGGCATCCTTTGCTCTCCTCTGCTTTGCAATATCTTTCTTTGGAGGGGATCAGGGTAATACAGCCTCAAACTAGCCCAATAAAGAAGGGCCTATAGTCCTTCTGATTCATCACTTTGAGATATTGCATACTTCTTTCTAAGCATAGAAACACCCTTTTGCAATTCACTTTCCTTGCGTATGGAGAGCAACACATGCCTACAGTGTGTGACTGTGAACCTTTTCAGCTCCCAGGTGTGGGGATAATGCAGAACGTGGAATAGTGAAGCGTTGTGGCTAGCACCAAGCACAGGCTACCGAACCTTTTCAATTGGGCTGCATTATGACAGTTATCTTATTTTCTGAAAATTTTCTGTGGTATATTCCCAGTCACGCTACTATCAACATACCTTTTATAGCTTTAGAGTATCTCTCCATCACCTAGAGAACTTTACCATCTCTGAAAGCCTTTTATCAGAACACTCGAAGTATTCTAACTTTCCTGACCTCTCTGAATTTCTTTCCTCTTCTGTTCTTGTAAAGTCAAATTATTGACCTCTATTTCTGCTCTGGTAGCATAGTGCCTAAGGCACTTGAATGCTAACCAGAAGGCTGGCAGTTCAAACCCACCAGCCACTCCTCGGAAGGAAGGTTGGGCAATCCTACTTCTGTAGTGATACCGCCTCGGAAACCCAAGGAAGGGTCACTATGAGTCGGGACCAACTTGACGGCATATAACAACAACAACAACATTTCTGCTTTCAGTGTTCTTCTGTAGTTCTACCCCATGTTCTAAAACACTTACCTGTTTATGATCTCTCCTTTCCATTATAACAAACATTTCTAAACTCATATTTCTTCCAGACAGTCTTCCTGGAAAAATTCAAGATCGGTCCTAATAACTCTCAATATATACCTTCTAATAATGCATTTGGCCCCTTTGGTTGAAAGCAATCTAAATCTTTATTTCATTAGATTTTTAACCTGCATCTGGAATATCTCTGCTTTGCTGGGATTTATCTTAGTTTATTACCTTGTTGAGGAAGCAGGATGTGTCTAATTCACTTTTAGACTGCCTCGTAGAGTGCCATGAAAATTTGTTATTAAAAACGCTATTTTACATGATTCATTCACTCTACAAACATTCACTGAGCACCAACTATGTTCTACACACTGGACCAAGTGGCAGCATTTCAGGTATGGATAACATGTATTCACCAACTTGGAAATCATTTAAAACAAAAGAGCTGTAGAGACAGGCATAGTACACAATGATGATAAAAATTTGGAAAACAAAAGTAAGATGGGCCAGGCAACAGCCCTGCTGGAAAATGTGGGTGGCCAATGAAAGTTTCTCTAGGGCCTTTCAACTTGATGAAAGACTCTTAAATTGAATGTCAAGCAGATTTGACCCAGGAAATAATGACCAGTGAACAATAAGCAAAGCATGATTGATTCCTACTTCCTTGATTGCTTAATAACCCTTTTAAGAGAGAGATTGTAGATGCCCTTGATTAGTGCAATTCATTTCCATTTTCTGAGTTTTAGGTCTACAAATATGCATTTGTTTCTTGCTTCTTCCTTTGTTTAGTTCTTAGTTTGTCTGAGCATCACTTTCAAAGGGTTCCTTTGAACATTTCCTCAGGTGTAGATAAGCAGATCTCAGTTACTTTCCCCATTTCTTCTCGATGGGCAAACACATACAATGTCCACTTTTAATTTTTTTACTGGCATGTCAAGGGGGAAACTCAAGCATCAGTTTAAATTTAAGTGAGACCATAGCTCTGTGACTTTGACTACACTTCCCACTGCTGAGTAGACTGCTGGGATTCTACAAATAAATAATAAAAATAATAATGATTTTAAAGCATTTGGAAATGCTGAGTTGAAAGGTGTAGGGTAAGTGCAATGTTTTATTGTGAAAGTGATATCTCTCGCATTATCTGCTCCTAATGGAGAGCTGCAGTAATGGAGAAGAGGCACTTATGTCTCTAGACAAGGGGTCCCTGAAGGCAGGGTGGGGCTTGGGCGGGCACTGTGGTAACACTTACTGTATGTGGTAAGTGCTTCCTTCCAGTCGAGTAAGGAGGTAAGAGGAGAGTCATGCTGCTGCTTGTTCTCTTAAACCTTTGAGTGTCATAATTGTTTCTTATCGATGGAGGAAGTAGCTGAAAATCGTAGTGGGAAAACACTACTGGCTTAAAAGTATTAATTTCAGTTTTAGTTCTGGACTCAAATAAATACACATTTGGCCTGGGGCACTTCAGCAGTTTGTGGAATCTGTAGCGTATGACATACCCTTAGTCTGAGATTATTCAGATTTATGATTCACATTGAACAATATAGTACAGTATAGAAAGAGATATTTTCCATCTCATATATTCTGAGTGCTTTTCAGTGAAGTCCATTATAAAATGAACATAACCTGTATCAAATTATGAATATGTTAACATACTGAAGAGGCACGAGAGAAATAAGCACCAGATTTATGCTACATAGGCACTTGAAGGTAGAGCAAAAAAATCTGGTTTCCTTGACCACATTGTCATAATATGCATACATAACAGTTTATTGAATCCAGGCTGTGTAGACAACCAGAAGAACTCTGGCTCCATACCATCACAATGCATGCCCACAACAAAGACTCAGAGAGAACAGCCCTTTCATTCGATCTCCCTAAGTATTACCAACATGAGAGCTGAAAACTTTACCTCTGTCTGAAGTATATCTATGTATCCATGTATAAGTTATTAGCTGGGCTCCCTGGGCTCTGCTGCTGAAAATATTAATATATTCAAATCTCATTCTAGCTACTGTAAAAACAGTACATCAGATAAATGCATTAATATCTTTCTTAGACAAAAGAATGTGCTATTATTTCAAACTTTCTTTCTTGTGACTTGGACTCCCACTGAAACATAGGTGATATATGGCCTAATAAGATAAAGAGGCCCTCAGGTGAAAAAGTGCAGGTTTCACTGTATCTATAAACCACTGTTTATCGTATGTGAAATACAGCACTCTTTTCATGAGCATTATGCCCTGAATACTGTTCATAGCATCCAATGGCAAAAATGTTGTCTGTTTACTTTCTTAGAAACATTACTTGGTAAAAATGAGATGGAATGTATCTGAATGCCCTCTAGTTGCAGAAAATATGACCTTTGGACCTATCAATGTCCTCATCCTTCTGGGCTATTTCCCTTGGGCACAAGTACAGCCTCAGGAGAGTTGGGAGGCAAATTTTGCAGAGAAATAGCAAGTCAAGTGGAGAGCCTTTAAAAGTTAAGGCCCTGGTGAAAGGGGTGATCCTTGAGATGTGTTCCTTTAGAATACACTCTGCATTTTTGGATGCCAAGTTAAGAGATAGGGTTTAATGACCAGCTCTACACTAACCAGCCTTGCCTTTTTACTATTGGTTGCATTCAAGGCCTTTTATCAATGACAACAAACAAAGTAGGTGGTCTTCCACCTCTTTCGAGCTGTAGGGGGAAAAAAAAACAAAACAAAAAACAGTAACATAATTTCTCACAGCCTGAAATAATTGTGGAAGTACAGATACTGGTTAGGCTCACTATGAATTATTAGTGGAAAAGTGGGTCTCAGAAGTACGTTACATGTGAAATATTTTTCGTCACTTGAACATGTGCGGTCCAGAGCTGGCCCTGTTCTAGCCGTCACAGGGAACAAACATTTCACATTCACAGATGCTCCCAATTTGGTGCGGTTTGGAGTGTAATTTAGATCAAACGTCTCCATGTAAATGAGTCAGGGTTTCTTAATTAGGTGCCTCTAAAGCAAAACCTTGGACCACATCAGTAGGTGTGGGTGTGGTGGCCACAATACTGGAATCTTTCCTATAGACCAGGCTCTTAGTATCATTCAAATAGAGATTTCTTTTTCTTTTCTCTCTTTTTTTTTTTTTTTTTGGTTGTTTTTTTCAGGCAGAGTAATAAATCTGCAGATGGCATAGACAGAAAGACGCTACTTCAGAAGAGCTGTCTAAAAACACTGCCTCTTTGGCAAATGCCTTAAAGTAGGTCATTCTGTTGTGATTTAGCTTTTTCTTTGGATTTGATTGCCAGCTTTTTGTTCCCATTACAAGTAGGGTGCATTCCAGTCCACAGACTTGTTCTTAATTTTTCCAACTGGTATTTGTTTACTAGGATTTGCAGATCTTCATACGAAAATGGCCAATAACCTGTCACAGCGCTAATCATGCACTTGACCACAAAGCAAAATAGATCCTGGTGATACTCTGGCGATGCTGAAATATTAAATGCCTCAAACACCCAAGCTTCCCACAGCAAAACTGCATTGATTTATATAGGTAGGTTTGTTGAAATAATTGTCCCATCTTTTATACATATGAAAAGAAGAGGTGACAGGATGTAAATGGAAAACTTTCATAAGCCATATAGCAGCTGTTTGTATAGATATTCAGGTTATCTGCTTTTATACTTGTCATTGTTTGTGTTTTTTATAGGGGGAAAATCATTGAGTCCCATTTCCCTATCGAGGCTTCGGGATTTACATGCGGAACCCCCTCCAGCATTAATGAGTTACCTGCATAAATTCCCAGGAAATCGATGGGCATCTAGACCTTGTTTTGTTATATTAATTATTCCTCACAGAACCTTGACACCGACATTAAATGAAGCCTTAAAAAATCCTGATGAAGGTCTTAAGGTGTCTTTTACTGTTCAAATATTAGCATTGCAAAAAATATGTCTAAGGCATTATTCACTTTGTGGTACCACTGGCAAGGAGGGGTTGAAATATGGCCACAAGAGTAAAGAGCAAAAAAGTAAGCTATCTGGTTTTAACTCTTCAGTGCCTAAAGGCAAGTTCAGGAATAGTTTATTGTCCTCAAGTTGTGACAACTATTAAAATAAATGTTAAGATCATAATGAATAAAATAACTGAGTATGTTGTTTTCTCCAGATTGATATTGAATATGATGTCTTCTCCACAGGCCAAGTTAAGTCTTGGCAAATTGTTGGTGGTTTCAGGTGAATTCCAAAATGTCACTTAAAAAGACACTCAAAGTGGGTTTTGGAGAGGAGGAGGAAATTATTGGCAAAGTGTGTTGCAAGATTGCTTGGTAAGAGTGTACTTAAGAAGCAGAGTGGTAAAATGATTTTATGTGCAACTTCCTTTAATCCCACTAAAACTTCTTTTACTTAAAAGGCCTGGGGAGTGAAAGTTTCTGATTAAGCAAATATACTTGTTAAAAATGTTTCTATTATATCATCATATGTGAATTAGCAGTGATCAAACAATAAAATAAACATTAAAATTATAACAGAGAGCACACTGTCATCCTTTCACAATTCACAAGGAACTTTGCAATCTTGAAATTGTCATTAAGAACTTGAGTAATCACTGTGCTAACCAGTTGAAAGCAGTTGCCATTAAATGGAGGGCCCATATATGTCAGAGCAGAACTGTGTTCCAGGGGGTTTTCAATGGTGAATTTTTTTTGACTATAGATTGTCAGGCTTTTCTTCTGAGGCATCTTTGAGTGAACTTGAACTGCCAACCTTCCAGGTAGCAGTGGAGCTCATTAACCTTTGGACCACCCAGGGACTCCTTCACTGTGCTACAGCATCACTATGAGACAAACAGGTGCTTATTACAGATTTCTGTCTGGTGAATGGGAGCTGATTGAAATTTGTTTGGATCCTTTTGGTGGGGAGGTATTTATTAGGCACCATGGTACTAGAGCTCCTGCTAGATATATAATGCAATACAAAGCCCAGGAAGAAGTGATTCCTGCCCTAAAGAAATTAAAGTTAACTACATATATCAAAAGAGCTCTGGCAGTATAGTGCCTAAAGCACTTGACTGCTAACCAGAAGGCTGGCAGTTCAAACCCACCAGCCACTCCTCGGAAGGCAGATTGGGCAATCTACTTCTGTAGTGATACTGCCTCAGAAACCCAAGGAGGGGTCACTATGTTGTTATGTGACTCGACGGCACACAACAACAACAACAAACATATATCGATAAGGAAGGATCATACAGACTGAGGAGAGCTGACTGTGGTTGCAGTAGGAACTTGGGGCGGGGGATAACTTTGATGCTTTACATTTTATAAAGAATTTTCATTTACATGTAACTCTGAATTTTCTAAAAGCCCTTTCAGGTGTGGGTATTGCAATCTCCTTTAACATAGAAGAGGAAACTGATGCCCAGAGAAGCTGTGTTATTTAAGGTCACACGGTTAAAGAGTAATAAACCCAGAATTTGCAAACTCAGGTTTCCAGGCTCCAAATCCAGTGCTTTCTTGACTCTGTCTCCTGGCTCCAGAACAAGTTCACGTGCCTGGGCTAGATCCTCTGCTTGGACACCCTGTGTCAACCTCTGTGTCAAACATGGGCAGTACCAGTCAAAGCAGCTGATTCTTGTACACGGCAACCCCATGTGTTGCAGAGTAGAACCGTTCCATAGTGTTTTGATGGGTGTGATCTTTCTTAAGCAGATTGATAGGCCTTTCTTCTAAGGCACCTCTGTATTTGTTGGGTTTCACCAAGTTGATTCCGATTCAGAGTGACCTTAGGACAGAGTAGAACTATACTACAGGGTTTCCTAGGCTGTAATCTTTATGCAAGCAGATCACCAGGGCTTTTTGCCCTCAGAGTTGCTTGTGGGTTCAAACCACCCACCTTTTTGTTAGCAGAGTGTGCTTAAGCCACCAATGTTATGGTTAGTAGCCCAGTGATTAACTCAGGGATTCCATAAAAAGAACAGAATGTAGGTAAAGTTAAGTATTACTCTCATTCTAAAGATGATAAAACAGCATCTGAGAAGTGAAATGACATATCTAAAGTCATGCTGGAAGTTGATCCCCAAGCTGGGGTTGGAACCCAGTTCTTTAGAGTCTCCTGAACTAATCAGATGCAAATGGATAAGCACTTCTCACCCACAAATTGATTTCAAATTAGATTGGTAACTGGATAATTGCAATAGTTTTCATTCTGGTTTTCCTGCTTCTACCCTTGTTCTCCTAGAGGGTATCCTTAACACAGTGATGCATTGAAAATGTAAGTCAGTTCACATAATTCTACTGCTCAAAACCCTGCAATTGGCACCCTTTATATTTTACACAGAGAAAAAGACTAAGTCCTCTCTGTGGCCTACAAGGCTACATGATCTGACCTTGACAATGATCTGATTTCCTCCTCTCCATTGCCCTCCCTCTGCTTCAGCCACACTTGCTTTGCTAAACCTCCCACACAAGACTTCTCTAGCCTTAGGGTCTCTAGATGCTCCCTCTGCTTGGAATGCTTGGACTCCAGGTATCAACTTCTCTAATTCCCTCACCACCCTCAAGTCTCAAATCTCACCTTCCCAATGAGCCTACCTCAAGGACCCTTACTATAAGCCACCCCCACAGCACTCAAGACCCTACTTGCTCTGTCCCAATTTTTCTAGTTCCCTAGAGCTCTGGTGGTGTAGGGCCCAAGATATTTGACTGCTAATAACCAGGCAGACAGTTCACACCTACCAGCCACTCCTAGGAAGGAGCAATCTACTTCTGTAGTGATACCACCTCAGAAACTCAAGGAGGGAGTCACTGTGAGTTGGAACAAATTCAACAGGAGTGAGTTTGGTTTTGTTTTTTTAGCAGTCATTACCTTCCAATGTATTACTGCATTTTCTTGTTTATTTTGTTTTCGTTGTGTATATTATGTTTGTGATATAACCTCCACAAAGGCAGGATGATGTGTGGTTATCACAAGCTCCTAGAACAGTGCCTGGCACATAGTGGTGCTCAACAATGAGTATGCAAATTACTCAGTTTCTACATACTCTTTAGTCAATAGGTTGGACACATCCTGGTGCTGGCTAGAATTCTTTCCAGTCATTCATCCATCATTACAAACCTATTAAGTTAAGAGTATCAAATACTCTTAACTTAAATTGAAAGTCACTATAGGAATTCCTCTCTTCCCACTGAGCTCCATGGCCAACTCAAGAAAAAATTGCTCTCCATTCATGTCAATAATTGCTGGTTTCCTGCCTTGCTGCTTCCTCCTTTGGCCCTTCCATCTCAAAATCCATTTTAAATATCACTAGTGGATAAAGCTTTTGGAGATATTTAAAACAAAACCAACTTATATTCTTCAACTTTTAATAACCAGCCCTAGTTCTCTATGGCTTTACCCTACACTCTGGTCCCACTCTACACTCAGTCTCTCCTTCCCTGGTCCATATTATAGTCAGAACAAACCACATCCTGGCTTCCACTTGGATTGGCTCAGGCTCTCCGCCCTGTTAAATATTCCTATTCTTCCCAAATCCCACCCATTCTTCAAATGCTTACTTTAGGTCTACCTTTCCTTGGAGACTTAACTATTTTACTCCCCTTTTCTCTTTTTTATCCAACAACTACAAATACTGTTTAATAGTTAATCATTCCCTACTTTTTTTCATAAGTACTTTGTTCCATGTTATATTTCACAACTACCACCACCAGTTGCCACAGAGTTGACTCCAACTCATGGTGACCCTATGTTTGTCAGAGCAGAACTGTGCTCCATAGAGTTTTCAATCCCTGATTTTTTGAAAGTAGATTCCCAGGCTTTTTTCTGGGGCAACCCTGGGTGCCAATCTTTTGGTTAGTAGCCAAGCACATTAACGATTTTCATCACCTAGGAACTCCCCTGTTGGATTACTCAAAACTCACTGCTGTTTAGTTGGATCTGACTCATAGTCCTCCTCGGGTTTCCGAGGAGGTGTCACCACTGAAGTAGATTGCCCAATCTTCCTTCTGAGGAGTGGCTGGTTGGTTTGAGCCAGCAGCCTTCTGGTTAGCAGTCAAATGCCTTAGGTATTACTCCACCAGAGCTCCTCCTGATAGATTAGGAATTCTATAAAGGCAGAACCTTATATCTTTTATCTTCTCACATTTACCCAGTATAGTCAGGAGCATGGAGTAGTCACTCCATAAATACGTTTGGTTCACTGATTGATACTTATATTCTTCTTCTTGTACTATGCCAGTATTAGACAGCGGAACAACTCAAATGATATATTTTGAATGCTATCTTAAATTTGTACATAAATGACAAATGATAGTATTTTTGTCATTATATTTATGAGGTACACATTAAGATGAATGTATATTTAAACCTCAGCTTTATGTAGTTTGCCACATGTTTGTAGTATGTCTAAAATGTCGGAAACCATACTGCTTCCGCTGGGGATTAACTGGATCTTGCTTTTTAAGCATTGTATGTATATGTGTATGTTTGTTGCCATACATCTAAAGTTGATTCAATCGTTAAGAAGTCACAAAATATGTAGATATTTGTACAAAAATCACTTAGGAAATAACTAGATAAGGACTATAATAATTAATTCAAGCAACAATTAAGAGCCTTTATTTAGGCTTTATCATGAACGCCTCTTAGCATATAGCAATAAACCACGTTTGCATAATATGAGCTTCAAAATGGTCCATTCTCTGATGTTTTTGACAACTCTGATTTTATTTTACAAAGCTTTGAAGAACAATTATCACTTCCTTCACTGTCCATAGCTAAGCCTTGAATATCTGCATTCTGACATCTTGCCTTGACCCATCTTGAAAGACAAACAATTTTGGTTCTTGGGGGTCATAGCAGGCCCCTACCTGTATCCCTCTGCTACAGTACTAACCAGTGAGTGGAAAATATTAACATGGTTCAGAGTAGGTGTTTCATTCCTGAAATATGTGCAGAATCTACATTTTTTACATGCTCCCCCCCATCCCAATAGTACAAGCCATTCTAGAGTGTGTTGGATTGGATTATTTACTATTTTAGACTCTTCATGTCTGTTCGTCCTTAAGTTCCTAGAACAAATAAAAATGAAGCTGATGATTCAAGATGTGAAACCTCATTTTAAAATCCTCTTTTTCTTTGCTCCACTACTGTTGTCTTGGTTTGCAGAGCTCCTCTTAGAAGCTGGCTGCTTACACAGTGTGGCTCTCAGACCAGCAACATCAGCATCACTTAGGCTTTTGGCCTACTGAATCAGAGTCTGCATTTTAAGCAAATCCTCAGGTGACTCAATTTGCAAGCACATTAAAATTTGGGAAGCACCAAGCTAGAACTTTTAGCAGTGTTGATGTGACAGTGGGATTCCCTGGTTGGTGCAAAAAATTCAAGTGCTTGACTGCTAACCAAAAAGTCAGAGGTTTCAGTCTATCAGAGATACCTCAGAAGAAAGGTGTGGTGATATACTTCTGAAAGGTCACAGCCTTGAAAACCCTAGGGAGCGCATTCTACTCTGACACACTGGGGTCAACATGAATTGGAACAGATACTATGGTTACTGGTTAACTGGTATGTGCTGGCCATGGAACTGGCAGGCAGAGGAAAGTTCACAGTTCTCATTGACCAGCACTTGGCCCTTAATGCCCTCAATTACTGTAATACTTCCTCCAATCTAGTCCTTCAAGCATATTTCCAGAGTACGGTGAATTATATAGTCACATCGCACAGATGCATCTGCATCGACAGAGGGCACTCTTTGTTTCTAGCCAAGTAGTCGATGGAGCTTGGGATGTAAGAGGTGAGGCCTTTAGGACGGGGTGCAAGATGATTGCCCTTACCAGTGTGGCTATAATGTTCCTGTGGTGGTTTTGTGAGAGAAGGGGTTGGTAACCTCAGTGTCCTGACTAATTTCCAATCTGTGTAATTGTAGGCAGCCTACCTAAGTCGGCTTGGTAGTTTGATCAGGTAAAGTATGTTCAATTCTTATACCAAACTGCTGTGTTGTGCTGCTACAGATTGATAATTAGCTGGTGTTTTGTGATCAGCAAAATGTCCCTCTGACCATCTCCTTCCCTGTGCTCTCCACCCTCAACACACACAACTCCATGTACAATCACATGCATATTTCTTTCTTTTTATTACTGTTTCTTGGATAAAACTGTTTTTAGATCAGAATTTCTAGAAGGTGACAGTGAACATTTCTTTAGTATCTTTAGCTTCAAGGTTCACCTAGCCTATTATAGAAAACCAAAAAACCAAACTCATTACCATCAAATTGGTTCCAACTCATAGAGACCCCTGCTTGGGTTTCTGAGGTGGTATCTCTATGGAAGTAGATTGCCCAATCTTCCTTCTGAGGAGTGGGTGGTAGGTTTGAACTGCCAGCCTTTAGTTAGCAGTCAAATGCCTTAGGCACTACACTACCAGAGCCTACTATAGAGTGTGGGGAAAAACTTCTACAGAGAATAGCCAGAATGTCATAAGGGATGGATAAAAGTAGGCCTTTCTCTGCCTAAGGGCACTACACCACCAGAGTTCCTTTCATTCAGTGAAGTTAAGCCCATGATTTTCATTGTTTACCTTTTCAGAGTCAAGTGTGGGTTGAATCTGTCACTGGCTATAGACCAATTATTCTGTACTGCTAAGATTTGTCCTGTCCAGTGCTGAGGAGCAGTCTTTTCTCAGCCTAGCTTGAATGGATTGATAACAGTCTTAAAATCTAGTACTTCATATATAATCTGCACTTTTTCTTGCACTAAGAAAAAATGCCAATAACATGGAAATTTGCAGATAGCCCATGTTAACTATTTCTAGTTGTCACCTTGTAGCTCTAATTTCTGCTTTCTCCCCCGCATTCTGGGTACTGCTGCTGGACTTGTCAGCACCTTGTCACAGCTTCCTGTTGCATGGGCTACCAGAGGCCTCTGTGTTGTTAACAATTATCCATCCCCCCCCCCCCACACACAGAATCCTTCACAATTAAAAAAAATACATATATATGTACAGGCACACACACATATACAGGTTAAAAAAAAAAAAAGAAGCTACTTTTAAAAATTTAGTCTCTGGAAGTGGGTGTTACTTGTATATGTGGCAGAGTCACAGCTAACAGCTGTGTGGTCTTGTCTTCTCCAGTCCCAGGATGCTCTTTTGTCCATAGTGTGACAGGGATGTAGGGAACTAATATGATTTAACTAAGTAATACAAAAATGTCAAGAATACTTTCATGTCTCGTGTACAGACCAGAAGAAATTACTCATATGGAATTCTTTCTTTTTCTTTTTGGGGAAGAGCTTACAATGAAGTATACTGACAAGAAGTGGCTAAGAAATATTATTAAAAAATAAACTACTTTAATGCTGGACTAAATGGCTGAGAAGTTCACAGACAAGCAGACAGCAATGAGGAATTGTCCTGGAATTCCTTATGGGCAGGCAGTGGGGAGATAATGAACTTCAATAAGGGAGAAAAATGAGGGAACTAGTCTCTCAAAATTCAAGGTGAACCATAAAGAATTGGCAGCCACCTGGACATGCCAGCCAGAGAGGCCATGATACCTGATACATGTGACAAACCAAGAGACAACTCCAAGGTTCCTCAAACAACTCATGTGGAGGAGTTGCCAAGGAGTCAGATGCTGCTTCTGGAAGAACATCTTCGTGGTTGGACATCTGGGTTCAATGCTTTCCATTTAAAGGGGAGAAAGAAGGTGATAAAAGGCAGCACTATCCCTGCCTTTCTTAAAACACCCTCTTTCTAAGTGTGCATATATGCACATATAATTACATCGGAAAAAGCACAAATGTATGTGGACATGGAACTTGTTTTTTCAAAGAATCCCTAGAAATAAAGCTTTCCTTTTGTTTTTTTAGGAAGATGAAGCAATGTTATATATGTAAGTATCTATCTATCTATCCATCTATCTACCTATCTATCTGGAGAGAGAGAGAGAGGGAGAGAGAGAAAGAGAGAAAGAAAAGAGAGAGAGAAAGAGTGAGCAATAAAACTCTCTCCATGAATAGGATGGTTTACTAATTTATTTGGTAATTGTATTTAAAGGGGTGGGATAACAGCTGGTGTTCAATTCAAGAAACAAGAATTCAAGTGATAGGCTTAGGCCTGTATCATGGTTGGCTTGTCTTTCTTACTCTTTGTTTTACCAGTCCTTCTTCCCTGGAAACACAATTGAATATTGGTATTGGCAAGAAAACAGTGTGGTCTAGTGGAATGGAAATCAGGTGAGTTATGGGCTGATTGATTTTTCTCCCCTTCCACTTTGAAGTTTGCTGTGTCTCTGCTCCATAAAATAGGACAACAATTTTTTTTTTTTTTTTTATGCACTTAGTAGCAGAGGGCAAGGTTTTTGTGAAGTAAACCAAAATCAAAGTGTTTTTTTTTTTTTTTTTTCCTCTCAATGCTAAGTAATTCAAGTGAATATGAAGTCAATATTGGATCTGGAACAAGTGATAGGGATATTGGGGTTGATATAATAGAAATCATGAGTTACACAAGTCATGAGTGATAAGGATTCTCTAATTTAGTATTTATGATCAAAGATATTAAATGTGAGTTCTGTTTTCAGAATGTTTCTGTCAGTCAGAAACATTGGTAATTCATACGTATAGCAGTAACTAGTTTAGCACACCTTCTGCTTTAAAGTCCTGTAGCACTCATTTATCACTGTGTTTGAGTAAGTGTTTACATGCAGTCTCATGTTAATCATGTTTCTTTTATAGTCAGCATTGTTCTTCTCTTCATCATAATGAAATGATAAATATGCCCTAGTCCTAGATAGTGTTGGTGATCTGCTTTAAATGGGTACAGCCTTGAAAACCCTTTAGAGTTCTACTGAACACATATGGGATTGATCACCATGAGTTAGAATCCACTCAATGGCAAATAACAATAACAACAGTCTGAAATGCATGGTAGTTACAAGAAATTGACCTTAATGGGAGTCATTCTTTGGCTATTAGATTATTATCTTCTAGTTTATTGGACTCAAGTAATTCCTTTTTTTTCATAAAAATTATTGAATATCCACAGTGTGCAGGACACTGTACTAAATTCTGGAAATAAAACAGGGAACAAAAGGACACAAATTCCTGCCTTCCTGGAGCCTATGCTTTAATGGAAGAAGGGACAATATCAGTTCTTTATAATTTCCATTTCAGGACCTGATGATGCTATACAATGATTTGACTTTTTATTACAATTATTCCTGATAGATTATTACATTTATTGCAGTGTTTTTTAAGAACTGACGGATGGCTGTAAGAACTGGTTGTCACTAGAAATTCTGCCCAATTGCCTATCATCATGAATGTTCTCTAGGCCACCTTTGTGGAAGTATTACTTCTTAATTTTATTTTTATTTTTTTGGAAGTAGTAGTTTTAACTCACTGCTATCAAGTCAATTTCGACTATATATCACAATATATTTATTACAATTGTTTACTAATTAATACACCCCCAAAGACTATAAGGTACCTCAGGGTAGCATTATTCTTATGTCTGTGGCACCTAATCAAGGAGTTAGCAAACTTTTTCTATAAAGGTTCAGATAGTAAATGGCCTTGTGCAGGTCGTCACAACTGCTTAACTCTTACCATTGTGACCTGAAAGCAGTTGTAGGCAGTACTAAACAAATAGGTGTGCCTGTGTTCTAATAAAACTTTATTGATCAAAAAGGGCAGCAGGCTGGATTTGGCTGGTGGCCCATAGTTTGCCAACCCCTGATTTGTAGATAGTTAAGATTTCTTGAAGAAATGAGTGGAGATAATTTTATAGTTACTAGTTTCACAAGTATGAATTTATGTATTTCACATATGAGCAAAAGGGAAGTTTAGAGAAATTAAAAGATTTTTTTTTTTCAATGTTGTACAGTTTCTAAAGCAGAGGCTGGGACTTTGTACTCCAAATTCCCAGGTATTTTCATTACGTACATGATCAAGATTCATACTGGGGAGAGGGGAACAACTTAAAAAGTTTACCTCTGACTAGAGAAATAACCCCCTGACATGGACTAACAACAGAGAAGGCAGTAATAGATGGGACAGTAGTCATTTTAAGTTTTATTTTATTTCTTCTTGTACAGTGGTGAATGTTACCATTGAAATGTTATATCTAAAGATCTAAAGTAATAACTTCACTCCCGTCTTAAAACCTTCTCTCTCAAAGCCTTCCTTTAGAACAAGGATACACCACTGGAGGGATCATTGAACCTTTTCCCAGCTCACAAACCTTATCAATCCTGTGCCAAGATGTCTTCTAAGTAGATGACATTTTAATGATTACTATGGGGAGTTGGGAACTATTGCTTCACCCTCACAATCAGAGCAATTAATTTCCTTAACTACCAGGCTAAATTCTGCCACAGGAGTCCAGTTGAGGAATTTCAGGCCCATAGGAAGCACATTAACTTCACAAAGCATTTAGGGTGCCATTTCAAATATACAAGCAAAGGAGCTATTAGGCTTCTGGCTTATTTCAAATAAGTTGCAACCCCTGCTCCTCGGCGGGGGGCGGGAGGGGGGCGAATGGGAAATGAAAAAAGAGAGAGAAGAAGAAATAAAAGAAAAAAAAATTGCACAGGTTCCTCATTTTCCAGTAAAAACACTCATGGCCTGCAAGTCTTTGGATATCAGGTATTGTGGTTGGGTGACAGACCAAAGTGTACAGAAAAAGCATGGAATGCCAGAAGACAGCACAGAAAAAACACACCCTGCTCCAAAGCACACCAAAGCTGAGCCTTCAGAAGCCTGGACGGGAGTGGAGAGCCTCACCAGCCATTGCTCTTGACAACTAGAAAGAAGGGTGAGGGATTGTGGCTTTGAAGTCCATTCTTCAACCATCTTTATTTCTTTTTCCAAAAAATATCAGAAATGTCCACAGTGCTGTTTTAAAGATAGGGTGGATGAAGTATTTCCTTACCATTTTTCCTCATACAACCATGTATTTCTAGGTCATCATCATTTCAGTTGCCTCTGACAGGCTTTTGTAGAATGTTTTATTTAATATCCATGAAGACCACAGAGAAGCTTTAAATATCGGTTTACTCTCACAAAATAGCCACAGCTCAACAGCTTCCCCTTTCAGTGAAGCATTCAGCTGGCATGCTTCCATGAGATTTGTCTCTCCAGCCATATCATTTTTTTACCTTGGAATTCTATGAACAGCTGAGTAATTTTCTTAGAATCAGTGCAAAAGGGAAGATTTTCTCTTTCCTTTCAACCTATTTTATGAAACGCAAGTCTCCTACAAGAAAGTTTATTTGCCTCTGAAATCTGTGGCAAATATAGTCTTCCAAGTCTAGTTTTGAAAATCAATGAATGCCATTATTTCATAAATCATCTTTAAAAGACAGTTCTAAAGCATTTTGACTTTCTCTGAATAATGTGTACATGTATGAGAATTAAATGTTCTTGTGTCCTCTCCTTCTCTAAAAATAAAGAAATTATTTTGGCTTTCAAAATGCGTGCCACAAAGTAAATCTAGCTAACTAGTTCAACTTATCTCTGTGGAAATACTTGAATATTAATTTTCTAAATTTTCTGTAATTATCATGTATTGTTTTTATCCTGGAAGTAAAATTGTAGAAAAGACTTCAGCAATAGTTACCTTACTAATAAAAATGGCAACAATAATTCCTGACTTCAGAAAGTCAGAGCCAGTCCCAGGTGGACATGGAGTTGATGGGGTTTAAGGAGTGTTGTACCAGTTGTCAAGTTGGCTCTGACTCACAGCAACCTCCTATGTGTCAGAATAGAGCTGTGCTCCACAGGATTTTCAATGGCTGCTTTTTTGGAAGTAGATTGCCAGGTTTTCTTCCATGGTGCCTCTGGGTGGATTCCAACCACCAACCTTTAGGTTAGCAGCCAAGCACATTAACAATTTGCACTACCCAGGGACTCAGGAGTATTTATGCTGGCTGATTTGAGGTGTACGGTAAAGTCTTACCAGCTTTAAAATAACCACTTTCCAGGCTTTCACAATATCAGGGTTTTGTTCAGCTTGGAAGAGATTCTCACTATGAAAACCATTCAGAAAAATTGGACAAGGCAAGAGTATTGTTCCTACATAATTGTTGTAATAGAGAAACTCTTGATATGAAGCACAGGAAGACCTGGGCCTGTCTCCAACCTCTTCATACCTGCCTACAGGTAAGGTAAAGTAGACTAGGTTATCCTATCAGAAAGTTATCTCCCAAAAGGCAAATGTAGTTAGGTCTTAGAAGATGGAACAAGATGGCCTTTGAGTTGCTATGAAGTTGGTCACAAAATATAATTGGGTTGGGAGGGTCCTAGAGAAGGATCGGGCATGGTGATCAGGGTGTCACATGGCTTGTAAATATGTGTAAACCATTTTGGGGACTCTAGGAAATTGAGTGAATTAGGCCATGAAGGAACCCAAATTTTGGAAAAAAATTCTGAGGTCGGATGAAGAATTTCTGGAGACCAAGGAATCTGGCAGTAATTTCATCCTAGATAGCCTCTAAAATTTTTCCTATATTTATTTCATTAAAAATGATTTTATATTTTCCCTATTATAAAAATAATACATGAGTATGTACAATGTTTGTTTAGTGCCTAATACATGCTGGATACTGTGCAAGACTCTTCATGAACATTATTCATTTACTCCTCTCTGCAGGAACAGGTTCTACTGTGATCTCCATTTACAGATGAGAAAACAAGCTTAGAGTTAAGTGGTCTGTCCAAGGTTATACCTTCTGTAACTGGTGGAGCCAATACTTACATTTAAGTCTGCCTAACTCCAAAGCCTGCTCTCTTTATCTGTCCTGTTAACCTCAATGTGCCTTATACTGCTGTAAGGTGGGAATGAAACATGCCAGGAAAAAATATTTCTCATAATTCAGTAACTTGAAGAAGGAAATATTAACATTTCTGCAAATATTCTTGTAATCTTTTCCATATGCATGTATTTCCCACATATTTATTATTATACTTTCTTTGAGTGTAAAACTATTGCATCCTGATTTCCTTTTTACCTAACACAAGAATTTTCACAAATAATAATAATAATAAAATTGCTATTAACTACATTCCAGTAGGCTAATATGATGTTTTATAGAACCCTCACCCATCACCCATAACCAAGAATAGTTAGGTTATTTCCAAGTTTCTGCCAGTACAAATAATACTGCTATAAATTGTTATCTCTGCGTAACATGCCCTCCCCCCATATTACTTAAGATAGACTCCCAGAGATTAAGATAACTAGCTTGAAAAGTACAAACATTTGAAAGGTTTCTTTCTGGACATATATACATATATGGCTTTTCTAATATGTTGTGCCCTTGTACGTGCCAACCAGCAGCATACAGAGGCCGGATTCAATACCTGTCCAAGTGGGATTTACCCTATCTCTTTAGTTTTCTATAACCCCATCATCTTTCTTCTGCCTGTGTTTACAAAATAGAGGAAATAGCAGCAACTTTGTAAACAGTGTTTCTTTCTGCTTTTTCTTTTAAATTGCTCTCAAGGGGATGTCTTAATTATGAAGCATTGAAACCGAAGAAAAATGTCTATGGCTGACTGGATATGAGAGATAAACAATGATAGAAATAAAAATTATGCGAAGTTTTCCTTAGAAAAATCTCAAGATTTGGATCAATTATTTCTATTTAATGCCCATGACATCTAACTACAACTACCAAGTGGCCTCCTGGGTTTTGTGATCATCTTCCTACCCCTCTTCCCTTCTCCTGGCCCTTTTCCTTCAAATTCTTTCACCTTATAGTTTCTTGTCAGAAGGCTCTTTCATAAACACTGAAAAAATCATGCCATTGGTGCACATAGCTTCGATGGATCTCTCTTCCCTATTTCTTACTGAATGCCTTTGTCTGCCCTTCAGCCTCAAATTACTACCCATCAGCAAGCAGACCGTCTTTCAAGGCCCTTCTTCCCATTAACTTCATCTTCATTTTGCCTTTTTGCCTTTTCAAAGAAGGAGGCTATAGGTAAATACATTTGACACACATTTTATGGAGATAGAACTTGCCTTTTATTTGATTTAGAAGGTAACACAGGACTTCCCAGTACTTATCACAGTAATGCCAATTTGTGAAAGTGGCCATTAATAAAGATTTCTGGTTGATGGCATTTTGATGATACCTTACTCTGAATTCCTGGTCTCCAGCTATCATAGCAGAAGCATATGACTTGACCTTGAGTTTGACCAAGAACTAGGACTCTGAGACTCTTCTGCCTATAAAACCATTATGCAATCTTATATTTAACATCATCAGAACCCTTTAAAAATTCTATATTTTGTGGAGAAGACTTACATTACTCTTTAGTCCGATTTTGCAAACTCTCTCAGTTTGCAAACTCTTCAGTTTGTAGCCACTCCGTTTTAAGGAAAAGATCTTAACTCAGAGCTCTGCATAAATGGAGTTCTATTCTGTTGGCTGTAGAGTACGTAGGTCAAGTGGAATTTGAGGCACTTCATTATGTTCCCTGACCCTCACTAAACAAACTTCAAAAATTATATATTTACAACAATTTTGAATAAACACTACATACAAGTGTTGACGGTAGATTTTCTTAAGAACTACCAAATGCATCAAGACTAAGGAAAACATTCTAATGATTCTTTCAAACATGAATATATTTAAATTCTCGTTAAACAATCTTCTTATTTAGTCTTCTCAGGCTTTGATGACATGCCACGATTGGCTGTTTATCAAAAACTTAGCAAGAAATGCTTAACAAGATATAATTGTGTGCACACACTTGTACATAATTAAATCCAGTTTATAAATCAGTGCAGAGTGGAATATGGTCACACCACCCAGGAAAGTTTAGTGGCTGGCAAATAACACTTTGTTTTATCCATTTATAATAATAAGCCTTATTTTAAGAATACTATGAAGGTTATGTAATAATCTAATTTTAAATCTTATTTTTAAACATCTATTTCTATCTCTATGGAACTAAATAAATGTTATAAGAAAATTAGAGAATTAATTTAGATATAAGAAACATAATCAAATATTAATTGTTAATACTTAAAATTTTTAACTAGATGCATTTTCATCTGTGTTTTTTTGTTTACTTATTAGTGGAAAATTTAACTGAGGTTTTAGTTTCTTTATTTGATAGTTGTTCTTTCAGTTGAAAAAAAAAAAACCTTGAAATTGAGTAATGGATATGTCTCAAGAACACCAAGACTAGGTATTGCATAGCAGTTGTATACTCTTTACAGAGTATACTTTTCCATTTGTTTTATGATTTGGTTCAGTTAAATTACTAAGATAAGCACTCCAGTATTTACTTGTAACTTGAAACCCATTTTATGGTGTGCCTGGTTCCTAAGGCAAAAGAATTAACTTTTGAGAAATGTTTACCTTGTGCCAATGTTACCTAACACATTTATATGCATTATTTCATTTAATAATCATAACTACAGGATATTGTTGATATTATTTAATCCAATTTTCTTTGCCTAAGACCATAATGGCAGTAAAGTATAAAATAAGGATTTGACCAGATTTCTGTCTGTCTTTCTCTTTTTACTCTAAAGCCCAAGATCCTTTCTCTGAACCATATTGGGCTTCCCATTGTAGCCAGTATGTGACAAAGACAAGAAGGAACATTCTAATAATAAGGGATGTTCTGAACTTGGACACAAGCTATCCTCTGAGAATAAAATTAGACAAAAGATAGCATGATGAATTAGATTAGCTGTGTTCCTTGATACAATGATTAGTTTGGAAAATTATAGCAATCTATCCATAATGTGGCATATGTTATAGATTAAATTATGGCTTAATCCCTATACCTGTCAATATGACTCTGAAAATAAGGGTTTTTTTAATTATTATGTTAATGAGGTCATACTAATGTGTAGGGGTGGATTCTAAACCTAGTCACTTCTGAGTTGAAAATTGACCAGACTATACATGAAGAAGGAGCTCTGGTAGCATAGTGCCTAAGGCACTTGACTGCTAACCAGAAGGCTGGCGGTTCAAACCCACCAGCCACTCCTCGGAAGGAAGGTTGGGCAATCCTACTTCCGTAGTGATACTGCCTCGGAAACCCAAGGAGGGGTCGCTATGAGTCGGGGCCGACTCTACGGCATATAACAACAACAACAACAACAATACATGAATATACACACAAAGGGAAAGACAGACACCATGTGAGGATTGTTCAAAAATCAAAGAATGCCAAGGAACCAAGGAACGTCCAGGACTATTAACAAGAAAGGATTGACATGGCCAAGACCCTGATTTGGACTTTTAGCTATCAGAATGGTGAAAAATTAAATTTATGTTCCTTAAAGCCACCCACTTTTGGTATTTGTGTTATAGCAGCATTGGTAACTAAGACAGCATCATTAGAAAGAAAGTCTATTTAATGAAATAGATAATTGTCCATGAATTACAAAATAGCTGCAGAACAATATGTACAGTATGATTTACTTCAAATGCATTAAGAAAACATACACGCAAATGTTCATATGTGCTTAGAAACAGGTCTAGATGGATAATATCAAAATGTTATTTACTTGTGCTCAGCAGGCTAAAAGTGGCTGGTAAGCAAATTTAACCTTTTAATGTTAATGTATGTATACCACTGTAGTTTATTATTATTATATTTTTTTATAATTGGCAAGTATTTCTTTTACAATTAACAATCATGTAATGTATTAGCTGAACAATCTGTAAGAATGACTCATTCCAAAGAATAGATGATTAAGGTAATTAAGAGAATTTAACCTAAGAAAGCAAAACTGAAACTTCATCAAAACTGAAACTTTTATTATGTATATATGGTGAAAGCTAAAATCTCTTCACTTGTATTGCACTCTGCCTTATCTTAAGAAGGTGTTAAAAGCAGAAAAATGAGTATTAACAACTTAAAAATTAACATGTCCAAAACGTAGCTCTCAAACCTGGCCTTATCACAGTCTTAAGCATTGGCAACAATGCTGCATTCATCCCAGCCAGACTCTGAGAAGCACACTTGAATTCTCTTTTCTCTTACCCATCACATTCTAACCATCAGCAAATCCAACCTGATCCATCTCCAAACTATCTCCACTCACTTCTCTTTGAGGGCTCCACTCAAGGCACATTATCTCTTGTTTGAATTCCTCCAGTTGCCTGTTTATAAATAGGTCTCCATACTTTCACTTTTGCAATCCATGCTACACACAGTGCTAGAATAATCTTTTACACTCATCTAACACTCTTCAGAGGAGCTCTGGTAGCATAGTGTCTAAGGCACTTGACTGCTAACCAGAAGGGTGGTGGTTCAAACCCACCAGCCACTCCTCGGAAGGAAGGTTGGGCAATCTACTTCCTTAGTGATACCGACTCCAAAACCCAAGGAGGGGTCTTTATGAGTCAGGTCCGACTCGACGGTACATAACAACAACAACAACAACAACACTCTTCAGCGGTTCTTCATTGCACTTGGAATAGAATCTAAATCTTTCATCATGGCCCGCACAAACCTTTGTGATGTGACACCAGTAGAATGTTTGTGACCTTGGTTTCCACCGTCACACCCCTTGCTCCCTGTGTTCTAGCCATACTGGCTAGACTTCTGTTTTTCAAATAAATCAAGCTCTTTCAAGCTTCTGGGTTTTTATACTTGCTGTATTCCCCCCCCCCACACACACACCTCCTGCCTAAGTACTCTTCTCTTAGTAGTTTGCATGGATGACATGTTATCAATCTGATTCTATATTTTACAGATGAGAATATACTGTTTCAGGGAGTTTTAATGACTTATTTGTGGTCACAGCACTTGGTATGTGGTGGGACAGGGTTTTGAACTCACATTTGATTCATTTTGTATACTTTACATTATAATAGATAACAAGGTAAAGATGGCCCATCCCAGGCCTCTGGCAAGGGTTAGGACAGTCAATTTACAAACATTTACTTGCTGTAAAAGCCAGGAAAATAAATTATTTCAGAAGTTCCTTTTGTAGGTTCTCCTTCCTAACTCTGGTACATTCTCTAGCATCTTTAGGGAAGACTTAGATCAGCTAAAGGGGGAACTCTGAGATAGATGCATTCAGAAACTCGTGCTATAAAGATCTGAAATCAAATACCATTCATTTAGGAAATGATCATGACACACCCAGAAACTCTTGCAACTTACTTAGTTAGATGTCCAAAGAGGACTTTCATGGTGTCCCGATTTGGTGGAGGGAGTTTTTGTATAAGAGACTTTATGGTTTTTATTCTTGCATTGTTGTCTTGCTTTTCTGAAAAAATAAAAATAAAAAAGGAAAGTTAGGAAAAAAAGAGATTTCATAGGTACATGAAAATTTTTTCCTAGGAAAATTTTAGATAGAATTTATCAACTGCAAGTCATAATCAACAACCAAAGGGATTAGGTGTACTCAGTATAGTTATCATAAACCAAATCAAACTCACTGCTGTCTAGTCAGATCCGAATCATAGGGACCCCTCCTTGGGTTTCTGAGGCAGTATCACTACAGAAGTAGATTGCCCAACCTTCCTTCCAAGGAGTGGCTGGTAAGTTTGAATCTCTAGCCTACTAGTTAGCAGTCAAATACCTTAGGCACTACGCTACCAAGAGCTCCTATAGTTATCATGAGGTTTCTTTATTTTGACTCTAAATTAGATCATGATAATATGAGATCAAGTCATTCAACTGTGTGGATAATTACACACAGTATGTGGATAACATTATGAAGAACTGGAATCAGGATTGGAAGGAGACTCATTAACAACCTGCCATATGCAGATGACACTATCTTGCTGAAAATGAAGATGACTTCAAGCACCTACTGATGAAGATCAAAGACCACATACTTCAGTATGAATTACACTTCAACATAAAGAAAACAAAAATCCTTACAACTGGACCAATAAGCAACATAATGATAAATGGAGAAAAGATTGAAGATATTAGGGATTTCATTTTACTTGGATGCACAACAAATGCCCATGGAAACAGCAGTCAAGAAATCAGATGATATATTGCACTGGGCAAATATGCTGCAAAAAAACCTGTTTAAAGTGCTAAAGAACAAAGATAGCACTTTGAAGACTAAGGTGCACCTGACCCAAACCATAGTATTTTTAATCACCTCATATACCTATGAAAGCTGGACAATGAATAAAGAAGACTGAAGAAGAATTGATGCATTTGAATTGTGGTGTTGGTGAAGAACATTGAAAATACCATGGACTGCCAGAAGAACAAACAAATCTGTCTTGGAAGATGTATAACCGGCATGTTCCTAAGGAGCGAGAATAGGCAAAGTTTGTCTCGTGTACTTTGTAATATTGTCAGAAAGGACAAATCCATGGAGATGAATATTGTGCTTGGTGAAGTAGAGGGTCAGCAAAAAAGGGGAAGCCCCTCAAAAAGATGGACTGACACTGTATCTGTGACAATTGGCTCCAGCATAACAAAGCTTATGAAGATGGTGTAGGACCAGGCAGTGTTTCGTTTTGTTGTACATAGAAGGGTCACTAGGAGTAGGAACTGACTCAGTGGCATCTAACAACAACAATTTGAAAGCAGCAACGGTGTGACATTAGCATGGTTTTCTTGTTGAGCTCAGATATTGGATTAGTTTTTTTATTTTATTTTACAAGTTGTGTTAAGGTGAATAATGACCTCCCAAAGACGCCCACATCCTAATCCTGGAATCTGTGACTATGTCACCTTAGATGGCAAAAAGGAGCTTGCAGATGTGATTAAATTCAGAATTTTGAGATAAGAAAATTTTCCTGGATTACATGTGAGGCTGTGTAAAGGGAGCTGATTTCGCTTTAGCCTTTTTACTTTGCTCTTTTATGCTTCCTAAATGTACACACAATAGTGCTACCATGATATGACCTTGAGAAGTGAGGCTACGCAGAGTGGAACAGACAGCAGGAAGGAGCTTCCCTGATGCTATAGAGTGGTCAGACCAACCTTGGATACTGCCTACTTTTGAGCTTCTTTTACATACAAAAATAAGAATAAGTCCTTGTATTCTGAAGCTTTTGAGGGTGGGTCTCTGATACTAATCACAGTTTTTAATTAGCTAAATACAGTTCCTAATATGATGCACTTTAGAAAGCCTAGTTCATAAAGTCTTATCTCTATGAGATATACAAACTTCATAGAGTAGGATAAGAAAGAGTTGGTTCAGAATCAGGCAATGTTTTCAATATATTGCTGAAAAAAAAAAACAAAAAAAAAACACCCTTTTTATTAAGAAGTATTTGAATCTGTCATGCAGAAGATGTTATTTGGCTAAAAGTGGGATGGGGCAATCTTCTTAGTAGAGCTCTGCTTGGAAGCTTTTCTTTTTCTACCTAAAACCACAAAGGCCTATAAATAATGCCTCCCACAGCCAAAGAATTCAAAATTGCAGTTATTCTTAGAAGAGTTCCAAAATAATATGGATTGGATAGCTGCAAATGAAAGAGACAAAGGGGAGAGTTAGGGAAAAAAGAAAAGGCAGTTGCAACATCATTGCCAATAGCAGATCTAATCTTTTCTGACAAAAGGATAGAAAACTCCCTGGTAGCTTAATGACAGTAGGAAAATATGGTGCTTCACAGAACCAGTTTGAAACTATACACACCAGAAACTCAGAAAAAAGATGTAAGGCAAATCAACACTGGGACAGGGGTGCCATAGATTTGCATCTGATCCTAATGCTACACACTCGATGATTATATACATATGCATATAAGCAAAAATCAAACCAAACCCACTGCCATTGAGTTGATTCTGAATCTTGTTATTGTTGTTGTTTTAAATGTTATATCCACATTCATGTATACACACACACAGCATACATACATATGGATATAAATGTATACATATATACATATGAATACAGTCTATATAGTTTGGCATAAGATTATAATTTACCTTAAGGTCTTGTGAATCACTTGGTTCACACAGCAAAGATGTTAGGATTGAGAATACTGGTATTGTTTTAACAAAACTAGGTGGTAAATAGCATTAAAAAAAAGAAGAAGAAGAAAATGAAACCAAATTCGTTACTGGATTTGTTGACTCCAACTCATAGCAGCCCTACAGGACAGAATAGAACTAGCCCACAGGGTTTCCAAGGCTGTAATCTTTACAGAAGCAAGCTGCCACATCTTTGTCCTGTGCAGTTGCTGATAGGTTTCAACTGCCAACCTTCCATTAGCAGCCAAACACTTAACCAGGCCTCCTGCTTCAAAGTTTTCTAAGAGTGTTTTTGGTCAGATAGAAATCTCACCCTGAAATAGGATTGCACTATGTAGGTTCTGCCCCACAGTATTTGTTTATTGTTTTTGTAGAATGCATTTAAGGGAACTGTTAAAGGTTTCAATGAACTACAACTTAGCCCTTGAACCATGTTCTAAGTACCTCAAGAGAGGTGTCTATAAGTGGCACAGAGTAATAGAGCACGAGGGTAAGGGAGGAGATGAGAAGAGGAGAGGGGAGGGGAAATGAGGGGAAGAAAAACCCTTTTCAGTTTTACTGAAATTTCTACTCATAATAATAACCACAATAATGTCAGTCTCCAAAAAGGAATTAAGATCTATAGAAGTAGCAGCCATAAACGAAGTTTGACAGACAATACACGGAGAGTGCTCTTAATTTCAGCAGCCAGCAAAGTCCTGTTTTAAGGAATACATGGTCCATTTGGGGTGGGTTTGAGAAGGTTGAGGGTTGCTAATTGGAATATTTAAATTTGCAAGGCCACTGCCCTGGTGCTTGGGTAGGATTTAAACTTTGAGTGAGTCTGTTAAGCTGCCAGGTACAAATTTATGAACTTCTGTCGGCAAAATCAGTGCTCCTTCTTCTGTCTTTTATCACCGTCAGAACCTTCTACTTATACAACACTTGACATACTGTTTCCACTGTCTGAATGTCTGTTGTTTTTTCCCATTAATCTTGGAATTTTCATGTAAAGACAGGCAAGATTTATACCAGTATACAGTAGGTTGAATGAATGAAGAAAGAATGAATGAACAAATGAAAGACATAAACATGGAATTGAATTAGACTTTGGTCTGAATTGTGTAATGGGTCTTTATTAGCTGTGTAGTCTTGAGCTGTGTAGTGTGTTAGCTGTGTAGTCGTGCATCTTTGAATGATATCTATATCAGGGTATTTTTATGAATTAAATAAAATAAGGCTGGTGGTTCAAACCCACCAGCTGCTCATCGGAACAAAGACTGGGCAATCTACTTCTGTAGTGACACCACCTTGGAAATCCAGGGAGGGGTCTCTATGAGTTGGATCCAACTCAACGGCAGTGAGCTTTGTTTTTTTGTAAGATGTAATACATTTAGCACAATGGCTAGCGAAAAATTAGTACCCTATTAATGTTCACCACTTTTCCCCTCTAGCCTTTTGAGGCCCAAACTGGGTCTGGTTCACCTTTAACTTCAAGCAATTAGAATACTGTCTTGCTGCAATGAGCATTCAAAATATAGTCGCAGATAATTGAACTGAGTTGGTGTTGTGGTAATCTGGCATTACCATACTTTTAGGCAAATAATGTGCACTGAATATTTTTGCAAACAGTGTAACCCCCTCACACATTAGTTTCCTGTGTGTGTTATGTGCATTATATGTATGTATGTTATTTATATGGGTGCATTATGTGCTAAGAAATATGGTAAACAACACCCTAAATACTTTGTGATAGGCTGAGAGATTGATGACCTAACTGGTGAACAATTCAGTTATTTATAAGAATCCTTATAAAGTATGTAGTGGTTCCCCTGTCTCCTATAAGAAACATCCAAAATGAAGAATATTTCATAGAAGTATTTTTCTCTCATTCTCAATTTCTCATACTTGAGTAATTGGACAACTGATAGTGGTACATGGATATTTATGGCTCAGTTAAATATAAGTTTTTGACATAGAATTGGATGATAACTTACCTGAAGAGGGCTGAACTATGACTAAGGAGGAACAATCTAGTATTCTCACACCATAATCAGGACAAAATCTTTTCAAACAGTTATAAGAAAACCGTGGTCTTCCATTCAAATCAATACCACACCCACTCTTCCATAGCACATAAAATCAGGAAATAATACTAACACTTCTAAGTAGTGGAATGTCTAAAAACACAACTGGATATATTAAAATGGAAAAGACACCTTTTCAGATCTGGTTTATTGATGTGTCATATTAGGAATTAGATTCAGCATACCTAATACAGGAGTGGGTAATGAGCTAAGATTCATATACAGCTTATTAAAGATGGGTCAACTGTCTTCAATTGATTCAGTGAGCATCTGAAAGGCAGCATTTTCTATTAATATTTCTCCTTCAGCATTTGCCTTCTCATTATTGTGAAGTATTGAAAACTTGGAGAATACTTCGAGAGATCTCTGATTTTTTTTTTTTTTTTTTTTGCTTTATGACTTTTTTCTTCTTCATGGCAAATTAGGAACCTTCTGGATAAAATATATACAAGAGATTTACTTAAATATTTCCAGTAATATCTCCACAATTCTTTCCTTTTTCATTCACCTTTGTTCTTACCCTAATTCTTTATGATTTAATTTTATATGTACTCACTACTCTTTAATACCTCCTTTGCAGTTCTCCACTTGTATCCAAAGACTATCTCAAATCCTTAAGCTGTGAACCCACAACTGCATACAAAATCTTTCTGTTGTACTTCATTTTTGACAAACCTAATGGGGGATTCTGAATGGCTTTTTATTAATGTCCTTTCCTCATGAAATTGTTCCCATTTTCCCAAACTACAAGGAACTCATTGTAAATGAGCTTCTGCAAAAACAACTCTATGCTACTTAGAGAAACAACATCTACTGCATGATGAGAAATAACTTTTAACGATGTGATAAGCATATAGCTTTATAGCTTCCCCCTGATTCATGGCTTTGAGGACACATTTTTAGAAATATGGTTTATGATCGTTGCATTTGCATTTATCTGCATGAAATGTTGCTACTAAAACAAGGACATTTATAACCAAATATCTTTTTGAAAAGAGATAAGATAGAGTTACATGATGATGGAAAGAGTCTTGCATAGTGCAGAACCCTGGACCTGATGACCCCAGGGCACTTTTCCAGCCTTATCATCAATGCATTTATTATTGTTAACTTATTTATAGCTACATGTTAAATCATATTTCAAAATAAATTCTTCTTTGTTATATATGTTTACCCAGAGGAAGACAAGATTCTCCCAGTAACCAATGCATAGGGAGTTCTATTCATTCTACTTATCTACAATTCTTAAAGGACAACTCTACCCTCTGTTTTAAGGAGGTCACCTGTATCACAGCTGTTCTGCTTCTTAAAGCTATTCTGGAATGTATAATGCATCCTGTATGAAAATCATGGTAGTCATTTATATGTCAGAGCTATATTTGGAAGAAAGCAGTTTCTTCGTTTCTATTTGGTTTATATTTTTTGGTATCATGACCATTTCAGAATTCAGTTAAAGACAGTCCTTTGCTTACAGGAAAAATGAGTAATTTCTAAGAATATTTTATTTGTTTCAGTATATTCTACAATTGGGTAAGAATTTTGGGGCATATACTCTTTAATTATAAAATATGAATTGGAGGTTAAGGAATCTTTCAAGATATGGAAAAAAAATTGATTGATAAATGACTTTTAAACAGCTTACATTTACGTTAGGGAGATATTCTAGGATTAAATTCAAGTCTTATGAATGGACACAAATATACACATGCTTCAAACTTATGTTATAAATAAAAGAAAAGCCATATCATGGAGAAGATTGAAAGAACTGGGTAAGAATTCCTGTTTGGCTGTGTGATTTAGGGCAAATGGCTTGAATTCTTGGTGCTTCAAGTTTCTTGTTTAAAAACAGCATATCCCTACCTACATATTTTTTATATGCTGCAAATATATCTATGAGTGTAGTAGAGTATACAGGGAGCAAAGTTATGAAAACTCTTTTTTCGTCATAACCAAACACCTTGAGGGAATGAGTCAGTGGGTATGGGGGCTCTGGACTGTAGTCTCAGGGGAAATCAAGGTTGATTGGCATAACATTGCCACAAAGGCAATGTTTCACACCCCTTTTTTTGTGATTAGCCACTGAAGTCTTAAAATCTTGTGAATGGCCATCTAAAGTGCAACTACTGGTCTCTCCCTGTCTGGACCAAAGAAGAATGAAGAAAATCAAAGACAGAAGGAAACAATGCAAAGGACTAATGGTCCACGTGAATCTCAGACTCCAGGACCCTTGAGAGCAGAAGAACTAGATGGTGCCCAGTTACCACTGCCAACTGCTCTGAAAGGGATAACAGTAGGAGGGCCTGGTTAGAGTGGGAGAAAAATGTGGAACAAAATTCAAAATTATAAGAAAGCTCAGGCTTATTGGTGTGATGAAGACTGATGGAACCCTGAGATTATGGCCCTTAGACACCCTTCAATTCAGGAACTGAACTAGACCCCATGGCTCAACTTTCAGCCAAAGAATAGACCTATAACATAAACACTGAACAAGAGGGCATGCACTCATTAGAATAATCAAGCATACAAGATCAAGAGGGCAGCATTTGCCCAAGGATAGAGGTAAGAAGGCAGGAGAGAAAGAGAAAGAAGGATGAAGGGAAGTGTTGGGCATGGGGAGGAAGTGGAAGAGGCCTATTGCAGTGTGGTGATAGCACTAAATGTCACAAAACAGAATGCATGTGGATTGTTGAATAGAAAACCAATTTTCTCTGTAAACTTTCACCCAAATCACAATAATTTTTTTTTCTAAATGTCCCCAAATTTTGCCTATTTCATAGGTCTTTTATAGAGTTAAACATTTAATGTACTTAAATTTTGGGCACATAATAGGTGCTCAGTAAATGTAAGTTCTTTTCTCATTAAAATCTTAATTTTTTTTTTTTTTTTAATTGGCCTAGCATTCATGACACAAAATTGCTCATAGTGGCAAGGTTTTTCCAAAATCACATAAAGCCATAAGTTTTACTCTTTAGCATTATCCTCTAAAAAATTCTGGAACATCCTATAGAATGTGATAGTTTTGTAAATATATTGTTGTTGTTGTTGTTGTTGTTGTTATGTGCCGTCGAGTCGGCCCCGACTCATAGCGACCCCTCCTTGGGTTTCCGAGGCAGTATCACTACGGAAGTAGGATTGCCCAACCTTCCTTCCGAGGAGTGGCAGGTGGGTTTGAACCGCCAGCCGTCTGGTTAGCAGGCAAGTGTCTTAGCCACTATGCTACCAGCCTGTCATAATTATCAGAGTATTTGGTTAAAATTCCTAAGTAGCTATATCATAAATAGAACTGTCATTGCATCATAATCGGGAAAATTATAGCCTTCAGACTAATTCATAAGTCAGAAACAAGCAAGATTTCAAGACTTTTTCCCACAAAAGAGAAAGCCATAGTTTATATTTAATTTTAAGGACGGTACATCCTCAATGTCTGTCAAAATATGGTGAATTTGATTTTAGATGTTATTAAGCTATGACAAAAACAGTTCAACTTGAGAATAGAAGTATGTTACCTACAGGGCAGGAAAGAAAGACAAATTAGGAACTGAATCTACTTATTCTGTTAAGACTCATTTCTTCCCCTAGAAGGGACTACCTGTGAATTAGACTTTATCATCTCATTTGTGGATCATGGCTACAAGCAAAGAATACCAGAAAGATGTTTCCTTGTGTTTTATTGACTATGCAGAAGCATTTGACTGTGTGGATCAAATATTATGGATAACATTAAGAAGAATGGGAATCCCAGAACACAATTGTAGTTGTGAGGAACCTGTACTAGACCAGGAGGCTGTCATTCGAACAGAACAAGGGAATACTGCATAGCTTAAAATCAGGAAGGGAGTGCGTCAGGGTGGTATGCTTTCACCATACTTATTCAATCTGTATGCTGAGAAAATAATCCAAAAAGCTGGACTATATGAAGAAGAAAGTGGCATCAGGATTGGAGGAAGGCTCATTAACAACCTGAGATATGCAGACAACACATCTTTGCTTGCTGAAAGTGAGGATGACTTAAAGCACTTACTGATGAAGACTGAAGACTACACTTTGCAGTATGGATTACACATCAATATAAAGAAAACAAAAATCCTTGCAACTGGACCAATAAGAGAATCACAATAAATGGAGAAAAGACTGAAGTTGTCAAATTCTTCATATTGGTCCTACAATCAATGCTAACGGAAGCAGCAATCAAGACATCAAAAGACGTATTGCATTGGGCAAATTTGTTGCAAAAGACCTCTTTCAAGAGCTGAAGAGCAAAGATATCTCCTTGAAGACTACGATGTGCCTAACGCAAGCCATGGTATTTTCAATCACCTCAAATGCAGGTGACAGCTGGGCAATGAATGAGGAAGACCGAAGAAGAGTTGATGCTTTTGACCAAGGCTACTCAGAGTACCATGGACTGCTAAAAGAACTAACAAATCTGTTCTGGAGGAAGTGCAGCTGGAATGTCCCTTGGAAGAGAGAATGGCCAGACTTCGTCTCACCTACTTTGGTCATGTTGTCAGGAGGGACCATTCTCTGGAGAAAGATATCATGCTTGATAAAGTGGAGGGTCAACAAAAAAGGGGAAGGCCCACAACAAGAGGGATTGACATGGTGGCTGCAACGATGGGCTCAGGTGTGGCAAGGACTGTGAGGCTGGCACAGAACTGGGCAGTTTTTCATTCTGTTGTACACAAGGTCACTATGAATCAGGGACAATTCGATGGCACCTAACAATAACAACAACAACAGGTTCATTTACACTCAGTATTTCTCTTCTACTTATAGTTTCTCTTCCAGGATATGTATATGTTTTGTCTGTTTTTAGAACAAGTTAGCTCTCTTGGGAAGATTTTTTTTTTTTTTTAAATGGAAACAGTTCCCAAGGGTTAATAAATGTCAGAATCAAAAATACTCTGGCTACTTTATAGCCACAAGTGCACGAGTTCTTTAACCTGTGAAGAAAGTTGCAGCTCATTAGCCGCTTCAGCAATGTTTGTGGGAGCCATTTCTAACCCTTGTCCAGGAGCAGCCAGACCATCCAGAGGGGACCGTTAGGAGTAAACCTCATCTTATTAAGGACAATCTCTGTTTCTTTCCAACTATATTCTTAATTCTTAGAAATAAACAATTAGGAAATTATTAAAAAGAAAATAAATTTAGACATTTATTAAGACACTTATAGAGTATTAAGCATACATACATATGGTTGAAGAAAACAAATATTTATCAAGGTCTTCGCTCAACGTATGAAAGAAACAAAGTTGGTTGTTTTTGGCCATTGTAAGATCCAGAAGGTGAGATAAAATACAAATACATTTAAACATAATAGATGTTTAAATATAAGATACGTCATTATATAGGTATAAGTGAAGTTTATAACTTTCTTGTGAATGAATTATCTAAGATTACAGTGAAAGTTAAAAAAAAACTTCTAAGATGTTAGAGCTCATTCTACCAAACAGTTTAAAATAATTGGGAAATGTAAGTGATACAAATCAGTGACATCGACTTTCAGTTTATCAACTTCTGAAAGTCTTCTAGTTATTATTCTCGACATCTTTATATATGCCCAAATCAATTAAGGAAAAATATAAAAGCATCGTTTCTTTTTTTATGTAACTGTATTTACCACAGAAGGAAGACAGGGGAATCTACTTCTGTAAATTTTTCCACTTTGGAATCCCAATGGGGGTCACTATGAGTTGGAATTGACTTGATGGCAGTGAGTTTGGTTTAGGGATTACTGGTTGCAATGACCTCATATTGGGGTGGGCAGTTTGGAAACAATCTTCAGTTTTTGGGCCTTAAATAACTTTAAATAAAGAGTATTGCTTTGGTGCGTTCAATTTTAGAATAGCCAGATTCCTTGGGGTTTTTGATAGCTCAGTGGTAGGTTTTACACCTTCCCTGCAGGAACCTGGGGCTCTATTCCTAACCAATGCACCTCATGGCTGAACAGTTTCAGCAGAGCTTTCAGACTAAGATGGAATAGGAAGAAAGGCCTGGAAATGTACTTTCAAAAATCAGCCAATGAAAATCCTCTGGATCACAAGGCTCTGACCTGCAACTGATCGTGGGTATGGCACAGCACCGGGCAGCATTTCCTTCCTTTGTGCACGGCAGGACAGGGGTGCGGTATTGTGGGCTGGCTGATGTCAAGCAACAAGAGGATTCCCCAAATTTACCAATCTGAAGCTGTTTTTTAAACCAAACTTCCATTCCTTAGTTTTGTAGTGATACTCCTATCGTCAGAATTAAAGGGGCAGGAGAAAGGCTCATCCCCCAGTAGCAATCTTATTGGAGTCTTATTGTCCTTCCTAGAATTTCTTGTCCTTTAAAGTAATTTTGGAGTTGTCATGATAGCCAAGTACATTTCTGTAACTTACAAATGACACTAATTCATCCTCAGGCACTAGTCTGTGTTGGGAAAATAAAGCTCACTAATTCATTTCTTTGAAATTCAGCTTTCTTATGAGAATTTTCCAAGGGTTATCATTTTGAGTCTTTGACATCTTTCTAATCATAAATAAGTACTCCAGTTCAAATACTCAAAGTAACTATTTTATATTAGCATTTTCTTATAAATTTTCATGAAGGTGGAAATTCTCAGATAATTTTCAAAATTTGAATTTTGGATATAAAGTTCTAGTGTTCTGACTCCATAGGTAGATAAATTTATAGAGGATTAAAAAATTGTCACTTAATAATAACTAGGATCTATCATAGCATTTGGAAAAATGTGAAATAAGAAATACATTTTCTATCTTATGTGCTAAAAAGTAATATTTTGAAAAACTTGGAGGTGGTTAATGGTGATGGTCACACACATGAAGAGAATTAATGTTATTGAACTGTACATGTGAAGGATGGTGAGATGGTAAATGTGATGCTACACATAAGTATTTACTACAATTTCAAAAAAGTGAAAAAAAAAAGATTTTTTAAAGAAAACATATGAAACTTTACATATAACCATTTGTTTTGACCAAATGATGTTTACAGAGAAGAGAATGGTTAGTATGTTTTTACCTTTTGAAATGGCCACACAGTGTCATTGTGAACAGAGCAGAATTAAACAAATGCATCAGCACCAACATCCTTTCAGAGGTGAGGAATAAAATAATTTTATGAATCAGCTTTTTTTAATTTAATTGTGAGACTATTGTAAAAGAAGAAAAGCAGGCAACATGTGGTAACTTTAGTCAGCATTTCTGAACTGGGAATGATAAACACCTCTGCCTGGCTCTGGCATTTATCAGGACTGAGATATTATTACCACATAGAGTCACAGCATGGTTACTGTTATCATCGGAAAAAAGAGCCAGCTAATCTTAATGGTTTGTAAAGCCGTTACCTGCACTGGTCTGACATTTATCATGATCATTTTACCACATGGGTCCTACATAGCAAAGGTCTTTTATCTGGAAGGGACATCACTATGAATTATTATTTGCAGCTAGGTAGAAAATTGTATGTTGTAGATACCTTTTCTCATTATAAATCACATAGTCACATTTCACCATTTCCCACAGAAAGCTGCTGAGCCTAGATTTTTTTTGCCACAGCTTGCTTTCCCCTCCTCTCTCTCTCTTTTTATAGTTTCTTGAACATATTAGCCATTTTTTATTAACATCCTTAATATAATTTTTGAAGAACCATGGATGTGGTAGGCATATACTTGGATATACTTTCATTACATTTAGGGAACTTATCTGCACAAACATTCTGTAAAGAGATTGCCCATTACTTTATAAATTGAAGTTGATAAACTGTCTACTTTTTTTTTTGTTTTTAATGCTTGTTCTCTCTTCTGTCTTGGTGGCCAGACTTTTCTCTGCTCTTGACCTTGTCAATAGAATATTTGCAGTAGATCAGATCAAAATTTCTTACGCCTTGATATGAAATACTCAAAACACTTATGCCATTTTTTGCCTAAAATTCTTAGCTTAGAAATGTGTTCCCATGAACAGTGAACCACAGCTGTTGTTTTGTTGTGTAGTTGTTGTTATATTGTCTTCACCCCTCCTCCACACTCTATTTTTTTTTTTTTTGTTACATGTACATTTAGTTTCATTCCCCATTTATCATGTCTCTATTTTAATAAGTAATAATGGAATAGATGAGTCCTCCACAAATTTGAAGTTTGTTTGAAAAAGAATCTCAAGTTCTATCCCTAACAATGCCCTATGATACACGTTAATACAGAGTATGAAAAAAAATAAGGATAGTAAAAGGCACAATGTTTTAGAACCATGGGACAAAGTCAGCAAAGTGAAATGCATTAATCTGACAATGGAAAATTACAATGAAAAGCCCAAGTTGTTTACCATGGGGAAGAAATGAACAAATCCTCTCTTTTAAAAAAGAGTCAGACAACTAATCTTCTGAAAGAGATATTTATATATTTTCTTCTTTCTCAAGTGTTCCATTAGGAATAAACAAGCCAGAAATTCTGCACTTTTATAATGAAGAGGGAGGAGAATTCTTTGCCATTTTTGCATTTAGAAAGAAATGTGCAAGAAGAATGTGACAATTTAAGCAAATCAAGATTGTTTCAAATGGATCACAAATGAGACTTTGTGGGATATTTTATACTAGCATGTGAAGCAGATAGTAAATTTGAAAGGAAGATTTTCTCAATGGCCTAGTTCTGATGTATTTTCCCATTTCTTTGTGTGTTTAAAAGAGGTTTGGATGTAGTGTTTAATACTGCTTAGACTCTTTTGCAAATGAGTTCTGGAGAAATATTCGCCTACGAAGGAAAGCTGATGTGCTGTAATGCTGATAGCAGCTGGGGAAATATGAATGAAGAAGCCAGCAAGCCCAGTCTGGATTTAGTAAAATAAACACCTATCATTCTGTTAAAAAAAGAGAAAAATCTATCGTTTAAAATGCTATGGGCATCAACAGCAGACCACTCTCCCTTTGAAGAAGGCCAATATTTTTCTCAAATAATCCAGTCTTCGAGGAAAAAACAAAACAAAACTTTAACCCGACACACAGTATTTTGCAGTAATGTGCCTTAGTTTTCCTGCCTTGTTATATTTAGTTTCCTATTAATTGTGTTTTTACACAATTCCTCCAAAGGAAACAGTATCTTTTGAGCCACATCTGCATACATTTTGGGATTAGAGGGAAAGGGTCATTTCACTGTTCAAAAGGAATTGTACACAATTTGATTCAGTTATCTAAGATTTCATTTTAAAAAGGTGGCCTAATATTTCAACATACTGCCTTGCCAAATTAATGAAAGGCTACACTGATTTAAAACTAACAAACCAACATTTTTATTCTTTTTTTTATTCCGGAATGACTCTTTTGTTCTGATTTAACACCATCATGCCATTGTTGCCCCCAAAATGCTGTAACCTGGGAACATTTACTATAATTAGTGAGGGGCTTTGCAGCTTGGATTGTTCCCTTTTTCTGGGGAACTGGGTGAATTGTTGAGTGTTAATAAAGTCGGAGACTTCTAGCAGTGGCTCAAGCCAGGCACAGTGCAGGCAGACGCTTGAAGCTTCCCACTGTGATGCAGTGCAAGCTTCCCAGCTGTTATGTTTACCATAGTTTGAATGTCTGTGAAAAAATTCCTGATGCAACCGGATTATGCTATGCCCTCCTGTTTGTCTAACCTACACTCCTGCCCCAGCAATTTGGCAAATTCCTGTTGCCCCTACCCATGACAGATAGCTCCTCCTCAACTTTGTACCATCTTAGCACTTACATTCCTGCCATGAGAGCTCAGCTGCTTTGCAGTCTTGTCTGGAAGGATCATATGCAGCCTATCCAGAAGTTTCAGGGAGGATTACACTCATACTCTGCTCTACTTACGTCATCTAATAACAGATATCCTCCTCGCCACTGTATTTTAATTTCATTGGAGGTAATATTAAAGCACCAAATTTAATCATCCAGCATTGACAATACTAGCTTAAAATGCAAATATATTTGGATAAATACTCTGTGCCTTTAAAGAAATCCATTGAAGACCTCAAACTATCACTGCAAACTAAATAATAGGCTTTAAATTTGTTTCCATCTAAAGAAGAAAACAACTAGTGTGTGATTTGAGGTATTTATTCTTTGTCCTTTTTCTTAAAAATGGTTATCTCAAAGAAAATGACCATTCCATTATATTGCAAATTGATGAATTCACCAAGTGTGATGTACAGTGAAGTTTTTAATGAATATTCATACAATTCTTTCCATCCATTAACAAGACTTAAGACAATGATGATGCAACTCATTCTTATTTACATACTAGGGTAGGAAAAATGGGATTAATAACAAAAGCAGCACTTGGAAAAGTTTAATGTATCAAACTCCAGGTGCCAGACTTTGAGGAAAATAACCAATAATAGCCATTTTTTACATATTTGATGGGGCTGATTATGCAATGTGCAACTCTAAATGGCTTATAGCACATTGTAGCATGGTTCCATCCCATTGGCTACAGTAGGGTGCAGGCAGATGGATGACAGTGACAGGGAGAGAAGTGCTTTTGCTTAGCCGTGCGTTAAGATGCCATCCAGAAGCTCTGTGCACTGCAGACACTTCATTAGGATGCCAGGATAATGGTAAACTACCACTCAGAGTGACACCCCATTTCCTGCTTACTGAGCGCTCCAACCTCGGCAGATGTCAACAATCTCACAGTGCTACAGAGCAGACCTAACTTTCCAGCCACTTTGACTCCAGTTTTTTCCTCTTAACAGTGCCATACATTATGTGCAATATGTAACGGCAAATACCTCACTGAAAGCAAAATCTGCCCAGTTCGTTATGACCGGAGTGCTTAATTTTTTTTTTTTTTTTTTTTTCTTTTAAAAGCTGAGGGACAGATTGTGGGGTTAGAGATTATGTTCATTCACTAAAATACTCTTAAGATTTCTTGCTATAATTTCCATTGGTTAATTGGTTCAAAGTGTTAATTGTGTGGTGAACTCTGATTAATAGTAGTTAAACTCTGATCACAGGGGATATGGTGCTTCTTTTAATTAATGTCCATTCCAAAGGTAAGAGCGGCAGAATTGTTTTGTTAAAGATTTCAGACTCAGTTTCGGTATGGTTCTCAGTTGTCTGCCAAGAAAAGGCTGACTTGAGCATCTGGATGATATTTCCTCTGCAAATGTATAACTTGAGGCCATTCACACACCTCCTTACCAGCAATTCAAGCCAATATGAACTTTTTTCCCCCTAAGGTGTAAAGTCTAACATTCTTTTCATAAAGACACAAGGTGTGGTTTAGATAATGGAAAAAAAAAAAAAAAAATCCCTAAAATGGAAAAGAAGACTTTGAAATCTATAATCATGATTAACGTATTGATTTACATTTTGTGATTTTAAATATATTCTTAGAAGCTCAAATGCCTTGCAAATGACAGGCCTAAATATAAGTATCTTCCTCTCAGGCCTGTTACCATTTCCAAGTAAAAATACATATGTAAACAAGTAGTAGGCAGAGGTCACACCCCAAGAGAGAATTTGAATGTAAACTTTGAATGTGATACTTTCTAAAAAAGAACTGATTCAAATCTTGATTTTTGGTTTAAAATGGCATCTGCATGGCAACACCTAATCACCTCTTATAAGCTTTCTCTAAATACCTTAAAAGACATAGACTAGAATTCTTAAAATGAGTTTACCCAGGTACTGACAATCAATCTACAAACAAAAACTTAAGAGTACATTTCCTTCAAAGCAGATTGCATTTCATTGGAAAATGCTAGTGATGAGACCACCTGTGCTGTTGAATTTGCGTTACAGAAAGTAGAGAGAAACACCCTTATCTTTCCTTAATGGGTTGATTTCAGAATTAAATACTCAAGGCCCATGCCAATCAGAAAACTGGCAGCACTCTCTTTCCTAAACAATTAATACTGTCTGGAATATTCTGACTGCATTCCTTCTTTCCTTTCTCACTTTTCCTTTCCGAAAAACAATAGAAAGATAGTGATTTCCATATAGTAACTGAGATTCTGTGTAGGGAGCAGAAAGGAAACCATTACAGTGGTGCTCATCATGATAGGAATTGTAGTTTCATCATATGTAAAACTGAATGTAAGGGAGTGGAGACAGGAAAAGTCTTGTTAGGGATAAACCAAACCAAACCAAACTCACTGCCTTTGACTGGATTTTGACTCACAGTGACCCCTCCTTGGGTTTTCAAGGCAGTAGCACTATGGAAGTAGATTGCCCAACCTTCCTTCTGAGGAGTGGCTGGTGGGTTTGAACCTCCAGCCTTCTGGATAGAAGTCAAATGCTATCCTTTGTTAGGGATACATTCTTGGAATTTTAAGGGTTTAATGCTTTGTGCATTTTATCTTTTTAGAGTGCCCAGAGACTCAAGGACTAGAATGCCAAGACATAGAATAGAGGCACAGGAGAAAAAAAAAAAAAAAATGTTATATAAAAACATGTAAGAGCTGTGATTATCAATTTGTGATCTTGGGTAAAGCTCTGAGAGGAAGATTATGCTAGAACTGAAGTCAAGGGTAAGAGGTAATATGCATAGAGTGTTGGATATATTTCCTTCTTTTGAGATAGGGAAACAACAAAATTCCCAACAACATGGGACCTGTGTAAAAACTCATTTTAGATAAGAAGTCAACACTCAGAAGAAGTACAGAATACTCACAATGACCATGAGATAATTTGGAACTATTTAGTGTCTTCAATAGAATTCAAGCATTACAGTGTCTAATAAAGGATCAACAAGTCATAAGGAAGACCCTCACCGTGATGGATTGACACAGTGTCTCACAATGAGCTCAAGCATAGCAATCATTATGAGCAGGGTGCAGGACTAGACAGTGTGCTTCTGTTGTACATAGGATATCTATGAGTCAAAATTGACTGACAGCACCTACCAACAACCACAAGAAGCCAAAAAGGTAAGATGAAACATCTAGGATAAGAGTTTGATAAAGAGATTGATGATTTGAGGAAGGGCACTATGAACACTACAAATGTTAAACAAAATTTAATTTAGCATTAAAGTCTAAATTGTCACTGCAGAAAAATTAGGCCAGTGATATAGATGACAAACTTGAGAAGATCCCCAGAATGTGGAATAGAAGGCAAAGACATAAAAAACGAGGAGGAAGTAGACATGTTGAACCAGAGAATTAAGAGATTATCTAAGATTTATAAGTATGCCTGAGGAAAACCCAGATCATTTTAAAAATGTGCAATATTCAAGGACAAAGTTAAAGAAAATATTTATGCATTAAAGGAAAGATGTAAGTATTGAACATGGCAGCTTGGTTCTAATAAAATATCACAGAACAAATATGCTATCTTAATATATTCTGGCAAAAGTTTTGAATGACAAAGATAAACCATTATCCTACAAATATTCAGACAAAAACAAGATTAAAGAAATAAATATTCAGGCTTTACTAGGAGTTTTCTTACTAAATTCTAAAAGGAAACAAAGCATTATCTAGTGAGTTTATAAGGGAAAACATTTTGGCCCCCAAATTGTGTGCAAAGTCAAATTATCTTTTGCATGTTAAGACAACAGAAAGATATTCTCATCTAAATAAAGATTTGTAATCAGATAGCTCTTGAAAAGTTTAATGGAAAGCATATATGAATCAAAATTCATAACTCAAGAATAAAGCCATTATGAACAAACCTAAAACATCTTCCTTTATTTTGTTTTCATCTAAAACCAAGAAGTCCCTATTGGATTATTTCTTTTTAGCTGTCATTCCCTTCTTGATCTCAGAAAATGCCTTCTGCGGCCTATTCTTTACTTCACAGTTCAGGTGAAATCTCTGGGGATGTGTAGTGACCATTTTAAACAGTGACAGGTGCTATTCAGTTCTGTTGTTTGTTAGCACACACCATTACTGGACTACTGTGCTGGAGAGTTACTAAACAAGTTTCTCTTCCCCTCTTAAAAATCAGCATTGCAGAGTAGCAACTAGGACCTTAAAAGCTAGCAAGCTGCTATCTAGATGCAACGATGGGTCTCTCCTTGTCCAGAGCAAAGAAGAATGAAGAAAACCAAAATTCATGGAAACAATTAGTCCTAGCGACTGGTACACCATCCGATCTGTAGCCTATACAATTATGAGACCAGAAGAACTAGATGGTGCCCAGCTACTACTGTCATCCACTTGGAAGGGGATCTATGTAGGAGATCCTTGATTGAGAGGGAGAACAACGTCTCAAAATCATTTGGAGAAAAAAAAAAAAAGGTGGGGACCAGGTTTGCTGGTCCGATAGAGCCTGATAGAACCACTGAGACTATGGCCCCTAGCTGCCCTTCGGGTCTGGAATTGAACCCACACCTGTGGTTTCCAGCCAAACAAGATACAGCCATATGAGTTGAACATTTACCTCAAGTAGATACACCCCTTGAAGAGAACAATCATGGGAGAAAGAAGGGCAGCTTATGCACAGGGAGACAGTTCAGGGGGCAGGAGTGTATGGAGGGATGGACACTGGGAAGAGGTAACTATGGGGAGGAAGTGGGAGGGGAGCTGTTGCATTGTGGTAATTTGTGGTCAATGTCATGAGACAAAGTATATGTGAACTGCTGTATGGAAAGTGAATTTGCTCCGTAAATCTTCACCCAAATCACAATAAAAAAAACAAAAATCAGCATTGCAGAGAGCAGCAAAATGTTTATAAGGATCATTGGTAAAGATGCTTTGTATCTGTAATAATTATATTGAAATAATTGAGTTGGGGGGAAGGGACGAGTTAAAGTAATAAAGACTAAAAAATCAATAAGCAATAAAAAATATGCATTTTCCTATGTTAATACGTTTCCATGGGTGGTGCAAAGGGTTAAATTTGCTGGGAAAGTTTGGAGGTTTGAGTCCACTCAGAAGTGCATTGGAGGAAAGACCTGGTGATCTACTTCTGAAACATCAACTATCTACACTTCTACTCTGAAACACACTGGGTCACCATGAGTTCAAATCTACTCAAAGGTAACTTTTTTTTTTTTTTTTTTTAAGGCTGGGGAAATACAAATTCAGAGCAAAGAGGCAGAGAGATTAAGTAACTTGTCCAAGGAGATCAAATTTCGAACTTTTATTTATTTGTTCTTACTTTTCTATACGTTTCTAATTATCTTCAATAAATATTTATTACTTTTGTACTAGATTTAAAGTACTTTGTAAAATTGCTTAGATGCCATATAATTATGGTTTGGCTAAGCAATTACTTCAACAGACTGGGAGAAAATGTACCAAAATATTAACTGTGATAAGTTATCTTTGTGTAGTAGCATTATGGATTATTTTCTTCCATTTTAAAATGTATTTTCAGAAATTTCTGTAATGAGTATGTGTTATTTTGATAACAAAGATAATTCTCTGTGTTTGGTAAATATGATAACCTTCCACTTGGCCTATACCAGAGAGAAAGAAATTATTTTCACAGATAATACCATTTCTCGGGGAAACCATGTACAATTAGGTGTCACAATTGAGGTCAATCTTTTACTTAGTGAATGCATTCTAGAATCTGGAAAGCAGTGTCTGAGTGTACTACTTTGTTTTCATGGGAATAGAGTAGATGAAAATATTGAGTGTAGGGGCTTCTTGCAGGTAGAGTAGGGAAGATATAAAAATACCATAGGACTAGACATTTGCCACTTAAAAAGGACTGGTTGCCCTGCAGTGATATGAATGTAACTTGAATATTCAAGTTCCATATTGTGATTTCTGGCTCTTCTTCAATCAAATTATTTCTTCGGGAATTTTATTTCCTATTAAGGTGAGCTTTTGAAGGGTAGAAAATAAAACCTATAAGCACAATAGTACTTTATAAATGAGAGTTCACAGTAATATTCCTAAGTCCAAAAGACTGCTGCTATTCATCTTATATTTCAGCACATATTTTATTCCAATACCTGCGCCTTTAAGTCATGTCATTTTCTCTTCTTTTTTGGAAACTACATTAATTAAAACTTTCTTTACTTTAACAGAAAACTAAAGATATGAGGTAGTTATCCAGCTAATTTCTACCCCCAACCTTTACGTTTGTCTCAATCATACTGCACATATTGTATGCCTGATTAATATTTGTTGATTAAATTATGCAGAAAATAGACTCAGCTCTTCAATTCACCTTACATGCATAGTAAATTTAGAAATTTAGAGTTAGTATTAGTAATTTCCAGTCCTACTAAGCAGGAACACAAGGAACCAAAAATTAAAATGCTCTGAATGCAAAAGTTGTTGGATAAATAAGAATTACATTTCTTGACTTAATTTTTAGCAAAAATTGGTGTTAGAATTGTATGGGCCATTAATTTGAACAAGTAAGAAGCTGGAGTATCTGGAATATTTAAGAGAGCCCCCTTTTGGCTAAACTTAGAAATGTCTTCTGATTTCTTTCCTCCAAACTATCAGGTGTATCAAGGAACCCTGGTGGTGCAGTGGTTAAAATGCTAGGCTGACAACTAAAATGCTGTGAGTTCCAACCCACTAGTCACTCCACTGTAGAAAGATGTGGCAGTCTGTGTTTGTAAAGATTTGCAGCTTTGGAAACCCTGTGGGGCAGTTCTACTCTGTCCTACAGGGTCGCTGTGAATGGGAATGACTCAAAGGCAATGTGTTTGGTTTTTACCAGGTATATCTAAGCATAAATGATTGACAGTGTGATTAAAAGTGATTTGAGATGGAGGCAAAGGTGGCCACCACATCTGATCAACCTTATTTCCAAAATAAAATACTTTCAAAAAGAATAAATTTCTGTTTTAGGGCATATAAAAAAAGCAATATGAATCTCTGACAAAAAGTTGTAAATGTAAGCAATATAGTGAAAGTTTGCAACAGAATTGACTGAAAAGTAAATTTGCACTTATTACAATAGGATCCCTTAAAGAAGTTGGAAGTGATTGTTCTATTAAAGGGCTGGAGCTTTGCAAGAGCTCTTCTGTTCTTTCTAAAAGCAATTTCCGGCTGAATTTAAAGGTAGAAGAAAATTATTTTCTCATCTGACCAAGCAGTGGCCCTTTTCCCTGGTAGATATATCCCAGGGTTTTAGAAATTAAAATAATAATAATAATAAAGGATGCAAATGTTATTCTTTTCCAGCTAACATAATTTTTTTTTCAAAAAGTAAACATCAGCTCCTCAAGGGAGATTTCAATTTGAAGACTGTTTATTATATCATTTGAATAGGACTAGACCTGGCCTTTTGACTTTGAACCACTACCAAATTTCAGGCTGTGAGGAAATTGTTCTACATTTCCTGACAAATTGAGTTAAGCAGACATTAAGTGGGCTTTAAGAAAACAAATGGCCATCTTTATCACAGGTGGACACTGATGGCTTAATGGGGCCTGGGCTGATTGTATCACTTCTAATGGCTTGACGGGAAGCATTAGGGTTTTTGCATAAAGAACTGGCATTGCGAACCCTGCTAACACAGACCTGTCAAGCGCTCTGTATCCCTTTGTGCACGGAAGCAGATGTTTGTATGTATACTATGAACTGGCATTAGAGCAAGCGACAGATGCCTGTATGAATGCCAGGTTTGTGAATTTTTACAGCAGGAGCATGTTCTGAGGAAGTGCAGCCCTGCCCTCTATCATAGGTAATTCCCAGTGGAACTTGCTAAATCCCAGCTATGTTTTCATTATTTGGCTTTCCTAGCAACTGGATGAATGTGTCTATCCTGAAAATGCAAGATGAGAGCTCTACTGAATTCTTACAGATTTGCAAATCGCTAGGCTCTGTTTTGGACTTGAGCTTTACGGGCAGCGCTTTTGCACTGGCATCACAACCAACTTACACAGAGGAACGGGTGGTATTATGGCTCTCTAATTAAAACTTACCTCGGTGTTTATCTGTCAGGCTTCCCCCATGGTCTTCCTACATTCCCACCCCTACTCCCAAGGAAATAAGGATTCACTCTGGAGGTTTTCCTTTGCTACAACATTCAGAACTTACACTCTAGTTGTCTGTCAACAATAGAAACAGGTAGCTTGCAGTCCATTAAACAAACACAGTGCCCCCCTCACTTTTATTTGACATTTTATTTGGCTGTGACAAATGAGCAGCAGTTGGATTATAACATAATTTGTCTTGTCTTTATTACCAGCACAAAGGACACCATTCATTAATTATTCTGCCGTTGCAGCTTAACACTGACTGGAAAGGTCCCTCTTCGGACAGATGGCGGGGACGATGTTATTTATATCAATCAGCCAAAATCCTCAACAAGGATTACTGTTCCTGAGACTACAATGATTTATTTCTTTTTACCTCACCCTCCCTCAACCCCTTCTGCGTTCAGAGATTTCTCTATAAAAACGAAATTTGATGGGAATCTTAAAGCAAAGCCATATTTAACCTGTTAGCTTGCAAAACAACATGCATGCTACATCAGTTTAACTGCATGACATTAGACACATATTTTTTAAACTGCTCAGGATTTTTTTTTTTTTTTTTTTTATCTTCCATTCTAGAGCAAAAGATTAATCGGAGGTCTTGGGGCAGCAAGTTCAGCAAAAGTTTGTCTCTTCTGCAACACTGTATTGCTGTGGCCCACAGGACCCTCAGTAAGGATACCATTAGGTCAAGAATTTTTTGTCTCTGTTGACATGAGAAGATTCATCCTATTTCCAGTAGAATTTCTCCAAAATTAGCTGGGATATTTGACCTAAATAAAAATAACACCTAAGACCAAGAAAGGAGAAAAACCCTTACTTCAAGTCTAAACTGGGGTCAAATCAAAGGAGCAAAGGATACCCTTTTGATTTCTCCTAGATCTGCATCTCTATTCACCATCATGAGGTGGCTTTTGGGTGGTGGTGGTGGTGCGGCGATTTACCTCACTTATTTTGTGTTGTTAATACTCCTGTCCAATACATGCTGACCTAGCACTAATAAAAGATTAGACTGAACCCAGATGTGACATTTTTCTATGCATTTTTCAATAGTGTTTTCTGAGATGTGGCTATTTGTTCAATTAAAATCTTTAAGAGAGGAGTATGTGCAAAAAAAGCATAAGGCTGATTGAAGCTGAAGCATCGAAAGCTTTTTATTATTATTATTAAGTTTTCTGCTTGAGTATAATAAAGGAAATACTGCAGAAAGTTTTTTGTCTTCAGAAATTATTGGTATAACCTTGCTATCCTGATTAGTTTGCAAATATTAAAAGTCCCATCAAGACAAATATCAGCAACATGCAAATACCCTTGCAGGTTGTGATTAAGATTTTAAATGTATCCTTTTGCTTTTAGTTAATGAAAAACAAAGTCTTGGAGGATCTAAGTTGTAATTTATTAAACATGAAAGGCTCCTTGATGAAATATAGAAATGAGATATATTTTGCATTTCAAAGATTTAAGCTGACAACTTACTTGCATGCAAATAAGAGCAAGATTTGTAAAAATATTTGAAAAGAAATTATTCCTGAATGTACTTATTACAATAATGTGGCATGTAGATAAGAGAAACACACAGCATTAAAAGACATTCATTTCTCCAAAGTCTTAAAATTAGCTTCTTTCTGCCATTGTGTATTAATGTTCTTCTTCAGGAATGCAGCATATTAAAGAACTGAACAGAATTAGTAATAAATTTGTTAATTACAAATTTAAGCAACACAACTGGGTTGTTTTCCCAATATGTTTTTTTTTTTTTTCAAAAGCAGAATTGCTAATGCATTTTAATCATTTATGTATAAACATTTGAGGATAAAATATTCTGAAGTTTATCAATTTCAAGAGCTGTTTATTTGCTGGCAAAATAGGCCATGTTATACAACATATATCTTATCATTTTTGCTCATCAAATCCCCATTTGCTGAATGCAAATTTCCCTGGTCTAAGTGCTCTTGCACCTCAATTTAAATGAATAATAGGATCGACTCTATTAAAATCAGTTTAAGGTTGCCATGGGTGACATATCAGTAGGGTTAAAATGAGAAAAAAAGGTCACAGAATCAGTCCTTACAACCTGTTTTTTATCATAATGAAGCATATGTAAGACTCGACAAAGGTTTAAATAACAATATGTCACTTAGGCAATACTTTAGTTTGTGGGTCTTCTTAAAAAATCTTTTTTTAACCACAATGTATTCCAAACAAAATAAATGCAAAATTATAGTGCCATCAATAACTCCGGGGATATATTCAGTTGCACTGAAAATTAGAGAGTAAGCTCTTGTGCTATTACACAAGACTGACAGATTATGGATTTGTAAGAATACCAGAGTACTCCTCACAAAAAGGAGGGGAGGTACTTTTGTGGCAGTAAATCCCTTGTTACAAGGATTCAGCTAGGTGTTACCATCAAATTAACAAAGCATACAGAAACTATACCCAAACATCTCATTTTAGAAAAATTTTGTGTCCTCTGCTAAGGATTATTCATGCAGTTCTTTGATAAATATTGAAACTCCAGCACCAGGCATGGAAGTTATTCTTGAATAAACCTTTAGGTCATAGATCTGGGCTCTTGAAAGCTGAACAGGCAAGACTTTAGGCCTGCTTGTACACCCACAGACACATGCAGATATAGATATGATCATGTTTTTGAATCTTCATATTTTTAAAATCAATTCTGTTTATTAAAGTCACACTCTAAATGCTGATTTTTATATGATATATGATTCTCATTCGGATTTCACAGAATTACATTTTTTTTTCGTTACAAGTGTTATATTTCCTATCTTTTTTTAACCTGCAATAAAAAGAAAATTCTCCTTATTTGCTAAGGTTACAGTGTTAGTTTAATTTTCATAGAAGCGGTGGAATATTTTGAAGTGAGTAACATTTACCAAGTCATTAGTTTTATGCAAACTAGGAAGGAAGATGAAAGAAAAAAAATTATCAATTATTTATAGATTGTTAAAATGTATCTTAGTGCACTGCTACTGTATAGAAATGACAATTAGCCAAACTTACCTTCTTTAATTAATAATGCATACATTACGCTCTTTGGGCAACTAATCACCAGCTCTACAAATTTGTTTGACACTGTTGAAGATACCTATCACATGGCTTAAAAAAAAAGAACAATGTTTTGCCAGATGCAGCTACCTTTCAGCCTTCTAGCAATGCTTGAAATGCAGTAGCAGTTCCAGGAAACAAAATGGTGGTCCTTCAGCTGCTTGATGCTAGGAATACGGCACCGAGCTCCACAGTGCGGCCTGCTATGCATTCACAACCAGAGAATGTGTCTTCATCTCTGTCTTCTGTGTTAATTTTCATAACTTCATAGTGAAAATTTTGTCCTATTGCCTTAAAGCTGCATTTACCGTATTTTCTGATCTAAAATAAGAACATGGTGTTGGACAAAAGGATGGACTATTTTTAAACTAAACTCTTGCAGAGAATATGGGATGAATGGTCATCATACTTAGTGTAGAAAATTCCAGTCAAATATACGATTGCAGCAAATTTATTTTTAATGAAACATAAACTTTTATCTTTAATATTTCTTTAGGACTGAAGGAAGAATCATGAAAAAATAAAAATGAAAAATTAGCCTACCTCTGCATGTCTCCATACTGTTAGGGGTGCAAAGCTACTCTCCTCAGTTTTATCCAGAGATGTGTAGGCAATGGTGACTACCAGAAAGTTTACAAAAGTTTCACATATGCTGCTGAATGAACAGAAAGGCCTGGTATTTTCTTTCTCAGAGGTCACTGAACCAGACCATGATAGTGAACAGCCTACCTAAGTGGTCAACAAGCCAACTGACTGCTGGGACCAGGAAGACAGTTGCCTGTCACAGATTTTGTCCCAGAGTCATACACACCACAATGAGGTAGCAGCTTGGAGTGTCTGGAAGGAGAAATGAGACTGGTGCGGCTCCCTCACATATGGTGTTTAACAGACTCCACTTCCCATTTGCTACTCTGAAAGGTGTGCATTTTCAAGGGATAATGCCAAGTGTTCTTTGTGCTATGGTGTCTTTGCTTCGAAAGGTGATGTGTCTGACACATTTTGGCAGGCTACTGTGAAGAGCTTTAGAATTTCCCACAGACTTCTCTATTTTAAGAGAATAAGATCATACTATATCAAAGGTAATAATCTGACTTTGGGGAGTATAGGGTCATAGTTCTGGAGTGAACTGAGAAACATGGATTTTTATTGATGACATTCTCTCTGCTCTGCAAAATCTCTGTTTTTGTGCTTTTTTATTTAAATATATACTGACTAGTAGATCTCCTTCCAAAACAGGTTTATCATTTTAAGTAGATTTTGAATTAGAGCTTTGAAATGTGGGTATAGTAAAAGTGGAAGGTGTCTTTCTCTTGAAATCCTTTCCTCTTTTGAGCTGCTTTAAATGAAATGTAGGAGCTCTGGTAGCATAGTGGCTAAAGCACTTGACTGCTAACCAGAAGGCTGGCGGTTCAAACCCACCAGCCACTCCTCGGAAGGAAGGTTGGGCAATCCTACTTCCGTAGTGATACTGCCTCGGAAACCCAAGGAGGGGTCGCTATGAGTCGGGGCCGACTCGATGGCACATAACAACAACAACAACAAATGAAATGTTGAATGAGAGTCAGAGGAAATACAAGGAACATTGAAGCCTGAGAGAAGAACCAGTTCTACATGTAAACTGAAGGAAATCTTCTTTTCTATCATGAACATTGGGTATTTCCCCACCCACCATTTAGAAGGATTTCTGTTAGTCTTTTGTGAAAGATTGCTCTCATTTATTTAACTCATGCCACATGCTTAGCTTCACAACCAGTGTTGGGTTTCTAGAGATTAAAAAAAAAAAAATCCATTTTATATCTATGGAAATATGAAGCTGGAATTTCAACTACAATTGCTGTGTTTTCCACATTACACTATAAAATTACTAGATTTATTAATGCTGGGCATATTTCAACTACTCCACATTTTGCCCTTGTCAATGGTTACCTGTCAAAATGTACAACAAGTTTTAAAGAGTATTCTGTACCACAAGGAAAAAATAATGTGGGATATTTTCCATGTTTTGTTTGGTATAAGCAGAGTATTTGCAATAATTTATGGAAAGTCTTGGAATTATAAATATTAAGGCTTTGCCAAATGATTTAACTATCCCTCCATGGCAAATTGTCTTTAAACATTACCATTTTTTTTCTTTTTCTTTTTTTCTCTTTTTTAATATCATTTACTTGTGGACCAGAAACACTTGCAGGCTCTTGCCCTTGGCCTTCTGTGAGAATGTTAGTTAGCAATGCTCATAAAAACTCAATTCATCAATGTGAACATAATTTGCTATGAACAGAAAGCTCACAAAAGGGTGAATTTGTCAGATAGACAGGTGGCCTGAGATCTCTCCCTGATACTGAATGATATGAATAATAGATTCTGGTAAATGTATGCCAAGACTTGAGCTGTAAACACAGCTGCCTCCATTCCCTTCCAGAAAAACAGCTTCGAGGACGAAAGCACAGGAACCACACTTCCACCTGAGGACCTAAGCTTGTACACACACACATACACACTTGCACACATGCACGCGTGCACACATGCATACCCTCATTCCAGAAATAAACAACCTTCATAAAAAAGGACAGAGTTAGAGGAATCTTCATGTTTTCACTCTACATAAGAAAGACATTTTAAAGCTATCTTGGGCAAAGGAGATTAGATGGAGAAGAGAAAGAAAAGAAATGGATTATTCACATGGTTCTGGTTCCATCTTATTCAAGTGCCTTATTTTATAAAATACACAAATCAACAGAGCTAATAAACTTTCCAATATTTTAACTTCTGTTTTACAATGAGCAAGAATAAGAGAGCAGGTTGGCTCTATGCAGAAGCACTGTGCTTGAAATCATTCTAGTAATTCATGGCTATTTGTCTTATGGGTTATTAAGTATTTATTAAGGTTCAAATGTAATGTAGCCTTTTCTCCAATTTACTCTGAACTTTAAAAATCTATTTTGCAAATTGTTTTACAGGTAATGCACATGCATACTTAAGAGATGAATCCTAGGATTTTAGGTCTCGTTGAGTGCAACATATATATTTACACATTTTGTCTGTATAGATATTGCTGCATACAGATTGGCCTATTCTGATAACATTTATGAGTGACCTCTCTAATCAACTGGCAAATATATAAGTCTTTCTTACTTAATATAGTAAAGCAGTGTTTCTTAGAGTAGAATACACATTATTGATGGCACAAGAGACTATTTTAAAGGTTATGTATTTATTTTAATGTGTATTAGAAAAGTATAAGCAACACTTCAAATATATGCCATTATGGATATATTGCTTAGACTAAAGCTAAATATATTTAAGTATAAAAGTCACTTGATTTTATGTAAAATATTTAACACTGATAAAGGAAAACCAATCAGGAAAGTTAGCATGTGGATCAATGAAGTTTGAGAAACCTGGTAACATCTGTTTCAATCAACAAAATCCTGTAAAATAACTTATCAAAGGTAATTAGAATCATAGAACCACAGAATATAGAATCATGACATTTTTATAGTCATGCTATTCAACTCCCTAATATTTTAGAAGTAAAAGCTACGATGCAAAGGGTTCAAGTGAATTGACTAAGTCACCTATCTAATTATGAGCAAAGATGAAATTAGTAACCATAACTCCTGACTCACACCCTGTTGTTCTCTGCTGTTAGCAGGAAGTTAACAAACTCAGTTGAAAATTTTGGAGTCACTTCCCCTTCAGTCACAGTGGATTTCTAGAAGGAATACTGACTATTCTATCCTTAGAAGGCTTTCTTCTTGTTCCTTTACTGACAAGAGAATTCCTAAAACAACTTACTAGTATTTATTTTGGCTTTCTCACATACATACACTACACATGAGTTAATTTGGTCTAATGGGAAACAAGACTGCCTAATAGGAGAGTGAAAATAGAAACAAGCATATTCTTCCTCTTTTAGATTTTCACAAGAATATATCTTTTCCTCTCTTTTTTCCATGACTTTCTGCTTTGTTTGTGTATCAGTATAAAATCTGTTCCCAGCAAGTTGATTGTGACTCTGCTAGGACTTTGCATGCAAGTACTGTCTGATTTACCTTTGATCTTTTTGATTTCTTATTTAGTGTCTTACACACAGTAAGTACCTAATAACTGTTTATGAAGGCAGGAATGAATTCAGTTTCTCAAATTCCTGCCTGATCTGTGACTCAGTTAGGTAGAAAGGTTATTCCACCCATCCAATCCAATCCAATCCATCCAATATTTTAAAACTATATCAAGATCTCTCTGCTAGGTCGATGGAGGCCCTTTGCATAGGCAAACATATGTAGTAAATCTGCATGCAGCCTTCTGGAACATCTCTCTGCAAAACTCTCTCTTCTTTTGCACAAATACCAGACAGTTTAGCAGTCCTAAAATTTTGTCTGTGCCTTTTCAACTCAGCAAGACCACTATCTCTCTTGGTCTCTACTTCCCTGTGGTGCAGCATAAAAGTGTACACATATGAAAAACTGGAACAATCATGGAGCACATCTTATCTGATCCTCTTGTGTTAATTATTCAATACCTTAAAACATTTGTCTCTTATATTTTGTCCAATTGTATAGTTGTTTGAGGTAGGAGGAAAGTTCATTAGCAGTTACAGGCAATTCCTGGTTACGAACAAAATCTGTTCATAACTGTGTCTTTAAGTCTTTAAGCTCAATTTGTAGGTGAATCGGAACAGGTGCATATGGTTTTTATTTAGGCTTCCTTTAGTGCAAGAAAAGGCTGGAAGCCTTCTCAATGATTTAAAAGCAGCATGTGCAGCAAGCGTAGGTGATTGTGATGAAGAATTTGTTGTGAGTAGGGAGCTCTGGTGGCGTAGTGCCTAAGGCACTTGATTGCTAACCAGAAGGCTGGTGGTTCAAATCCACAAGCCAGTCCTCAGAAGGAAGGTTGGGCAATCTAATTCTGTAGTGATACTGCTTTGGAAACCCAAGGAGGGATTGGTATGAGTTTGATACTACTTGAGAGCAGTGAGTTAGGGATTGATTCGATTGTTTCAAAGTGAGAAAAAAAGTTACATAACATGAAAGGGCAAGTAGGAGTTGTCCTGACTTTGGTAAAACACACTGCCTGTATTCTATTTTGGAAAGAAGCAAATATGTCCCTTATAACATATATATTTTTTACAAACCTTTTCATTAATTGTTAAAAGGACAAAGATACCAGATTTTTGTTCTCAATAACTTCTTGATCTGCCCATTTATTCAAATCACAATTTCAAGCAACTTTAAGTTCTAAATTTTACAATTGTCCTATATATCTCTACTTTAGACAAAGCATGTTGTTTGTTGTTATGTGTCATCGAGTAGGACCCGACTTATAGCGACCCCTCCTTGGGTTTCTGAGGTGGTATCACTATGGAAGTAGATTGCCCAACCTTCCTTCCATGGAGTGGCTGGTGAGTTTGAACTGCCAGCCTTCTGGTTAGCAGTCAAGTTAGGCACTACACTACCAGAGCTCTTGAGACAAAGCATACAATATAGATTCTGATTTAACTTAACTCATCCTCAAATTTGCTCACTGAAGAGTACCATGGCAGGTGGAGGAAGGCCTGATATCATAGAAGTATTGCTCTGCTTACTCAGTCTAGCATTTCCTTCTTTTACATCACTCAGTGGGTTGTATTGAGCCCTTTTTACATGATGTTTCCAATTTAAAGAGATGAGGTAAGGGTCACAAAATTTTTAAATTTTCAGACAGATTCATCCAATTTTTTAGTTCTTTTAATGCAGTGGAATAAAATTATTACAGATAATATTCTTCCTTTGCCTCCCATGCTGGCACATTGGAAAGAATGAATAATTATATATATATATATATATATATATATATATATATATAAACTCAGCTTTCTTTTAAAGAATGTGTAACTTATCGAAGTTTGAATCTATTTAATGCAAGCACACATTTTAGCTAAATTTTGAGCCCACAAATACCAAATGTATTTCATACTATAGTGCGGTCTATTAATTAAAATAATGAGCCCTTGTGGTACAGTGGTTAAAGCACTTGGCTGCTAACTGAAATGTTAGTAGTTCAAACCCACCAGCAGCTCTGTGGGAGAAAGACATGGCTATCTGCATCTGCTAAACATTTCAACCTTGGAAATCCAATGGGGTGGTTTTACTCTGTCCATAGGGTCATGTGGTGGTTAAGTTTGTGTGTCAACTTGGCTGGGCCTGGTTGAGTGGCTGGGAAGCTGGTGGTAGTTATTCCCCATGATGAGACTGGTAATCAACTCCATGGTGGAATCTATTGTGAGCAACTGAGTAGCTGACTTTGGGATATGGTCTTCTTCCTATATACAAGAAGAAGCCTTGGGGATAGTCTCAAGCTTACGGCATACTTGGGCCCTGCATGTAGCTGGGTTGCTGTTCAGCAGCCTGCCATGCTCTGCTGACCTTGGGACTTACAATGGATTTGAATTAATGGCCTGCTGTGTGGTTTGGTAACATTGGGACTGTGCCATTTTATTTGTTGACCTTGGGCTTGTAAGCCTCAGCAGCCAGTAGCTGCCTGAGTGAAGAGTTGCCTCTTGCTTCAGTGGGCTGGGAGCAAGAGGCAGAGCTGAAGCTCAAGGTCGAGGGGCTTTCATAGAGCCTCTATGGCCTGGCACTTTGAACTGGGACTTAAAGCCTCCAAACTGTGAGAGAATAAACTGTTTGTTCAAGCCATCCCATTTGTGGTATATTCTTGTCAGAGCAGTACTAGGTAACCGAAACAGGTCACTAAACCAAAAACTCACTGCTATTGAGTCGGATCTGACTCATAGGGATCCTCTCCTTGGGTTTCTGAGGCAATATCACTATGGAACTATATTGTCCAACCTTCCTTCCGAGGAGTGGAGTCAGAATCAACTTGACAGGACACAACAACAATTAATTAAATTAAAATAATTGAGTCTTCTAATATATGTAGATAGGTAGTTGTCTTATACGCATGCTCTTTAAATCCATCAATTCTGACTGAACGTAAGGTAAGGTGCCTCCCTATATTTGAACAATGAGCCACTCTGTGGGTTTTATCCATCATTTATCTAATGTTTCTGCTCTGGAAACATCAATTTACACTGAGTCAGCCTCAGAAAGTCTGTCTAATACTGGATCTGAACTTTTTAGTTTTACTAGAGCCACAGTGACTTTATCAATTACTTAGATCTCACCTGAAATGAAAATCTGCCAATCTATTCTAAATAATCATTTTCTTCTTTCTTTATTTAGGTAATATATATATATATATATATATATATATATATATATATATATATATATATATATTAGAGCAGGATGGCACAACCTAAATTATAATTAATGCTATATTAACAAAAATTAATGGGATTTTCACAGCACCAAAGTACACACTATCTGCCAGCAGTATACATAGTAATACTGTATGTAGAGTTCCTATCATGGAAACTTGCTCAGAGTAGGGGAGCAATACTGATGCCTGGATTTAAAGAGAAATGTAAAGAAAATAAAAAGCATTTCAAATAAAGTGTTAGAATGCAGGTGAGGAATGTGCTACACAATTAATTCCTTAAGGATTGCATGTTGTTGTTGTTGTTATGTGCTGTCGAGTCAGACCCGACTCATAGCGACCCCTTCTTGGGTTTCCAAGGCAGTATCACTACGGGAGTAGATTGCCCCATCTTCCTTCCGGGGAGGGGCTTGTGGGTTTGAACCACCAGCCTTCTGGTTAGCAGTCAAGTGCCTTAGCCACTATGCTACCAGAGCTCCCAAGGATTGCATAGCAATGTGAATTTATGTCCGTTGCCCTCCCCCATTAAAAAAAAAAAAAAAACTCACTGCCATCGAGCCCATTCTGATTCATAGTTACCCTATAGGACATAGTAGAACTGCCCCAGAGGGAAGTGAATCTTTACACAAGCAGACTGCTTCATCTTTCTCTCACAGAGAGGCAGGTAGGTTCAAACTGCCCAACTTTTGGTTAGCAACTGAATGCCATATCCTCTGCACCACCAGACAACCTGATTTCGTGGAACTACCTCTAGCAAAACAAACTGAAGCCACAGCTTTATGCTGTTTCTCATATTCAATAATAATGACCCAACTATAGATCATTACTGAAGTGAACTGCATGACTTCTTTTTTATTTTATTTTTTTTCCTGTACTGCTTTAATTGGGCACCTATAAATGTGTCACTTGCTTAATCACCCAAAAATTTCCCAGGAACCCTTCTAACATAATTTCATTTAAAACGTCCATAAAGATGAAGTTCTTTAGTCAAATCAATAATCCTTCACTTTTGTCATTAAAGGTAACATTATCTCCTAAATCAGGACTGATACATTGTAGCTGACTGCTCTGATGTGTCAAAAAGAGAGTTGGTAATAATGGATACCAAAGAGCTACTCTTTCAGGTGGCTACTCAAGTGGAAATACTCAGAGTACTAGACATGTGTGCGAGAAGCAAATCTCCCACTGATATAAAGAAACTGGTTAATAAAACCTAACTCTTGAACCACTGAACCAAAATAATAGTTTAGCAAAAGGACCCTTCAAAACAAAACCTAAAGCTGCTTCTTCATTGCATTATATTGCATGAATATTGTTCATAGTAATGTTCAATTATTGTTCAACTAATAACATAGACTATGTTATTTGGCTTTCTGACAAATCATTTTCTCAGTGGGCATGCCATTAGTACATTGTTCTCAAAGAAAATATAGTTGTAGAAAGGAGGCAGTACAGTGAAAGCCAGAAGAACTAGTGAATATTCCTTAGAATTCTTTTCTAGTAATTTCTACCAGCAGTTTCTTTTGGCCTGGGATAGATGTTTTATCTCAGTTATCTCACTCAGTTTAGTGCCTCAGTTTATCTGCTAATTTAACAGAGATAATGTGTTCATATTTAGAGGCTCACAATATGTAAAACAATTACTTTTCTCAAAACATATACTTCTGTTCAAAACAAAACAGTTGTGTATATACAATTCAGTTTCCCTGTAGATTTCTGTAATAAGCCAAGGCCAGTCCTACTGTCTGAGTTTGGTAGATGTAAATGTGGCACAAAAATAAATTTCTATACATGTTTGTTGGGTAGATTTGAATGGTGCCATGGGATACAGTGGGTTCTGGTCTCTAATGACCTGATTGATTCATTACTCTGTGCAGGCTGCTGAAACCTCAGAACTTGGGCTATTTTGCCTCTGTGAGGGACTGGCTTGAGGGCAGAAATGCACCCATGTGGATCTTTATCTTGCTTGCCCTCGGCTGTTTGGTGGTCCCATGGGTAGTAAGAAAAAGTGAGAGGGAAAACATAAGCAGAGTCTTAATCAGAAGTCTCAGCAATCTTCAAACTCAGATTTTGTTATCTGGCCTGGTTCACCATCCAGTAAAAGGAGTAGCAGGTGTTACAAAGAAAATATGTTGACACCAAGAAGAATTACAATGGCACTAGAAATACATAGAGAAGGTGAGGTATTTGTATTCTGAAAGAAAAAAAAATAAGATGCTATATATAAAGGAGTCTGGAATGAGGTGGGGTTTGCTCTAGGGACTATAGAAGTAGCATATGCAGCCTGATTTCAGAGTTTTCCAGTCTCTTCTGTCCACTGGACGGGGATTTTAACTTCTCTCCATGGGCTCAATTATTCTCTAGTGTCCAAAGCCATCCCTGATCTTGAGCAGAGGTGGGCGTCCAGCAAATCCTAGTTTACATGGCCTGCACGCGCAGCCTGAGCAGCAAGTCAACTTTGCTGCTTGTCTCATCCTAAATTTAACTTCAGTTTGTTGGTTTGTTGCACTGGACTTCGACTTGGTCCTCTTTTTGCATCAGTCTTTGTGTTGGTGATCTGATTAACCAATTTACGGAGACCTGTGGTCCTTTCCTTCTGTTTCGGGTCTGGAAACTGTCTCGTATTCCCAGACTTTCAGAATTCCCAAGGCAATTGTTTGACTAGATTATAATATGTAACATAATTTTGGATTTCCCATCACAGTTCCACCTGAATTATGTCTCCTGATAGGGACTGAAGTCCTGCTGGGGCAAAATCTAGGTAGTACATGAGAGGTTAAGTTCTTAGACAATGGAATGACAAAATAAGAGACATGGTTTTAAATCTTAGATCTGTTTATTACTAGTAGTCTGTCGTTGGGCAAGCCACATTAAGTCTTATATGCTAAATGGAGAGAGTGCTAGTTGCCTCATTGTGTTGTTCACGTTATATTAACTTCATAGAGAACTTTTAACACAGTTGTGAGTATAGAGCTCCTGCTCAACAAATTGCGGCCATTGCTATCATTACCTTTTCAGATTTCCCTGTGGTACCTGTACTTTCATCTGTCCTTCCAAAATCTGACCCATGACACAGTAAGTTTCTTCCTTCCTTTCTCTCTCTCTCTCCTCCTTCCCTTTCTTTCATCCTCCCTTCCTTCCTTCCCTTACAATGTCCAGGCACTGTTGTAGGCATTAGGCATTCATTCATTCAACCTACAGTGTTCCAGGCCCTAGTTCTAAATCTGGGTTTCTAGGTAATTGATTCATGTCTAGCTGTGTTCCAAGATAGGAGACATGGGAGTGGCTGTATAGCATAGTGGCTAAGCAGATGGTTCTGGTACCACACTACCTGTGCACTGGATGCTGCACAAGGAGTGTGCAAATGCTATACACACTAGCATTCTGGTTTCTGTATTTGGAATGCTGGTTTGAATGGCAGTGCTTTTCTGGCAAGTTGATTGAACTAGGAAACGTTATTACACCTCAATCTTTATTCTCTGTAAAACAGAGATAATAATAGTACCTTTCTTCTAAGGTTGATACAAGTTTTCAATGGACACTTTTAGTATGCTTAGATTGGCACCTGGCACATAATGTTGTTGTTGTTGTTATTATGTGCCGTCGAGTCAAACCCGACTCATAGCGACCCCTCCTTGGGTTTTCGAGGCAGTATCACTATGGAAGTAGGATTGCCCAACCTTCCTTCCGAGGAGTGG
>NW_006921610.1:17915258-17923670 GCF_000298275.1 Orycteropus afer afer
TGGACGTAAAATACACCATGTAATCATACAGGAACAGTAACCAAGAAAATAGAAAAGGGAAATAAAAAGAAGAAAAACAAGCAAACCTGCAATATCTGGGGATAGGGCACTAAGAAGAAGAAGAGAAAAAAAAGAAAAAAAAATTCTTTAATATATAAGGAGTTTTATCTGTAGGTCAGAAGGACATAACCATGTTCCAGAAAAAAAAAAAAAAAAACAGACTGATCAACCACAGAAAAAAGGAACAGGGTGACTTATTCAGAATGAGATGGTTATGTAGGCTGCTCAGAAAGGAAGAGTCAGTACAGGCTTGTCAAACAGCAGACTGTGCCTGCAAACAAAGGACACAGTTCAAGGGCATGGGTTTTAGAAAGAATGCTGGTCTCTTGTTTGTCTTTTCAGCTGGATCTGCACACATGGATAATATCACCACAATCAACAGTGTCATCTTTGAATAGGGAGGAATAGAGACTCACACAGAGCTTGCACCAGGGAGACCCTACACACAGATGAACAATTCATTAGTCATTCAGAACTGAGAGCTGTCACCAAATTTTTCTCTGTATGCTAAAAACAATGCAATGATCAAAAAGAAAATAGAATCAACACAGTGAGCGAACCCTTTAGAGGGTAATGGGAGTGTTCCATCCACACATTATCAAGATCCAGATCAACCTGAATATCTACGTAGTATTTCTTATCGTGTTGTTGTTATTATGGGGTTCAAAATCTAAAGTGCATGTAGCTTTACTAGAAATGTCAACTATCTAATGTTAGTAAATCTAGAAAACATACCTCAAATTCTTGCTCCTTGCTTCTCTTCAATATATTTTTGTCTTCTAAACTTTGATCATGATTTATTGAAAATTAGAATGCATTGTATTTTCATGAAGATCAATGCAATAAACTTCTGTTTGAGAATTATTTTCAAGGTAATTATTAGTTAAAATTTATTTCTTAAGGAAAGGTACACACCCTTTCTCCCTTACACATTTCTTTTCATCTCTTCAACTTCTCCTTCTCTTAATGGTTGACACCCATTAAACATTTTTGGTTCATTAATTTGTGCAAAGTTAATGCAGAATTTCAAGAATTTATCACTCACCAACCACCAACCCACTGCTACTGAGTTGATTCTGACTCACAACGACCCTATAAGACAGAGTAGAACTGCCCCACAGAGTTTCCATTTATCACTTAAGCAATGTGTGTAGTAGGTAGGCAAAATAATAGTTTCCCAAAACATCCACAGCATAACCCCTAGAACTTATGAATATGTTATCTTCATGGTCAAGGAGACTTTTCAAAATGAGTAAGTTAAGGGCCCTAATTACATCAATCCTTCAAAGCAGAGAATCTTTCCTAGTTGTAGTCAGAGGGCAATGTGAGTATGGGAGACTGGTAGGAGATATGCAACATAGTTGTCTTAGAAGATGGAGAAAGGACTCATGAGCCATGAAACATGTGTAGTCTCTAGAAATTGGAGAGGACAGGGAAATTGTATTTCCTCTAGAGCCTTTCAAAAGCACTGCAGCCCTCTCTACATCTTGATTTTAGACCAATGATACCCAGAACTATAGGATAATAAATTGGTGTGATTTTAAGTCATTAAATGCATTGGGTTGGATTGTGTCCCTCCACAATTCATATTCACCCAGAACCTCAGAATGTCAACTTAGTTGACTTTGCAGATGTACTAAGTTAAGAACTCAGAGGCAGAGACTAGAATGATGCATCTACAAGCCAAGGAACACCAAGGATTGCTGGTAACCACCAGAAGCTGGAAGAGGCAAAAGAGGGCCCTCCTCTAGAGTCTTCAGAGAAAGCATGGCCCTGCAGACACCTTGAGTTCAGACTTCTTGCCTCCAGAAATGGGAAAGAAATCAGTTTTGTTGTTATAAGCTGCCCAGTTTGTGGTACTTTGTTACAGAAGGCCTAGGAAACTCTTACACTAAATTTGTGTAATTTTCCCTATCAATTTTCTTAATGTGATAATTTGGAAAATACATAGTTTATTTTCCAAAATATGACAAATCTGAGTTTAATGAAATGTTTTGGTGCTATGGGACAAAAATAATTGCAAATTTTACAACCTGAACATTGGAGGTCCTCATTGCTCTTTGCCCTAACTTCTACAGTCTCAAACTTTCCCCTTTGTAAAATCTAGTACTTAAAATACACTCACTTCTATCTTTTTTTTTAAAATTGTATCTTAGTATATTTTCCCTCTTGCTCCATACTGAGTGTCATTTTTCAACTCTTGAATGTCTTTTCCATTCTGTGATTCCAGGAATCCTAGAAGAGTCAATAGGGACACCAACTGAATTAATGAGAAAGTTGACTTTGCAGATACTGCTTTTAACCAGATTTCAAAGTTTCATATTCATTTACAGCATTTTGGGAAACAGAGGAAAAAAAAATCTGTGCTTTGAGAGATTAAAGCAGGATTAATGGTTTAACATGGACAAGGGCTGAAGGATGAAAACCAAGAAGAACTTTATAAGAAAATCATAGAAACTGGAATCAGCCCTAAAGTACAAAGTTTATTAATTATAGGGGAGAATATCAGAAAATTACTTATTTAGAGATAAAGTTATGTAAGCATCATTAACAACACAAGTAATATACCTTCACTGGTGTCTGCTTTATTTGAGAACAAATATGCAAAACTGACAGAGTAAGGGCTGAATTATCCCAGAAAGAAGAAGCTGAGACCTCCCCTACGTGAGAGAAATACCCTAACTTTGACCTTTTACCTAGGAGAAATAGAAACAATGAGAGGTGGTGATGACCAGAAGATAACACAAGTTGTGTCCTAATTGAATCTCATCCCACATTGTATGAATTTTGTGTTGCAGCTGTAACCTACGGACCACAATTTCTACTCATAGTGACCTCTTGTGATAGAGCAGAAATGTTCCATAGGGTTTTCTTGGTTGTGATCTTTACTGGAGCATATTTCCAGGTCTATCTTCCACAGAGCCGCTGGGGACATTTGAACTGCCAAGTATTTAACCATCGTGCCACCAAGGCTCCTAAGATGAAGATAACTAAACCAAAACCAAGTTTATTACCACTGCTATGGAGTTGATTCCAACTCATAGTGACCCCATAGACAGAGTAGAACCGCCCCAGAGGTTTTCCAAGGCTGTAAATATTTATGGAAACCAGACTTTCTCCAGCAGAGCAGTTGGTGGGTTCAAAGTGCTGCACCACCAGAGCTCCTTTAAGATGAAGATAGCATTTATTAAGTAGTTGTTGTTGTTATGTGCTGTCTAGTCGGACCGACTCATAGCAACCCCTCCTTGAGTTTCCGAGGCAGTATCACTATGGAAGTAGATTGCCCCATCTTCCTTCCGAGGAGTGGCTGGTGAGTATTTACTAAAGTGCCAGATAAATGGGCAGAACTTGTTGCTATGAGCCTGAAATTTCCAGAATATGACCATAAAAGACCTGTACACAAATTTCCATTGTGGCAACTCTGATTCACGGTGACCCTATGTGTGTTAGCATAGAATTGTGGTCCATAAGATTTTCAATGACTGATTTTTCAGAAGCAGTTAATCAGGCCTTTCTTTTGAAGGTAGACTCACACCTTCAACCTTTTGGTTAGCAGCTGAGAACTTTACCCATTTGCATCTAGGGATTCCTAAAAGATCACTAGAATTATTCAAAGCTGATGTAGTTGCGTAGAAACAAATTAGCCAGAACGGTTTTAAGCTGGGACTGTGTTACTAAATAAACCCAATAAACCCAATATCCTTTTGATAGCAGATGACTTTCTTATAGCTAGAGTAGATACATTAGATTGGATAAGGAAAATTATACACAAACCTCAGATTTTTGGAGCCAACACAGCATACAGCATTTGTATGATACTTCGGGGGAGAAATAAATGGTTTCAAGAAATATGAGGACTTTGGAAGTAAACATTCATGTGAGCAGAAGGGTGCACGCATGGCTTGGGCAACCAGTGAGTTGGACTGAGAGATACTGCTGACTACACTTATTCATCCTCATCATCTTCTAAAAAGAATTATGGTATTGTTCAGGGATGTATTATATGACACATGATTAGCAGACCCAAGTGCCTAATCCAGGACTGAGTCTTGATTCATTCAAGTCAATGTACTTTTACTGAATATATTAGGAAATGGGCATGTTATGTAATTCAAATCAATTAGGCAAACACCTCCCAGTATGTGCCCAAGTCTGTGTCTAATCTATTCTTTTTACAACTGAGAAGTGATAAGGTTTAGGAAATGTCCTAAACCTTATGAGATAACCCTATTACCAAACAGGATTGCATGAGGGTTAGGATTCTAACACATATTTTGGGGGTACAAAACTCAATCCATCACATATGGTTTTCTAATACTGGTACCCAAACACAATCCAATTGATACAGTATTTGACATTGATATTGTTGTTGTTGTTGTTATGTGCCGTCTAGTCGGCCCCGACTCATACGGCACATAACAACAACAACAACAACAATATCAATGTCAAATAAGAACAGTTAAATTACTCTGTAATTTACAGGAGAAAATAATTAGGAAGGGTTACTCTTTTGATGAGTGTCCCACATAGGAAAGTAAGTGTTAAGAGTACAGGCTTTGGAACCAAATATACCTGAAATTCCACCCTGCTCTTTCCACTACTACCTATGTTTATACTCTATCAACTTCAGTCTTCACATCAGTACAATGAAGATAATGAAGCTATCTTATGAGATAGTTGTAGAGAGTGAATGAAATAATGTATATAAAATTCTGGTCATAAAGTAGATGTGTAATAGTTGCAACCATCATTTTAATGGTCAGGGAAGAAGTGTTTCTGATCCCTTGGTGAGAAGTTCTATAGAGGAAGATGGCTCAGGAGGAATAGAACCAAAAAAAAACCTAAACTCACTGCCATGGAGTCAATTCCAACTCATAGCAACCCCCTGTGGGATTTTGAGGCAGTAAATCTTTATGGAAGTAGATAGTCCAGTCTTTCTTGCATGGAGTGGCTGGTGAGTTTGAACCACCAGCTCTCTGGTTAGCAGTCAAATGCCTTAGGCACTATGCCACCAGAGCTCCTTCAGGAGGAATAGAAAGCTCTAAAATATGAAATTCTGCAAATGCAACTGCAAAAGATTCTAATGAGAAAGAGAAGGACTAGTTAGCCAAGAAACTCATGTGGCTGCAAAGGGATATTTTCTAGAAACTCAGATATTTTTTAAAAAATGTATATTTAAAGAGAAAAGAGAAGTCTTACAACCAAGAATGAATATAAAAGAGAATTGCCAACTCTAAGAACAGAGTCAGGAGGGGCAAGGTGCTAAAATAATACAAATTTACAAAAAGACTCATAATTATGCCCAAAGCCACAATAATAAGAACAATATAATAGGTCAGGTTTAGAGAGTCTATAATGTAAAAAGATGACAACATGACTATTCAAAAACTAAAGTGAGCAGTAGGTGATATAAAAGGCATAACATAGGATGAGTAAAATAGTCTACCCATTTTCAAGGTAAATGTCATTGTATGAAATTTAAAATTATACTTTGAAACATTGCAGTCCATCCTGACTTGATTGTTACTTAGTTATAAAAAACATAATAAAATAAAATATCAGATAAATTAGATTCATATCAACATGAATTAGTGATAAATTCCAAGAAGTCTAGACAGTACAAAGGAATAAGTTTTCTTTGTCTTGAGATAAGAATAAGCAACATACGATTTTTCTATATAAGCATAGTATTCAGTTTGCCACAATGCACAGAAATAGGTTTTTAAACATATTTGATTAACTTTCCATTCTAAAAATGTTTATTGGTGATTATGTTAATGGAAAAAAGAGACTCTAGTGGTGCAGTGGATAAAGCATTCAGCTGCTAAGGTTAGCAGTTCAAAACCACCAGCCACTCTGTGGGAGAAACATGGGGCAGTCTGTTTTGGTGAAGGTTTACAACCATGGAAACTCTATGGGGCAGTTCTGCTCTGTCTTCTACGGTCGCTATGAGTCAGAACTTATCCATTCGCAATGGGTTTGGTTTGATGTTGGTAAATAATATCTTCCCCACACAACCAATGGCATCACTAGGGGATGCCGGAGGTGTGGACCACACTGGCTGACACTGTCAGCAACGGTGATACTTAAATGATTGTCTATAAAGTTTTTGTGCAGTGTTTCAGTAGAAATTTATTAGTTTTTATAAAATTATCCCTGAAGTTAGTTTTAACAGCAAAAACATTGTTCACAAGCTCAGATTAAATGTATCAATATACCTACCAGGCTAAAACACTATGATAATTTACTTTTTGAGCCTTCTAATGCATACTGGTCAGAGCTGTCACTATTACCCAATTAAAATGATGCTTTGAATCCTGTAGTTTGCACATGCTACAACGTGGCTGTTGCTTTTGTTGCTGCTGGTGTTTTTATAGTTGCTGATTTTGTCAAATTTTCTGGATTTTTAGCTATAATACTGTAGTAATTAGTGTTTGTGAACCTATATCAATAATGTTTTTTGAGAATTAAGTAATTAAAGGAAAACATGGTGAAAAATAAAAAATGGTTTCTGTTCTGTTACTAATAATGTTGTAATTCAACATAGAAAGAGTTTACAAAATAATTTAGTTGTTATTATTCATATAATCAAAGAATGTTAAAGCAATTTACAACTATATTTATTACATACTATCCTATGATTAAAATTGACAATAAACATTACTAAGGATTTTGTATGGTCTGGTATGGGAGGAGGTCCGTGGGTGGTGTGTGTTACCACACTGGGTGACACCAACCCTAGTGACACATACAGGGAGAGGTGCTTCCTTGGATATGTTCCTTTCTAAAGACATGCTACACACACAGAAGAGAAAATATGTCCTAAATTCCCCTTGCCTGTCAGAAATAAAACTCTGAAGGGAGGTCTTCATTATCAAGTTTTAATTCAGGTCTGACCTAGTTACATCTCCTATAGAGGAGAAAGAATCTCTCTTTGACTTGCTAGGTCAGGACAGAACACAACCTCCTCACCAAGGAGGGCTTCGGAAATAATTTACCCTCAGGTGAACTGCTTTTAGAAAGCACTTTTCAGTTACCTGCCCCCAGAGTGAAGTTCAAAAGAAAAGGGAGTAGAATGTTCTCAATCAAGATCTCTGGGCTGTGGTGTTTTCTACTACTGGAGAGTTGCTCGATTCTGAACATTATCATCTTCAGGAATAGGAAACAGTCATTTCTTTACCCAGACAGTCTTTTAATCTTGGAATAAGAGGCCTAGAAAGCTATTCTCACAGAAGGCTTTTCTTGCTTTTAAAAACACAATCAAATTGGTTCCAGTGGAGTGGGATATAAGGAAGTACACCTCTTCTACTTCTACACAAGTAATTGGACTAGCCTAATTAGTTTGGCCAAGTGTTTAGATACCATGGTGATAGGTACTTTATAAATACTGTATGCAGCTAAACTGGGAGCGTCCCTTGTGACAATCATAGTCATACAGATAACTGTGATAGGTTAGAAAGATACAAGCCAAATACTTTGCTACATTCCATAATATTTATTGATAGTAATTTATGTTGACACTTTCAGCCATTTGTGGTGTCTTTTTACTCTAGGCATGTGGGTAGTGTGGTCGAAGACGACTTTTGCAGACAAAGACTTCATCTTGTATGCAAGGTAAGCATCATTGTGGATTCTGCACAATAACTAAGAAAACTATTATAACTTATAAACAACTGCCATCCAGAAATCAAGCTGCACTTAATCAGTTCAGAATTAGAACATGCCTAAACGAGGAGCTCTGTAGTGAGTGAAAAACCACATATTGCATAGAGACGAGTTGCCTTTTGATCATGGAAGAAAACCAAATGATGTTCTCTAGTCGCTGAAATAAATCCAGGAAACAGCCATACTAAATACTGAGAGGTCTTGGTTGCCTTGCTTTCTTTTTTAAACTTTCTTTCTGCTTCACTTGTCCAGCTGGGGCAAATGCGGTGGGAATGACTACACAGGAAAAGAATTAAACTTCTGATTTACATATTCAGGAAGAAACTGATTCATGTTTTTAGTCTATGTACTTAGTTTTTCCAAACTAGGTGGTAATTTATGATTTTTTAAAAGGTTTATAAAGTCTTGTATACCAGAAGACTATTACTTAGTGTGATAGTATAATGATATAAAAAAGCTAAAACCTCTGCTCCTAAAATCATCTCTGACTATGGGGGAAAAAAAGAAATCAACATTTCATAGTGCCAGGTCTCATGCTGGAGCTTTACATTTAATCTTATTAATGCTTCTAATAAGCACGGGCGGGCTGGTGCTTAATCACTGATCTGCACTGAACACTTTCCCTTGTTACCCTCCGAGAGGGACCGGGTCTCTGGGAGCAAGGTAAGCACGGGCGTAGCACAGAGT
>NW_006921610.1:17926745-17931238 GCF_000298275.1 Orycteropus afer afer
GGTCATGTTGTAAGAAGGGACCATTCCCTGGAGAAGGATGTCATGCTTGGTAGGGTGGAGGGTTGACGAAAGAGGGGGAGGCCTTCAACAAGATGGATTGATACGGTGGCTGCGATGATGGGCTCAAGTATAGCAGGGATTGTGGGGCTGGTGCGGAACAGGCAGTGTTTCGTTCTACTGTGCTTGGGGTCGCTGTGAGTCGGAAACGACTCGATGGCACTTAACAACAACAACAATGCTTCTAATATCAGCCAGCTACCATACCCATTTTAAAGATGAGAACATTAAGGAGTTGAGTTTTTGGTTGCAAAATAATGACTCATAGTATGTAATAGGCCCCAAATCGAACCCAAGTTTGCCTGACTTCAAGGGCCATCTTCACTCCATAACACCTTATTTTATTTCTTCATTAAAAATACTAACGGGAAATAGATTGCTACTTAAACGATGAGATTTTCAGAGCTCATATTCTAATTCTTTAATCATTCTTTTAGTCTTATATTTAATTAATTATCATTAATTCACTGAGTAATATCACAATATTGTTGTTAGCTGCCTTTGAGTTGGCCCCCAATTCATGGCAAACCTAGACACAATAGGATGAGCCCACTATAATCCATAGGGCCTTCAATGGCTGATTTTTTGGAAGCAGATTGACAAGACTTTCTAGTCTGTCTTTGTCTGCAAGCTCCACTGAAACCTGTTCAGCATCAAGTAACATGAAAGCCACCACTGAAAGATGGATTAATTGAGACCAACCCCAGGCATTCAAAGTTATTGATAAACCTCATGCTTTTTGTGATTTCTTATAAAAACCTGCAATTCCAGTTTTCCTATATGTTAACTTTTATGGCTGGAGCAATGGCCAGCTTAAGAAAGTAAAAGGCTACATTAAATAAAACAAAGAAACAAACTCACTGATCTTGACTCATAGTGACCTCTCCTTGGGTTTCTGAGTGGTATCTCTATGGAAGTAGATTGCCCAATCTTCCTTCTGAGAAGTGGCTGGGGGTTTGAACCACTAGCCCTCTGGTTAGCAGTCAAACACCTTAGGCACTACCCCACCAGAGCTACATTAGCATAGCAAATATCATGTCACTGGGTCAAGAGTTAGTGATTTCTATTGGTGAGAGTAGCACTGGGAATGGACCTGCTTTTAGATAACATGGTGACAATGCTTGAGGTGCACTGGCTGGGAGTCAAATGCATGGAAGGTAAAATTCTACCACAGAATACCCTCAATATTATAATACACATGGAGGTATATGGTAAGTTGGGAAGAAGTCAAATTTAGAATAAAAAACCTGGGTTCAAATTTTGATGCTGACAGCTTTAAATTATGATATTAGAAATGCCATTTAAATTAGTGGAGACTCAATTTACTTATCAGAAAAAAAATGGAGATTCTCACAATAACTATTCCAAGGATACTTGGCAAAAAGTGAAAAATTAAAAAATGTAGTAGGAAAGTATGTGATATATTTTAGAATGCTTTTTAGCAAAAATAGCTTAAAATTAAAAGGCTTCATACTTAAAGAGATGTTTCATTTATTAGAAAATGCACTTGTGTGAATCCATTATACAAATTAGGCTGAATCAGTGTATTCTATTATAAGTGCCTTATGCTTTTCTCAACATCTTTTTAAATATGCTGTGGCATCCTCTAAGAGAATAATCTCAGGGATATAGAATCAAACTGCTGATTTATATAGGTAATGAACTGGGTACCTATCTTTTGAAAGGTAAAGGTATGTTCTATTATATTGCTTTGTTAATGGTATCACAGTCCTACAAATTGCCCAAGCTATAATTCTGAAGGTCTGTTCTTATTTTTTTTCCCACTCTCATTCCTTATATGTAATTTTTCCTCATTCTGTACTGTAAGTCGTCAACACATTCTATGAGCTATACTTCTCAAATGTTCCTTTAATACCCCATGACTTCTTAACTAGTTCCCAATCCTCAGTTTTTCTTTGTCCACCACTTTCCATTACACATGTCACACTGCACATATAATTATGTTATGTACATATTTAGAATCCTCAGTGGATTTTGCTTTTTCTCAGGATAAAAGGCAAACTCCATGGTAATTCATTAGAAAACTTTCAGAATCAAATATATGATTAATTTATTTATAATGCTTTTAAAGAATAACTTTTGAGCATTTATTATATGCTAGACAGAGTTACAGGCTCTGGTGCTATGGAAGTAAACAAACAGACCTTTAAGAAATAATAATTCAAAAAAATATAAATAAAAATTGAGAAGAGAGGTATGAATGAAGTAAAGTATTGGGGGTAGGGAATGCTAAACCAGTTTGAGGAGCAAATAGTACTCTTGAGAAAGCCTTGTTTCTCATCCTTAAGTGTCAGGTTTTAATCAGTTTCTGAAACATATGTATTCTTCTTTTTTGTGGTATTCTTTGTCATTTAGAATAATCACGAAACAAAACAGAGAGGATATGATTTCTAATGTCAGGGATGAGAAAGGTGACATCAGTACAGATTCTATAAACAACAATCTGACACTAAGGAAATATCATGGGCAAATTTATGCCAATAAATGCAACAAATTAGACAAAATGGAGAAATTCCTTAAAGGATAAAAAAGTCTCTTAAAACTTATTCAAGAAAAAAATAGGTAACATGAATATTTAGTAGAGAAATTTAAATTTAAATTAAAACTTTTACACAAAATGGAAAAGGAAAGAACACTTCTCAAGTCTTTTTACTCATACCAACATTGCCCTGACACTTGATATTGAAATTATGGAAAGACATAAATCAGGAGAAAATATTTGCAAAGCATATACATGAGAAAGGGCTTCTATTGAGAATATGTAAATAACTCTTAAAACTCAATAATCCAGCAATGAACAATCTGATAAAAATGGGCAAAATATTGAACAGACACTTCAAAGAAGACATCAGGATGTCAAATAACTACATGAAAAGATGTTCAACATTATTAGTCATTATATTAATGTAAATAAAAACCACAATGAGATAACTCTACAAAACTATTAGAATGGTTAAAAGTAAAATGATTGACCATTCCAAGTGTTGGAAAGGATGTGAAGAAATTCGAATTTTCATATAGTGCTGGTGAGAATGAAAAACAGTATAGTTACACTGCAGTATAGTTTAGTGTATTGTTATAAAGTTAAATATACAACTACCATATGACTCAGTTATTCATTCCTATGTATTTATATAAGAAAAAGGAAAGAAAATACCCACACAAAGTCTTAAACAAATTATTCATAGCAGTTTTATTTGTAATTGCTAAAACCTGGAAACAACTCAAATTTTCATCAACAGGTAAATTGATATGAAAATGTGGTATATCCATGCAGTAGAATACTACTTAGCAATAAAAAGGAATGAACACTAAATATATGCAACATGGATGAATTCTAAAATAAATATATTGCATGAAATAAACCAGACCAAGAAAGATATATACTGTATAATTCCATTTGTACAATATTCTAGAAAAATGCAAATTAATTTATAGTGCCAGGAAGCAGATCAGTAGTTATGGGGAGGGGGAAATGTAGTGGTAGGAGGGGAAGAATTGTAAAAACAAAAAGCAGGGGAGGGAACTTTTGAGGGTATGGATATATTCATTATTTTGATTGTGGTGATGGTTTCATGGTATATACACATGTCAAATTGTGTTGAACTTATCAAATTATTTAGTGACTATGTTTAGCCAGTAATACCATAATAAAGCTGTTAAAAATCCATGAGTCACTCCAATATTGAGCATGTTCATTTTTTACTATTATAGCTTTATTATAGTTTTATTTTATTTAAAAATAAAACAAGACAACAAAAAAATGCTCAGAAAATCAGCTTGGTGTTCTCTGGATAAAAATAGGCAGCTTATACTACAATGAATTAGTTGCAGTTAACTCCTATGTTGACGAAAAACTATGAAAATTGATGGTTTTACATATTAAAGATGTACTCAGTGCATTGAGACATGGGATTTTCCTTCATGAGTTCTCCAAGCCACTGGAGAAAGATGTCTTTAATGCAGCAAAAATGGGCAAAATATGGAAAAGAGCCATGATTGGGGTGAAAACCAGCCATGTGACAAATGCTATATGGTCATACTCAGTAGTTAGATTTTTTTTTCTTTTTCTAAATTATTTATTTATTTATTTATTTATATTGTGATTTGGGTGAAGGTTTATAGAGCAAATTCACTTTTCATACAGCAGTTCACATATACTTTGTCTCATGTCATTGACCACAGTTTACCACAATGCAACAACTCCCCACCCACTTCCTCCCCATAGTTATCTCTTCCCTGTGCCCATACCCCATGCACTCCTGCTCCCTGAGGTGTTTCCCTGTGCATAAACAGCCTTTTTTTCTCCCATGATTGTTCTCTAAGGAGTGTATCTACTTGAGGTAAATGTTCAACTCATATGCCTGTCTTTTGTTTGGCTGGAAACCACAGGTGTGGGTTTAATTCCAGACCTG
>NW_006921610.1:17934798-18008954 GCF_000298275.1 Orycteropus afer afer
CTCAGGGGTCCAAGATTATCTTCTGTGTCTGTGTTAATTGGTTTCCCTTTTCTTTGTTGAAGAGGGTCTGTGCAGTCTTTCTGCCTAGTCTGCCATCTTGCCAGAACTCCCCTCAGTAGTCAGTTTTTAAGATAATATTTTTAAGGGTTTTGATAGTAAAATAATTACTAATTATATTCTAAAACTTACCTAATAGAAAGGCACATTGTCTCATCATATAGGTATGAATATTAATCCTAAAATTTAATTTTCTTGCCAGTACCCTAACAACTCTCACCAAATGAATGAGTACTGTTAATCAGGATTTGCTATGTATAAGGACCTTTTATTACACCTTGTTTAAAGCAAGAGAAAGTTGCTTTCTTGTTTCCTTTATTTGGCTCTGAACCTGATTTTGAGAGCACATACCAAGTGAAATTTCTTTGACTATGGGGAGAATCAGACAAAAGGCTTGACCTGATTCTTCTTTAAACCATAGAATGTTAGAGCAGGAAGAGGTGGTTAGAGAATTGCTTAGTTTAGTAGCCTAATTTTAATGAAGCAAAAATGACATTTGAGAGGACTAGTGACTTGTTTAATGTGGTGGAGCTCACTAAGATCTAAACTAGTAGAACTTATAATTACTTATAAACAGACTCTTTTCTTGGTAAACTATTTTTGTCCTGTGTTGTGCATGGTGTCAACCATGTAGGCAATTAAAAAGGCTCACTGAAATTTAATCATACTATTTTGAAAAAAAAAAAATGTTTTTTAGACCTAGTTTTGATCTCCTAGCCCATGAGGACCAGCAGCTATGGAACATTTTCCATAGCTGTTCCATATATAAATTGTTTTGTGATCAGTTTCTCTCTCTCTTTCTCTCCTTTTTTTTTTTTTTTTACCCCCAACATGCTAATTGTCAATGGTTTCATTCCACTTGAATCAATAATCAATGTCCGTGGAAGACGCAGTTAAGATGTCAAATGATGTACTGCATTGGACAAATGTGCTACAAAAGACCTCTTTAAGGTTTTAAAAAGTAAAGATGTCACTTTGATGACTAAGGTGAGCCTGACTCAAGCTTTGGTCTTTTTAGTTGCCTCATTACTCATGTGAATGCTGGACAACAAAAAAGGAAGACAGAACAATTGACGCATTCAAACTGTGATGCTCATGAAGAATATTGAATAAATATACTGTGGACTGCAAGAAAAATAAACAAATTAGTCTTAGAAGAAGTACAACTAGAAAGCTCCTTAGAAGTGAGGTAATGAAATTTTGGCTACTTACCTTGGATGCATCATCAGGAAAGTCCAATTGCTAGAAAGGACATATGATTGGTAAAGTGGAGGGTCAGCCAAAAAGAGGGAGGTCCTAGGTGAGATGAACTGACACAGTGGTGGAAAGAACAGATTCAAATACAGCAATGGTCATGAAAGTGGCCAACATCAGGCAGTGTTTTGCTCTGTTATACATAAGATTGTTGTGTGTCAGAGGTAACTTGCTGACAACTAATAACAACTGATTATTTAGGTAACTGAAATAATTAAAAAAAAAAAAAAAAGAGGAAATCCAACAACAAGAAACTGAAAATTAAGTTTTAACTCATAATCTTTTGGAAAAATAAATTGTCTTTAGTAAACAAATATTTTTCCACCAAACTGGCTGTTCTTAACTCACTCTTTTAATCCTGAAGTACAATGTACTTTATAGGAGTGGGCATTTCACTTTTGTGAGTCTCAGTAATATCCCAGGTCCTTGCATCTATAAAATGGGTTTGATACTGAATTTTAATAGCCCAGTGTGATCAATTCTTAGACTGTGCAATGATGTACTTCAGTAGTATTGCCACATATGCAGAATTTTTCATTTTCATTTCCTTGCATTAAAGGGCACATATTTATTTGGTACCTTCCTTATTCAATGATTGTGGAAAACAGACTACATCTGCTGGAGAGCAAACATTGTTTCTTTTCTCCAGATGTCTGCTTTTTCTCCCAGAAGTTGGAGAGCATTGGACAAGCAATAACAGATGATGAACACATGCATAACTACAAAATGGGCAAGCTGATTATTTTCAAAATTGGTATAAACATTTGCTCTTGGGTTGAGATTTAGCCCATAGCAAATCTTTACATTTGTGTTATACACTTCCAACCAAAAAAAAAAAGTGTTTATAATGGAAGCGCTGACAATGTGAAAATTCAGTTATGGTCAGGAAAGCAGTTTTGTTTAAAAATGCCATTTTGCGCTTCCATATTTACTTACTAACCAGTGACTAAGATGTCAATTTCTTAAAAGTTTTTCTTTTTCCAGTCCATAGAGAATTTGACAACTGTTTTGAAATGAGCAAGAGATCTGAATTTCAGCCTCTTATTCTCCAATGAATACCAATTAGAGTACAGAACCACATGCTGGTTACTTAACTGGTTACTTAAATGATGGTGATGATGATGATGATGCTTGTGAATGAGAAAGAACAGAATGAAGCTTGTTGCTCAAGAGAGGTTTTGCTTTTATACAGGGGATTTGAGAAGCAAAATAAGTGGCAGCAATTATTAGAAAAGACATTGCACTCTATGACCTTGACTATTCCAAGACACAGTGAGTATATTGACAAGAGGTAAAAAATAAGGTCAGAAAATCTCTTTGGCTTGTTTGTAAGTCACTTATTGTGAAACTAAAAGTGTGTTTCTCACTTTGAGATTGGTAATACAGTGACCCCAGTGAGCTGGGTCAGGTGTCCCACATATGTTTTGTTATGTTCATACAGATATCCACTCTTCTACGTAGCTGGCTGAAGAGTGCCTTACTATTCACTCCCAGAATGGCAAAAAGAATTACCCAAAATAAGAAGAATAAAGTTCCAGAAATGTGATGACAATGTGTCTTTACATGCAAGGAGTTTTATTTTGGAAGGCTGTGATTGAATGTTAACAAAATCATTAAAAAATTATATTTAAATACAGTCCATGGTGGGAACCTCTGCTATAATATTGGACACTAGACACCTATTTTCTTCATTTGGAAATTTAAAGCTATCATTTCTGAAGATATCGATTATTACCTAGATCCTTATTTATTTTTAAGGAAATTGAAGTACTTTTATAATATGGAGGCTGAGACAGGGGAGTAAAAAATATCCCAAGGATTCAGGCAAGGGAAGTACTTCCCATGCCCCACTAGACATGTGTATCTGAACAGAATCCAATCCTACTTTCTTCACTTCAGACATGAGAGGGAGGAAAGAATGGCTTTTATCTTTGACATAGAAACACTGAGAAAATTTCCCTAGAAAATGTTAACGTTTCTAGAAGACAGGAAAAAAAATAAAAAAGATGTTTAAGGTCTGAGCTACTCTGCAGGCAACTAATACTTAGACTTGCCCAACAGTGTAATTGAATAGTTTGGGTGTGCATGCAAAATTTTAACATTTGCATTTTCCTACATTAAAGCACACACATTTATAGCGTATCTTTTATTTCAGTGGTCGCTGCTCAATAGCTCTTCACTTAATAAATGAAAGGAAGCCTAAAGCTCAAATGTGTTGTTTTTGTTAGGTGCCATTGATTTGGATCTAACTCATAGCGACACTATGTACAACAGAATGAAACACTGCCCGGTCATGTGCCATCCTCACAATTCTTACTACACTTGAGCCCATTGTTGCAGCCACTGTGTCAATCTATCTTGTTGAAGTTCTTCCCCTTTATCTTTGACCCTCTGCTTTAGTGAGCATGATAGGCTTCTCCAGAGGATGGTCCTTTCTAACACCACCACCAAAGTAGGTGAGACAAAGTCTGACTTCTCCCTTCCAAGGAGCATTCCAGCTACATGTCTTCCAGGACATATTTGTTTGTTCTTCTGGTAGTCCATGATACTTTCAGTATCCTTTGCCAACACCATAATTCGAAGGCATCAAATCTTGGGTCCTCCTTATTTACTGTTCAGCTTTCACATGCATATTGAAAACACCAGGATTTGGGTTATACAGTATTCTGGTTACCCAGTGCCGCTCTGACAGGAAATATACCGTAAATGGGATGGCCTTAACAAACAGGAGTTTATTCTTACAATTTGGAGGCTTTGTGTCCAAGTTCACAGTGCCATTCTCTAGGGGCTGGGTGAAAGCCCCTCAACCTTGGGGTCCAGCTCTGCCTCCTGCTCCTGACACACTGGACTAGAGGCGTTTCTTCACTCAGACAGCTGATGGCTGCTGAGGCTAAGAAGCCCCAAGGTTGACAAGTAAAAAGGCACAGTCCTGATGTTACCAAACCACATGGCAGGCCATTAACTTAAGTCCATTGTAAGTCCCAAGATTGGCAGAGTATGGCAGGCTGCTGAGCAATGACATGGCTACATGCAAGTCCAAGCATGCTACAGGCTAGAGATCATTCTCAAAGCTTCTACTTAAATACAGGAAGCAGACCATATCCCAAAGGCAGCTACTCAGCTGCTTTTGGTAGATCCTACCATGGAGTTGATTGCCAGTCTCATCATGGGGAATAACTACCACCAGCAGCCCAGCCACTCAGCCAGGCCCAGTCAAGTTGACACACAAACATAACCATCACAGGCAGATCTTAACCTTCAGAGACATCTTTGCTCTTCAACACTTTAAAGAAATCTTTTGGAACAGATTTTCCCAGTGCAATACGAGGTCTGATTTCTTGACTACTGCTTCTGTTGGTGTTGATTGTGGATCCAAGTAATATGAAATCTTTGACAACTTCAATCTTTTCTCCATTTATCATGATGTTGTTTATTTGTCTTGTGAGGATTTTTGTTTTCGTTATGTTGAGGTGTCATCCATACTGCAGACTGTAGTTTTTAATCTTTATCAGTAAGTGCTTCAAGTCATTTTCACTTTCAGCAAGAAAGGTTGTATTGTCTGCATATCACAGATTGTTAATGAGTCTTCCGCTAATCCTGATGCTGCATTCTTCTTCTTCATATAGTCCAGCTTCTTGGATTATTTTCTCAACATACAGATTGAATAAGTACAGTGCAGGATGCAACCCTGATGCACACCCTTCCTGATTTTAGGCCATGCGGTATCCTCTTGTTCTGTTTGAATGACAGCCTCCTGTTCTATGTACAGATTCCTTACAAGCACAATTAACTCTTCTAGAATTCCCATTCTTCTCAATGTTATCCATAATTTGTTATGATCCACACAGTTGAATGTTTTCTCATAGTCAATAAAACACAGGTAAACATCTCTCTGGTATTCTTTTCTTCCAGCCAAGATCCATCTGATATCAGCAATGATAGCCCTTGTTCCACATCCTCTTCTGAATCCAGCTTGCATTTCTGGAAGTTCCCTGTCAATATACTGCCACAATAATTTTTGAATTATCTTCAGCAAAATTTTACTTGTGTGTGATATTGAAGATGTTGTTGGATAATATCCACATTCTGTTCGATCACCTTTCTTTGGAATGGGCATGGTCTCTTCCAGTCAGTTGCAAGGTGGCTGTCTTCCTAATTTCTTGGCATAAATGAGTAAGTGCTTCCATGGCTACATCTATTTGTTGAAACATCTCAATAGGTATTCTTTGAATTCCTGGAGCTTTGTTATTGCCAATTCCTTCAGTGCAACTTGGACTTCTTCCTTCAATACCATTGGTTCTTGATCATGTACTACCTCCTGAAATAGCTGAACTTTGACCAATCTTTCTGGTACACTGACTGTGTATTCCTTTCATCTTCTTTTGATGCTTCTGCCATCATTCAATATTTGCCCATAGAATCCTTCAATATTGCAATCAAGGCTTGAATTTTTCCTTCAGTGCTTTCAGCTTGAGAAATACCAACCATATTATTCCCCTTCAGTTTTCTAACTCCAGGTCTTTGCACATTTCATTAGAATATTTTACTTTGTCTTCTTGAGCTGCTCTTTGAAATCTTCTGTTCAGTTCTATGTCATCATTTCTTCCATTCACTTTAGCTACTCTCCATTGAAGAAAAAGTTTCAAAGTATCTTCTGGCATCCATTTTGGTCTTTTCTTCCTTTTTTATCTTTTTAGTGACTATGTGTTTTCTTCATGTATGATGGTCTTGGTGTCATCCCACAACTCATCTGGTTTTTAGTCATTAGTGTTCAGTGGGTCAAATCTATTCTTCAGGTGGTCTCTAAATTCAGGTGGGATATAACCAAGGTCATATTTTGGCTTTGGTGGACTTATTTTAATTTTCTTCACCTTCAACTTGAATTTTCACATGGGCAATTATGGTTTGTTCCATAGTCAGCTCCTGTTCTTATTTTGACTGAAGATAGTGAGCTTCTGCATCACCTCTTCCTTCAGATGTAGTTGATCTGATTCCTATATATTCCACTTGGTTATGTCTATGTGTATAGTTACCATTTACGTTGCTGAGAAAGGTATTTGCAATGAATAAGTCATTGGTCTTGCAAAATTCTATCAATGGATCTCCAGTGCCATTTCTATCACCAAGGCCATTATTTCCCAACTACTGATGATTCTTGTTTCCAACTTTCACATTCCAATCAGCAGTAATAATTAATATACCTTGGTTGCATATTTGGTCAGCTTCAGATTGCAGAAGTTGGTAAAAATCTTTAATTTCTTCATCTTGGGCTTTAGCAGTTGGTGTGTAAATTAGAATAATAATAGTATTAACTGGTCTTCCTTGTAGGTTTATGGATTTTATCCTATCACTGACAGAGTTGTACTTCAAGATAGATCTTGAAACATTCTTTTTGACAATGAAGGCAATGTCAGTCCTCTTCAATTTGTTATTCCCAGTATAGCAGACCATATGATTTTCTGATTCAAAATGGTGAATGCCAATACATTTAAACTCACTACTTCCTAGGCTATTGGTCTTTATGCATTCCATTTCATTTTTGACAACTTCCAATTTTCCTAGTTTCATACTCCATAAATTCTGTGTTCTGATAATTAATGGATGTTTGCAGCTGTTTCTTTCCATTTTGAGTTTTGCCCCATCAGCAAATGAAGGTCCTGAAAGCTTTACTCCATCCATGTCACTAAGGTTAACTCTACTTTGAGGAGGCAGCTTTTCCCCAGTAGTATTTTAAGTGTCATCCAACCTGAGGGATTCATCTTCTGGCACTATATAAGACATTGTTTCACAGCTATTCATAAAGTTTTCCAGTAATATATCAGACTGTGTTGCAGTAGCATATATAAAGTTTTTAACAGCCAAGGGTTTCAGAAGTGGAGGGCCCCACATTCTTTCCAGTCTGTCTTAGCCTAGAAGCTCCTTTGAAACCTGTCCACCAAGGATGACCTGCTCAAATATAAAACTTGAGTAACAAGAAGCCATCTTGCATTAGGATAGAATGTGGATTTTTGTCTTTGTACTTTTGGTTTCAAGTCTGAAATCTCATAAACATTTATACTGCCTAGGATTAAGAAGATTTCCATTAAACATAATGTTAGTATATGTAGGGAACAATCTGGATGGTGGAGTACCAATCTCTTGAGTGGATTGATATTCCAAAGATTAATGGTAAATTTTCTTGGGCTTCTAGATATTTGGGAGCTCTGGTGGTGTAGACCTATGGCACTTGACTGCTAACCAGAAGGCTGGCAGTTCAAACCCACCAGCCACTCCTCAGAAGGAAGTTGGGCCATCTACTTCCGTAGTGATACCTCCTCGGAAACCCAAGGAGGTGTCGCTATGAGTTGGATCCGACTTGATGGCAGTGGGTTTGGGTTTGGTTTTTGATGAGATATTTGGAACTATTTTGAAAAGAGTCTTATCCAGCATCAGACTATATTGACAAGGCATATATGTGAAAATATCTAATCCATTTTCATATTCTAAATTAAGGAAGAAAGTTAATTAATTTGTGTCACTCAGACACTTTCAAATGAAAGGTATACCTTACATAAAGTGGTGAAAAATAAATCTTAGATAGTTATTTAATATTCTTAGTTATTTTGAATTTTTACTGTAATTTTACATTACTTGAAAATGATATCTATTTGTAAGTTGAAATAAAAGAGCTCTGGTAGACACAGTAAGAGCAAAATTAAAGGTATATTTTTTTTCCCCAAATGAGAACTTTTTGTCTGTCCACTTGCAATTATTGATTGGGAGACTGGAGTATGATCTTTGTTCACATAAAGGTAGCTCTGTAGTATCACATAAAGTAACCAAAATGATTTCTTTTAATTGAAGAAAAATGTGTGTGTGCAGAAAACACCTAACAACCATGGTTTGGTGCATTTGTTCAGTAATCCTTTGATCAGGACTGCAATGTGAGCCGATTTCAAATATACTTTCTAATAAGTGCCTTTTTTTTTTTTTTTTTTAACTACTTGGTGATATCCTAATTAACCATGCTCAATTGATTGCTTTCAAAATAAGAGCTAAGAGCTCTCATCTAGTCAAGTGGAACCTAATTCAACTCTTTTACACTATGGCAATGATACATCTCACATGCACACTCTTATCCACATGCACCACATGGATTTCATTAGCAATGTTCTACATTAGGTCTTCTGATTTTAGTCAGTGTGGCTTGATAATCATGTATCTATGGATTTTCACACACTTTTTTCTTTCAATATTTACAAAGGTGATTATAAATGTTCATATTTTAATTCACAGATTGGAATCACTATTTAAAATTTTTTTGAGGTAATTTTTGACAAACTTCACATTTCTTACGCAGGAGAAAAAGCAAAAGAGTAAATAGGAGAAGGTGAACTCAAGTCAGGCAAAAGGAAACTCTGAGCATTTCATAGCCTACCCAAATGGCACATTTCTTTTTTATTAAAATAAAAATTAAACATATCCAATTTGGATTGGCAAAACATTCAATCATTTGATTATTAGATTATTTCTCTGTGGCAACTATTGCTTATTTCTTTTTGTTACAATAAAAATTAAACACATCCAATTTGGATTGGCAAAACATTTAATCATGTCATTATTAGATTATAGGATTCAGCCAGAGCATCTACATATATGATTTTATTCTGCAGTGAAATATAGGATATTTAGGTCTTCATTGCTGGTGACACATGGACATCTTCTCTGCTCTAGTCACATGAATAATTGAGGGTGGGCTACAGAATGCATAACTAAATGCATGTACAGACCTGAAAAACTATTCTCAGCATATATAAACCACAGCCAGGCATTACACAACAGAAGTTTAAAGTGTTACATGTAAATCATCTAGACTTAAGCTTCCTAGGAAACACAAACCATTCTCTAAGGGCATACAAGACCAGAACTTCAGAAGATGTTGTCTCACTGTGGGACAGCAGAAAACAGCAGCTTACAGACCACCCTGGTGTGCAGTAATCAACAATGCAGTGGCCCACTTTATAAAGGCGTCAGACAGTCTGTAAGCAAAAAGACAGAGCCTCCAACTGAGACAGGCCCTACTAATAAGTGGCTTCTAGTAAAATGGGAAAATAAATAAATAAATAAATAAAGCCAGCTTTAACATATGCAACAGGTCCCCTATCATAAGCACTTTTTTTTTCTTTTGCATTCAAGTTCCTTTCATATGGAGCAACTCTATCAGGAGAGTCATCTTGAAACACCATGAGCAGTAGAATAGAAGAATGCATTGACATTCTTAGCTTCATGCTTTCATGGCCTTTCGTACGTATCTCTACTGTGGTGTTGCATTTGTAAACATCTAGTCCCATGCCTGTTTTCCCTGCTAGACTCCTTGAAAGCAACACCATGTCCTGCTCATCTCATCTCACTGTCTCTTACTTTCAACATACTGCACACTTAAGAAACTGTTCAATACATATTTATGGAAAGTGTTGTTGCATTCCAGAGCTGCTCTTGGCTATATGGGAGACTCTAGGCAAGCCACTTCATGTATTTTATCTTCAGTTTCCTCATCTGACAGTTGAGGATAATCCAGCTTTAAACATTTAAAACAAAACAAAAACCCTAGGAAAAGAGATTCTATATGTGAAAATATTCTAAAAATATTTTTCAAAAAGCACTTCTTTGCAAGCTGCAAATTGGATATTTCTTACAACATAAGCTGATTTTCTGAGTAATATAATTATTACGTAATTTACAGTCGTGTTGGTGAATTTGACTTCACTGTGACAGATATGGAGCTCTGGTGGCGTAGTGCCTAAGGCGCTACCAGAAGGCTGGTGGTTCAAACTCACCAGTTACTCTGCAGAAGGAAAACTGGGCAATCTACTTCTGTAAAGATTTATCACCTCAGAAATCTTAGTGCTATAAAAGAGTTTTGGTGTTGTAGTGGTCAATGCATTTGGCTGCCTACCAGAAGGCTGGTGGTTCAAACTCACCAGTTACTCTGCAGAAGGAAAACTGGGCAATCTACTTCTGTAAAGATTTATCACCTCAGAAATCCGAAGGAGGTCACTATGAGCTGGAATTGATCTGATGGCAGTGAGTTTGAGTTGAGTGAAAGATAAGAATTCTTTGTTCTTCCTTTGAAAATCATTCAAAAGAATCTTATTAAATTGTGTAATTACATAATACAGATAATTATGAAACATAACAAACATAACAAAGCGATTACTTAAGAAAGCATTGAAATTATTGCAGTTTCCTTATAATTCTGACTTTATATCAGCAAAAGTACATTAGTGAGTGCTCATACCTGCTGTGATAAGTAGAGAGACAAAACAACATTTTGTCAATAGGGGCAACTTGTATAAACTGGGTACACAAATTGAAAATAGTAGTGTTGGAGAAAGTGTAATTAATTAATTCAAGCTTCAAGATAAGACCACTGGATCCTGTTGACCCTACATGTTAATCAACTGATTGATTAATTGCTACAATCATAATAATTATATGGTGCAAATCTAAATACACTTAATGATAGTGTAGACTTAAAGTTAAAAGTTCTTTTCAATTTGCATATCTTTTCTCTTTCTTGAATCAAAGGATTTGGTTTCATTTACTTTGAAGATATCTTTTGGCTTGGAAATCTGGAAAGCTCTTTTGAAATTAGCCAAAATTCAATTTTGCTTATCAAGGAAACTTTTTGGTCATTTTTCAATGCTCTGCTTAAAAATTTAAAACATTCTCACCTAGGAAGTAGGAATTTCTTATTATACACATTCATTAAACCATGTTACTCTCAAACATGGTTCACTGTATGAGGTGAAGGGCTGTAGTGAGTGTGTGGTAGTGGAAGTTGCCTTCATGTAGTTCTCTAAATTTTACTTTTCATCTTTGGATAGTAGATAGAAGGAATCTGAGTTGACATATTGAGGCCAAAGTATGGGGAAATTATGGATAGGCAAATGGAAATAAACTCATGACCATACATAGGTTTGACACATGATATTCCTACATATGTATTTTTATGTGCTATGAAAATATCCATGTGTAGATTAAGGCTAACAATAGGCAAAGTTAGGATAACTTCTTAGTCAGAACTAAGCACTTTGAGGGAGTGAGTCAGTGGGCCTGTGGGCTAGGGACCATGGTCATGGAAGCCATCAACCTCAACTGGCACAACATGATATACAAAAATATTGTTCTAGATCTTCCTTTGGTGAGTAGCGACTGGGGTCTTAAAAGCTTGTGAGTGGCCATCTAAGATGCAGCTATTAGTCTCAACTGGGGCAAAGAAGAATGAAGAAAATCAAAGATGCATGGAAACAGTCCATAGGACTATCAGATCATGAGTGAGAACCTCATCCTATGTGACCCAGACAACAAAAGAACTAGATAGTGCCCAGCTACCAATGCCAACCAGTCAGAAAGGAAACAAAATTGGAGATCTTGGATAGAGTGAGAGAAAATATGGAATAAAGCTAAAATCCATTAAAATAAAAAAAAGACCAGGCTCACTGGTTTCATAGAGACTGGTGAAACACTTGAATACTATGGCCCTGAGTCACCCTTTGGGCCTGAAATTGAACTTACTCCTGTGGCTTAACTCTCAGGAAAACAATAGACAGGACTACGAGCTGAACACCTACACTAGAGAGATGTACTCCTTAGAACAGTCTACCATGGGAAATCAGAAGGGCAGCATTTGCACAGGGAGAAAGGTAGGGGAGAAACAAACAAATAAACAAACAAAACCTCCAGACAAAGTATGGGTTATAAAATGAATCTAATTTATTAAGAACTATTCAGATACATAGGAACTCTGGTGATGTAATGCCTAAGGCATTTGACTGCTAACCAGAAGGCTGGCAGTTCAAACCCACCAGCCACTCCTCAGAAGGAAGGTTGGACAATCTATTTCCGCAGTGATACCACCTTGGAAAGCCAAGGAGGGGTCGCTATGAGTCAGGTCCGACTTGATGGCACATAACAACAACAACAACAACACACACACACACATATAATTGCCAAAATATCTTTCTCTGATCACTCTCAACTCCTAATCAGCTATTCAGTGTTTCAGCTATTCAATATTCAATATTTCAATACCTACAAAGATTCTGTTGCATGATCCTGGAATAATGTCTTGTAGCATGAAGGTACATTGAACTCTCTAGATACTATGTCTGCAGGGAAAATGTCAATAAGAAAAATCAGCTGGTTGATTATTTATGCTCGGTCTTCTACTGTATGCAAATAACTTATCACAGCTTCTCAGTTTCTGTCAAATGCATTTTTATGATATTGCTTATCTACATTTAAAACCTGATATAATTTTTTCACGATTGTTTATCTAAGCTATTATTCTTTTCTACATTTCTTTTTGTAATATTTCTTGTAAATTTATTCTTTTCTTTTTATTCTTTTCTGTAATTTCTTTTGCAAAGTAGTGAAACAATTTTAAATTGCAGGGCAGCTTAGAGCTTATCTAGGTACTAAATTATTTTTAACACTTTTGTGACCCATAGGACATATACCAAACCTAGCTCACTGCCATTGAGTCAACTCTGATTCACAGCAACCCCAGCTGGGTTTCCAAGGTTGTGAATCATTATGGAAACAGACTGTCTCATCTTTCTTCCATGGAGTGGCTGGTGGGTTTGAACCACTAACTTTTGGTTAGCAACCAAATGCCTTAACTTCGATACCACCAGAGCTCCTTCATAGGACTTATACTGCCCACCTATATTTTCTACCTCTGGAGTTTAGTAGGACACTGCTATCCTACTTTTAGTGCATGCTGCCATCTGGGGGGTGTTGATGCATAAATATGTCAATCAAAAAAATATAGGCCTCATACTACCAACCCGACTACCAGAGACCCCTTGAAACATATGTGTCCCGCTAATTATACCAAAATCCATATTGTCTCAAAAATTTTTTTAAATTTCATTCAAAATGCCTTCCATTACTGAAAACACATGATTTCTACAAAAACGTCAAAGAAGAAAATAATTTAGTCTTGAAAGGGTTAACTTTAATGTGCGTAAGAATATCCTAAAGAGGTTGTAAAAATACAGATTCTCAAGTTATGTCCCCAGAGATTCTCATTCAGAAGATCTGGAGTGAGGTCTATGAATTTACACTTCTAACAAGATCTCAGGTAATGCTGATGCTCCTAGTCTGCAAATCACACTTTAAGGAACATTTATCCTGTAACTTTTTTCGTTGTCACAGATCTTCTGAGAAATCTTGCTCCAAAAAATACACAAGTGTGCATATACATAAATTTGGAAAACACTTTGGAAGTGGCTTATGAACCTCTCATGGCATATGCATGGATCCCAGTTTAAGAATGTTGGTCTAGTATAATTTCATCATTTTACAGAGGAAAATAATTGGGTCCCAGAAAAGTGAAGTCATTTGCCCAAGGTCATACTTGGATGGTAGCAGTGTATACTGCCAAGTGTACAACACAATAGAGTTTTCTGTCTACTATTTCTCCTCTTATATACACCCTACCAGTTATCCCCAAATTCATTTCTCTAAAATATAATTTTCAGTTTATCACTACATTCCTCAGTAATGTAACCAGAAACCAAATACAAGTGATGGGAAGAGGAACATTAACAAAGATTGGGATTTCAGTGCCTATAGGGTAATGTTTAAATTCTTTTGCAATATTGACTTCTCTGCAGTTAATTTATTAATTCATTGACCAAATATTTGCTGAGTACCTTTTCTACAGAGAGTATCATGCTAGGCAGGAAATATGAGATCAAATGAGACCATCATCATAGGCAGTGCTCTCATGGGATTTATATGGCTGGATTAACTGTGTCTGTTTTCTTTTATCTCCTACTGCTATCTCCAAAATCTTTGATGCATTCAACTCAGATCCTTGCTAGCCCCAAAACAACATCCTCATCTCAGAGCTGAAGACATTATTTATGTTATTTCCCTGTGTGACTCTCCAAACTCCACATCCACTAAATGACTCCTTTGTGAAGTCATCCCAATCACTGTCTGTTATCTCTTCCTTCTGTAGGCATTTTTTTCGTTTTTTCCATCATGTATTGCACATTCATATGTTCACATGCATTCTCCTCTGGTTCAGGGAATTTACCTCTTAATTCTTCAGTGTCCCCCTCAAGGAATGCATAGATTATGGTTCTGTAACTAGTTACTGAATTACCATTAATCCAAAGGACTTCTCATCAGAATTATACTCTACATAAAAGTGCATTTTCTGAACTTATTTCACTGATGAAAACGTAAAAGCTTGCTAAATTTAAACACATTTTCTTTTACTGTAGGCTATAATCAAAGAAAAATAACTTAAATAAAAAGTAGCCACTGGAACAGAAGCTAAATTAAATCAAATACAAGTGATAGGAAAAGGAGCATTAACAAAGATTAGGAGGGACACATAGATGAATTGGTAAGAATGTGTTAAAATTACTAAAGCTCATAATAAACTTGTTGTTGTTATTATGTGCTGTTGAAATGCCCTTGGTTTGGGCCAACATGCTGCAATGCCAAGATATGACAATGTGAAGGGAGAGCTTGCTCTCTTTCCTCGTATTTGGCTTATTAAGGATAAAGAACCAAAATTAGTGTTTTCCAAATCTGATTGCACATCAGAATCACTTGAAGGTTTTCTTGTGTGCTTTTGGTAGAAATTTCTGAGCCCCACCCCAGGCATACTGAATCAAAATCTGTAAGGTGGAATCCAGGAACCTGTTTTTACAAAGGGGATTTGGACTAAAATTAGGTTTAGGAACTGCTAGAGTAATTGATTCTGAGATCCCTTCCAACATTGACATTCACGATCTTACATTTTTTTTCTCCATTATTACAAAAGGACGTGGTACAGAAAGTAGCAGATTACAGAAAAGCAAAAGAGAGAGAAAAAAGGGCCACATAATCATTCAGAGGCAACTCCTGTTAATATTTTGTATTTTCTCTACATATAAATATTTATATACATATTAAAAAATTAGTACCATCAACTTATACTCTCATAGTACACTTCATTTATGTGGATATTGCATCTTTTGTTAAAGTTATAAAATTGTTTAAATAGTGACTATCATTCTTACAGGTTGCCATCAATGGTGGACAAAAAAAAAGTCCCCCAAATAATTCATTTTCTGAAGTAACCTATGATGTAACATAAAAGCTTCTAAAAAAAAGTTTTATTACCAAGTATGATGCAGAGCTTAAAACCTGAGGCAGGAAACTGATATTTTCTTGTGTGATACCTTGTTCTGGCCATCTGTTTAACAAATATTTGGTTCCAAATAATGTCAATTAAAACTTCTGGTAAAAGTTAGTAACTTTTATCTGTTAGCATAGCCACCATTGTGCTACTGGAGTAGTATCTTATGGCAGTTGAGGTACTTCCAGACTTTAAATGGATACAAAAATTTGTTCTTTTTTCTTTTTGGTCTTTAACCTCTCAGAACTAGTGATCCCGAACCCCCACTGCTAAGCGAGCATGAAAAATTCAGTGCTTTTTTGCATTGGGAAATCCCAAATCTGGTGCCAAGAGCTTTGTAAATATATATAGTAATGAACTCTCTGGTGTCAAAAGTGAGCACTGTTTAACAGAGTAAGTAGGAACAGCTTTCAGGACACTTTGCAGCTGGAGTTGGAATTTCCAACTGCGAGAAAATGGAAATTTCATGATAGTTGTAAAACCAGATCCTGAAAATTCAGTTGACTTCAGTCTGCAATGTAACCTAAGGGGCAGGGTGCTCACACATGGTCCTGAAGGCACTGACATAAGAACCAGGGCAACAGGAGTACTGAAGTAGGAGTTTGGTGGCAGATGGTAAGATCTGCAGGAAATGTCCACCCAGCTTTGTTTGGCCCATATTCTGAAACAAGTAGAATAAACACTTAGTGTCATAATTTATAAGCATATCAGTACCAATAAATCAGAATCATGCAGTCATGTTTATTATATTCTTGTTGCTTAATATTCATGACAGTAATTTATTTTTATAGTACAGTTTCACTGTTCTCTCCACCGTTGCTCTGCATTTAAGTCTGACAAGTTGTGTTAGTGGGAGTTCAGGTAACCCTTTGAAGACTGTAAATGTTCACTAGCCTGGCTATTTTTTATTTGTTCATATACTTTTCCCTTTCTTCTCCCACAAACATTTTAACCACCAAGTAGAAGACTCTAAATTATGTGATAATACTAGTTTAATACATAGAAAATATGAAGTCTAGAGTCTGCCTATTCCTCTGATGGGGACTGTATAACAGAGCTTATAGGATAGATAACATTTGGAGAGATATAAGCAGTTAACTTTTAAACTTATTATTAGCAAAATGGATTAAATGGAGTATAATTCCCACCCTTCCTATTCACCTACTAACACCAGTCCTTTCCACTCCTCTGTTTCAGCCATTCCAGATTATAGCTGCTAATTCCTGTGGATTGTGAAAGTGAAACAACCACCACAAAGCACCTTAATATGGGAGCTCTGGTAGCATAGTGGCTAAGGCACTTGACTGCTAACCAGAAGGCTGGTGGTTCAAACCCATCAGCCACTCCTCGGAAGGAAGATGGGGCAATCTCCTTCCATAGTGATACTAACTCGGAAACCCAAGGAGGGGTCGCTATGAGTTGGGTCCGACATGACGGCACATAACAATAACAACAATATTGGAGCAAGGAGCTCTGGTGGCACAGTGCCTAAGGCATTTGACTGCAACTGGAAAGTTATCATTCATACTTACCAGCCACTCTGAAGAAGGAAGATGGGGCAACTTACTTCTGTAAAGATTTACTGCCTTGTAACTCAATGGGAGCAGCTATGAGTCAGTTGACTCGATGGCAGTGATGGTGGTGGGTAGTTTTTGAGCTCAACAATCTGTCCGTCAGCTTGTCCTATTGTGATGACTCATCTATTGCTATGATACTGGAAGCTATTCTGCTGGTATTTCAAGTACCACCTGCGTCACCCAAGGTGGATAGGTTTCAGTGGAGCTTCCAGGCGAAGAAAGACTGGGAAGAAGGGCCTAGTGATTTACTTCCAGAAACTAGACATTGAAGATCTTATAGATCACAATAGAATATTGTCCAATATAGTGCAGGAAGGTTAGCCTCCTGGGTTAGAGTGCACTATACAATACCCACAATAGGCTCAAATATAACAACAATCATAAAAATGCTTCAGGACTGGGCAAAATTTCATTCTATTATGCATCAAAGTTTTGTTCTACTATGCATAAGGTTGCCATGATTTGGGGCCCACTTACAAGTAGCTACAACAAAGTATTGAGAAACAAGAATGAGTGAGACATGGCTTCTATCCCAGAGAAGCTTCAATCAGATTAAGAGATGGAAAAGCAATATTGTACTGCTGTGTACCTAAATGCAAGACAACCTATAGTTAGTTTAACACTTAAAATCTGAAGAGACATAATTTATAACTAATTGTCAGCAAAAGGAGTCACAAACAAGCAAGTCTAGAAAGCCAATTTTATAAGAAAATTTCTCAGCTAACAACGTTCTTATTATCTGTACACTTTTGTGTATGATTGTTCTATTTCAACAAAAATGTTAAAAATTCTTTTAAAAGAGGCATATCATAGGGTGTGAGTGGACAGAGTATCAGTATTTTAACTATAATTCGGCTTTTTAAAATTATGGGTATGGATGGTTGAAACAATGAGCTAATTTTACAGACTTCATGGAAAAACTTTTCTAGACCATAGTATGAGGGATAAATCTTCTGTGATAAGCCTACCTTTCAATTAAATAACATGTATGATGAAAGTTATTTCTTATTTTAATTGTTTGAAAATATAATAAGGATACAGTCCTTGTTTCCACCTACACTTTAAATATTTAGAAGACAAGGAGCTCATTGCTATTTTTGTTATTGTTATTTTCCTATAATGATGCACCTCACACAAAATAAGTCCTCTTGGATAGCATTTTAAAAAGATAAATGTTCTTCACAAATAAACTTGAATGCCCTCTAATCTTCTCCATTTGCTAGGTGTATGATTTCATTGGTGCTTTCTTTTTTGTTTGAAAAGTTTTTCCATTGACCTAGCAAAGGAATGATACCTGTAATATTGTCTTGGATACAGGAAGTAAACAAATATTCAATTACTTGTTGAATTAACTTTAAATTCAGTATTCAAGATAGAAACCCTTTCATATGTTTTGAGAATATATGAATAAGTAGATAAATCCAATCATGTTCTATAATTTACTCTTACTTTAGTTCTTAACAACACTGGATTTTTATCTGCACTACATCACAATCATCACATCTCTAAGTAGACACTTGTTATGAGTTTGTCTAAATTGAGCAAGAACTACAGTTTTGTGGTGAAGAGTAAATGCTTGGGAGTCTTCAAGTTCTGGGTCCAAAATGCAGCTCTGCAACTGCTTAGCTCGTGGCCTTAGATATATTGTTTGACTTCTATCAGCCTCAGTTTCCTAAGGTGAAATAATGGGAGTAATAATAGCTACGGCAAGAAACTTTACAAAAATTAGCTTAAATGGCAAAATGTGTATATATGACTAACACAAGTGACAAGCACAGCAATTATATCTTAAACTGGAGCTGTAAATATAACAATTACTGATATATCAACTCTAGCACATTAGTTTACAAGATTTATGATTCAAATAATTCTAACAAGTGCTCAAAATCTGAAGAATTTCACTTTGTAAACTTGAAATTTCTCTTTCTACGTTTCTTTTATTAGCATAACGTTGAAAGTTTTCCCTCAAGTGTTATGAATTGTTATCTTGTTATTCCCTTGTTCCAAACAGTTTTAAAGTCTGTGCTATGCCATCTTGTAAAGTAGTTGAAGATCTGGATATGGCCATGGAAGACAAATGGCTCAGATTTGCAAATGCTACAATGTGGGTGAAAACTTGAATGATGGGAATGAAGGACTTATAGTTAAAAACTTGGGTTTTGGTTCCAGTACCAGAATTACTATCAGCATAACCTTGTGTTAGCCACTGAATATCTATTAGCTAGAACTTTCTCACTTGTAAAAATAGAATAAGAAATTGAATCATTTGTTTGTGCCATGGCTTGTTATGAGACTTGGGTGAGGTAACTTTTGTGAATATGCAAATTTTAAAATAACTGTCTCTTAGTTAATCTTATTGCCTTGACAAACTTGGATCATGAGGAGAAAAAATAACAATATGAATAATAAGGTAAAGAGTTGATTGCAAATTTGTGCATGTGCACTTCAAAATGCAGAAATTTAAGATAATGGAGAAATGGTTAAAAGTGACATCTAGAACTGTAAAATTCAATTTCAGACCTTAGTAATATAGTTAAATAATATTAATAAGGAGTTAATTAAGTCTTGGATTACAGTAATAAATATTGACAGAATAAAGGAAGAAATTATCCTTCACTCATAAAGTTGCAAACCTACAGCACTCCATTGAAACATGATTTCCAAAGTCTAGAAGGGCATGGTTAGAGGACTGCTATCTTGGTGGGGAGGGTCTGGAAAGACTGATTCATGAGAAATGATTGAAAGAACAGAGAAAGAAAGGAGAATACTGAACAGATGGTGGAACTAACATTTCAGGTATTTTCAAATATTAAAGGGATGTTATGAGAAAGACAATACTTTAGTTCTGACTTGGACCAATATGATTTTGCTAGTTATATATTAATTGGTCAGTCCTTTCCCTTTGGGAGGGCTCTAGGTTGTCTGTTCTGCAAACATTGTTTCATATTCATTTAAGAATCCAGCCCTCAGAAGCCCTGGACATCACAGATCTGAGCAGCACAAACAGGACCTTCTTAGGAATTCCAGGTCTGATATTTGCTCAGACTTTTCCTAAAGCCTTTTCAAAACAGAGTACAAAGGAATAGAAATTTTTGCAGACTATGTCAATGACGAAATGGTTCTTTCTTAAGTATCAAATATTCAGAGGATAATATACAAAAGATGTTAGAGAACAATTTTCCACTGTGCACAGAGTTATGGGTCTAGAGAAGGAGCCCACAAGATCATTGATTTCATCTGTTGGTCAGAGAGTATCAACTTGTAACTAGCACTACAGGTGGTACTAATTAGAGCTACTCATCGATACTTGACAGAAGAATAGACTTGGGATCCGAAAGGGTCATGTTTTTGCCTGCTGTACACTCAAGGTGCGAAGGAAAAAGAAAGGGGCCCAGAGCTGATTGTCTGCTGAGACGGTAATCATGGACTCGGGACCTTAGCCATTTCACTTCTTAAAATCCCAATTTCATGAAAATGAAGGTGTTCTATGAAATGAAATGCAGGTGGGGGGTGCACATTTCAATGGAAAACTGCATAAACCAGATGAAAGAAGAAATTCTCACAATTATCTAATATTCCAACACACATTTTTCATAGTTCGTGTATTTCTTAAAATACATGTTTGTGTTTATCCTTTGAGCATAATACACTGTTCTGAATAACCAGCACTGCTGCATGTATTTCTATAGTAGTGTGTCCATTTTCCATTTATTTGTTCCCCAAATTGTAGGAAAATGTATGAGTAAATCCTTAGGGAAAAACTCCATTCTCTAAACACATGGCAATTCTCAGTGTAGATATTCTGCTGTTCCAACATAAGCAGAATCCCCCCAGGAAATTTATAGTACTCTAGCAGCCATCACATCTAAAGTTTAACTCTGCAGAAAAATAAGAAGTGAGCCAAATGGAGAAACAACACATTCCAAGGAGTCTGTGATAGTTCTAGAAGCTACTGGAAGAAAATTATGCTACCCACAGAGAGATGGGTAGCTAGAATAATGACAGGCACTTTAGAATGTGGCTGAGTGTGAGCAACTAAGAGAGAGCAGGGTGAGAGATCAGTTCTCGTTTCATGTCAAGTTTTGAAAATAGCAAAAGGAAGGTTAATATAAAAGATCTCTTGAAAGAATTGTAAAAACAAACAAACAAAGCCTACCTTTTTTAGAGCCAGAATATCATAAGCTGTGACAATGGAAAAGGGGAAGTATATTTCAGGTATGAGAATGAGTATGTGTTTGCGTTCCTGTGTCTATGTGTGTTTGTATAATGAAGGATGACTTCTCACTGAATATGATTTAGTTCATAACTCTTGAACATTTTTATCTTTGAGAAAGATATACAATATATTTCTTGAGAAACATATTACAAATATTTGCCCAAGTTGCTATATAGCCTCCTCCTCATCACAAACTCCTCACCTACCAATGTTTCTATGACCTTCACAAGCTGAAACTCAGGTTTCACTATTAGTAAGGTAGCCAGTTTCCAACTAGAAGATGGCATTTCTCTGTAGTTGTTTCTTTTCTAGTGCTACTGTGCAGAAAGCTGGTGTCTGGTTGGAGAAGATGGTTAGACTCTGGACTACAATGAAGATTTATGTTCTATAATAAAATGACAAGCTTGGACCATCAGGTGGTATTTGGTGTAGGAACTGGATGAAAGAGCCAGGGAGAAATGTCATGAGATAAAGAAAAAAGGTGGGAGGATTTGGATTATGAAGCAAGAAAATATACTGTAATGGTACCTTAAGCATGCTGGTGCTGTTTGGATTTCTAGGGGGGAACAATATAGCCAAATAAAGATGATCATAAGTATCACTTAAGACAGCTTCATTGTAAGAGTAGGGATACCAGTGGGAAAAGATAGGAAGGTCATCTGAGAAAGTGATCTAGAGGCTAGTCTTCATGGCACTTTGGCTTAATACTAGTTAACATTTACTAAATATCCTAAATATGTGTACCATTACATTAAATTCTTTGAAAAATCCACATTGTAAGGATATTATATATTTTTTAGTTTTTGGTGAAAATATATACAATAAAGCATACACTCATTTGATAGGAGAGATACTATTTTTATCTCCATTTTGTAGATACGGTGACCAAGGCCTGGAGAGGTTAAGAATTTGCTCAGGATCTTTCTTACAGGTAGAAAAGGCCTAGTCGGGATTTGAGTAGGAGGGTGGTAGTGGTACAGATTAAAATTTTGGCTGGGTGATGAGAGTGGAAGTTGACATGTGAGTATCTATCTGGGGAAGTGTGTTTTAGTAGAGGGATTAGACAGTACAAAGCCCCTCAGTGTGCCCACGGTAATCAAAGAGCCTGGAGACCAATGGGCTAAAATGAGATGGGCAAGGCAAAGAATAATAAAAGATAAAGTCTGACAACTTTTGTGTGACTAAAGTACGTAGGGCTTTGAAGTTTTTGCAAAGCATTTGATTTTTCCTCCAAATGAAATAGCAAGCTAGTTACATCAATTTGCATATCTTTGTAACTGGACTACATTGTGAATGAAAAAGTTATGGAGGAATTAGGAGAAGGTCACAGAAGGAATGGTAGATGAAGAGTTCAGGGTGAAGAGGTAACTGACTATATAGCTGACTGGTAAATATTTGGAAATGTGACCAGAGTCAGAGTTGAGGGTGAGGAGAGAATAGACAATTTTTTGAAGACACTTCAATCATGATGCACTCGATGGGATGTAAACTCAAGAATGTGAAATGAGCCAGAAGACCTCAGTGTAGAATCTAAGGGTGCAAACTTTAAATTTTATTAGAGTCTATTGATGCAATTCAATTAATTTAGTAACAGGTTGTGAAAATCAGCTACTGAAATCCATCACTAGAGGAATGCATTAAGATCACTGTTTTCCACTGAGGTATTGAAGGAAAGTTCTACATCTTGTTATACATATATATACATACTTAAAAGCATTTCTATGGAATAGGGATGTTCAGGAAGCTGACTCATGAAGGCTTACTGCCTGATAGCTCAGCTTGAACAATTAATTTCTTTGAAAAAGTGACATTTTAAAGGACTCGAATGAAAGGAGTACAAGGAAAATAAAAGTTTTAAGGAAAAGCAAAAAGACAACCATTACATTTTCTGGTAGAGCTGATGTCTTACCACTCAATTCATTTGAGTCAAAGCCGAATTTTATATCTGAATCACCTTCTAGTTTTATTTTTAAAGGACTTCATTATGCCAAATTAGATAGATGGAGGTCCAGTTGTTTATTATCCAGCACTAAACCATTTCTACAAGAAGACACCTGTGCAAGCCATTTGGCTCTAGTCAACTATTTTTTTTTTTTTTTACAATTTAATTATGAATATAATTAGAATGAGTTAAGAGACAGGCTAGGCATCAGCCATAAAATTTCTATTTTGCAAAAGAAAAAAAAAGCACCCACATGCACAATGATTAAAAAAACAACCATCAGAACAAAAAACCCCTCCAATGCTGTGAGAATGTTAGCCTGCAGTGGAAACTTTGATAGAAGGGGAGTCTTTGTGAAATCTACCTTTATTTGAATTTCAAATTTCATTGAAATGGTGCAGTAGAAGATATTTTTATACAACATTATTTTACATCTCTGGTTTCTTTGTGGTGACCCTTTAAACCCTGCTTTTTACTTTCTCCAGTTTTAAAGCAATTTGTCACTATCATGCTTTTATGTTTAGCAACCTTCTTTAGTCTAGTGACTTGCAAGCTCTGTTTCTTTTCTCCCAAAGAGTGGTAATGCGGAGTTGATGATACATGAGAAATAGTTTGACCAAAGGGCAAGATAAAGTTAAAAATAAAGAAAATATTTGCAAATATATTTTTTTCTCCCCAGTTTCCTATTGAAAGTATAATAACTGTGGCTATATAGTAGGTTTGGGAGCTCTGGTGTCATAGTGCCTACTGCATTTGACAGCTAACCAGAAGGCTGGCAGTTCAAATCCACCAGCCACTCCTCAGAAGGAAGACTGAGCATCCACTTCCATAGAGATACTGCTTTGGAAACCCAAGCAAGGGTCGCTGTGAGTCAGGATCATCTCAATGGTAGTGATTTTGGTTTTGAGTTTATAGAACATAGTGTCAGCAAAGAATAAAGATATTATAAAAGAAAAATGAAGCCAATTAAAACTCCAAGAAAATTACATAAGAAACCTGCACAGGAAAACCAGGACCCAACTACAAAGCAAATCAAATGTGGAAAACATTGAAGCAAATTTTGGATTGTAACAAAATAGGTTCTATTTGGCCTTGTGAGGAATATTCTTTGAGAAGAGAAGGACCATAACAACTGACTTTAGAAAAAGAATCTTCACACAAAACAAAATGTATATGAATTGTTGAATGGAAGCCAATTTACTCTGTAAACTTTCACTCAAGTCACAATAAAAAGTTAATTAAAAAAGAAAAAAGAAAAAGAATCTTTGCAAAACCATTTGCACAGGCAATGAACAATATTTAGAGTCATAATAATGCAAATGTTAATGGTGTTTATCGATTTTCTAATTGGATAAATTACTGAAGGACCATTAAAATATAAAAAGGTCATTCAACATTGTTGCCTGTGGAAAAAGGGTGGAGAAGTGAGGGGAAGGATGGAGAGGAGACTACATTCTCTTTACAAAGAGAAGTTACCACTGTCTGTCAGTTTGTAGTACTGGGGTATCTTGGGTGTTGCCATGATGCTAGAAACCAAGCAACTGGTATTTCAAATACCAGCAGGGTCCCTCAGGGTTCCACTGCTTTCAGTAGAGCTTCCAGAATAAGATAGACTAGGAAGAAAGGCCTGGTGATTTACTTCTGAAAATGAGTCAATGTATACTTATGGCTCATAACAGACTATTGTCCAATACAGAGCTGAAAGATGAGCTCCCTGGGCAGAAGTCACCACACATAGCCACAAAAATGGACTCAAATACGTCAGTGACTGTGAGGGTGGTGCAGGACTAGGGAACGTTTCATGCTGTTATATACATAAGGTTGTCATGAGTCAGAGCCAACTCGGCTGCAGCTAACAACACCGCCATCACAAAGGAAAGAGTAGGAGATACTGTTGAATGTTTGTGGAGCAAGAAACAAAGGTTAAATAAGCATATTCTTTGACATTACTAAGGTAATAAAAAGAAGACCCAAATATAATACCATGACTACCAAATACTGGAAGTAGAGTAGTGTGAATTCTGTATCAGGATATTTTACAAGGTTGGTAAATCAAGAAGTTAAAGATAGCATCTGGATTTACGAAAATAACCACTAGAGGAGCTATACATTGAAATAGTTAAATAAGTTTGCTTTGTAGAATAGTCCTGGTGATGTGAGGAGGCAGGGCCCACATCTATTGCTTTCCATCATATGCTGTTTCATAAGATTTGGTTTGTTCCTTGTACATGTTGTACTTTGATATAAGCTTGTTGTTGTTGTTATGTGCCATCGAGTCATAGTGACCCCTCCTTGGGTTTCCGAGGCAGTATCACTACGGAAGTAGATTGCCCCATCTTCCTTTCAAGGAGTGGTTGGTAGGTTTGAACCACCAGCCTTCTGGTCAGCAGTCAAGTGCTTTAGGCACTACTCTACTAAAGCTCCCTTGATATAAGCACAAAACTATAAAAAAGTATACTAACAAAACTTCATCCTGAAACATTTACTCATATGAAATAAGTGAATAACACTGTATGTCTGAATGAATTTTGAAAGAGAGTAAGAGCATTTAGTTGTAGAAACACAGTTGGCCCTCCGTATCAGGGTGTTCCACATCCATTAATTCAGCCAACAATGGATTCAAAATATTGGGGGGACAGAGGGCAATTAAGTGGTCAAAGCAATCCCTCAAAGCCTAAGAGAGAGTATACAGAGCTATTTACATAGCATTTACATTGCATTAGGTATTGTAAGTAATCTAGAGATGATTTAAAGTATATAGGAGCACGAGCATAGTTTATATGCAAATACTATGCCATTTTATTGAAGGGACTTGAGCATCCGAGGATATTGGTATCAGTGGGAGGTCCTGGAATCAATTCCCCATGGATACCGAGGGATGACTGTAAAAAGGAGGAGGGCTAGAAGGCAATATTTAATGCATTGATGATTCTAATAACTAGTTAGTAAATACTACTCACTCTTGGGAAGTTCTACCTTATTTCTAAATGAAAATTCCAATGCTAAATTTCTGATCACTTAATATAATTTCAACCTTGATTAAACCACAGTAACAACAAAAACAAAACAAAAAAACTGGTTTTATGTAGCATAGTCTTATATGAGATAACACAACAGACATATATTTGACTATAGCTAGTAAAATAATTAAGGAGCCCTGATGGTGCAGTGGTCAAGCACTAGGCTGCTAAACAGAAGGTCGCTGGTTTGAATCCACAGATGCTCCATTGGAGCAAGATGTGGTAGTCTGCTCCTAGACTGAGATTTACAGCCTTGGAAACCATATGTGGCAATTCTACCCTGTTCTATAGGGTTGCTATGAGTCAGAATTGACTGGACAACAGAACGTGTTTTGGTTTAGTTAGTTATTCCTCAAGCAAGATTTCTTTCAGCTAAATAGTCCCAGAAATGTCATGTTGCTGTTGTTGTTATGTGCCATCTAGTCGGACCCGACTCATAGCGACCCCTCCTTGGGTTTCCGAGGCAGTATCACTACGGAAGTAGATTGCCCCATCTTCCTTCCGAGGAGTGGCTGGTGGGCTTGAACCGCCAGCCTTCTGGTTAGCAGTCAAGTGCCTTAGGCACTATGCTACCAGAGCTCCCAAAAGGTCATGTATGATAATGGAAAAGTGTTTTATGTTTTAGAGTCTGGCATTGAATGCTAAGTCTAATCTTCTGACCTGTGTAAACTTGGGAAATATTTCTGATCTTACTTTCACCTCTAAAAGCACTGTTGTCTTCAAATCATTTATTGAGCACCTAGTATAATGTAAGGAATACATTATCTCACTTAATTTCATAGTAGTCATGTGAACTAGAAATTATTTTCTACATGATCTTTCTCCTTCTCCAATATCTTCTACTTTGTTATTTTGAGAATTAAATGAGGTCATTGTCAGAGATGCCAGTGAATTGTTCTCTTCCCTTTCTCTTTCCCAGGGACTCTGGGAAAATGCAGATATTAAAACAGAAGAGGCAGTTCCTTTTGTCTCTTTTCTTTGGACCTGTAGAGTTACCAGAATGAAAAGAATGGAAACAGAGGTGAATGTAATAATGTTTCCAAGGATTAGATGTACTGGAAATGCCCAGACCCCCTGCAGGCCTCCAGCCACAGGATTGCATCACCTATCATAAAACTCTATAGCTCTGTTTTTCAACCAAGTTCACATTCACAGTACTAATAATGGCGTTAGCACAAGTCATTTCCAGGGAATTAAGTCCCTGTTGTCAGTGGGTTAAATCCACAGGAAATAACCTGCAGGTGACCCAATTGTATTGACCTCAAGTATGGAATTTCAGATCAATAGCTGCAGTACTTGGATTCTGAAATATAAAACAATCTCGTGTTTTTGTTACCCCAATGGATGTTACCAAACAGGGAATCATTATGGCAATGACAGGTTCTTATAATATTAGTGTTTGTTTTTGGTCCCAAAAGAAACTATTTTAAAAAGCAAATGCCTTCAGTTCATTCTTCTTGGAATATCTAATGATGACTTTCAAACATATAATGAGAATTAACAGTAATTCTAACACCACAAGTGGTTATTAATTGCTTGTACATGAAATAACATTTCCTCCTTAGAGGCAGAGGTTCTAGTTGGGCATAATATTCCTTTTGATCTGTTCACCTCTAAACTATCATAAAAAGGCAATTCTCAATTTGGAGCAAAATAAAAATGTTAAACATTGACAAAATGAGCTTGGGGGTACTAAAAGACAAAAGGGAAATAACCTTGACACCACATGAACTTTGATATTGATTTATATGGTGTTTTGGTTGCATCTAAACAAAAAACTGAAACCACTTCAAGTATATACACCAACAGTAGGAAGGTTGGGCAATCTACTTCCATAGTGATACTGCCTCGGAAACCTAAGTGGGGGGGGGTCACTATGAGTCGGGTACAAATAGACAGCAGTGAGTTTGGTTTTTTTGGTAGGAATTAATTTGAAGCAGGTTACTCAAGTGATGAAGAAGCTGAAGAGTGAGATAACCAAGCAATTAGCCACAGCAGGGAGCCTTTACCTCCTCAAGGCTGGAGGGGCAAAAGGAGGAGGGTCTGGAACCACAATAGATCTGTCCAGCTGATTAAATCCGTGGAAAGAACTGATAGTCAGGCAGAGAGACTACTTCAGGCAGATGGGTGAGCATGGGCAGGGGATAAACTAATTGTCTGGTTTTACTTTCCCCTCTCCTATCCCTACCTCCCATCTCCTGCTAATGGCTTCCACTGGCTGCAGAACACAGCTGGCTAGGATCAACCCTATACCATAGAAGAGAAGGGCAAGTATCTGAGGGCAAGAAGCCTAGGTCCAACATATGTGGTCATCTCTCCTGTGAGTTTAATTTACCTGGTTGGTACATTTCCATATCATACCAAGAACTCATGAATGGCATACTGAGCTTTCTGACTCATGGCTACCACATGTGTGTCAGATTAGAACTGTCCTTCATAGATGATCTTTTGAAAGTAGATTACCAGGCCTTTCTTCAGAGGCACTTCTGGAATGAGAGCTGGGATGCCTCCCAGCAAACCTTTGGGATTAGATATGAATGTTCTTATAATTCTGAAAAAGTTTTTCATCCAACTGTTGCACAAAGGAGTAAAAGAATTCCTACTTTTTTTTTTTGTTGTTGTTCCATTGCCAAGGTACTAGCTGACCATTCTGCCTTTAAGGACATTTAAATATGAACTGCAACCTGGAACTGAGTTTACCCTGATTTGGAACATAAGAACTAGCTTCAAGACTATGACTAAAAGCCAAGGGTTAGTAAACACTTATTTCCATCATCATAATTTATTTCTCAGCCTGTTACCCCATTGGTTAATCCTTCCATTTTGCAAATTAAAAATAATGAGACTGTGTGCAGGGGGAAGGGGGTCGATAGAAACTTTCTGTGTAGTTTTTCTATATGCCTATAACTGCTCTAAAAAATAAAGTGTATTATTTTAAAAAATGACAGTTTCCTCTTCTGAGTGGTAAGGTAAGGTTGTTGAATTTGATTCTCTTTGTCTTGAACAATGACAAAAAAACTCTCCCATATCTTTTCTTTCTCAAACAAAACTCACCTGGAGAAAGTACTTCCAACATTTGTAGAGCATCTTACATTTTTAAAGGACTTTCCTACACGCTGTGACATTCCTTCTCACTATAATCCATTTTGTCAATGTTGGCAATAACTCTAGATAATAGCAGTCAGTCACAGCATATTGCCTGCCTTAACTTTGCTCTGTTTAGTACTGGCTGTGTCTGGCTTTCTTAAATTCTGTCCAGTTTGGGCTTGAGACAAAGATACTAGAAGATAGTCCTAATTTTTAGGAAAATTCACACCCTCAAGTGGGTATGAGGGCTTGCTATCCATATCTTTAAAGCAAAGGGTATGGCTTGCCTAATATATTTAAAACCAAGTAAATTAAAGGCAGTTTAAATTATGTGGTCTCCATATTATAGCCCAGAAAGCAGCACATAGATACAAGCACATTCCCAGATGAGATTGTTAATCCTCACTTAAAAGAGTGCAGCCTAGGATGTGAAAATTTTATGAGTTCTTGAAATTTACAAAATCCCTTCAGGATAGGGACCTGAATGCAAGTCCTACCAATTTCCTCCAGAACACTCTCCTTAGCAGCAGAAGTGACCCTCCATGATTGCATCTTCTAAGACAATATAGAATAGCAACTGTGGAAATGCACACTTGCTTATTTTTTGCTCATTTTTCCTTTTAAAGGAAATTAAGAGAGCCTGGAAACTATAAAATGTTGTTTTTCTTGAGAAGCTCAGAGCTCATGAAATGAAAAGTCATGACAAAAGAACCTCAGAACCCATCATTCGAGTGCTGTTACTACATTCAACAACACCAAGAAAATCTGAAATCGTGAGCAGGCAACCAGAGAACTACCTGGGAGAATGAACTCTACTTTAGACAATATGATGACTTTGTGAAATGAAAAACAGGATGAGAATTTACGTTGAGGGGCTATTCTCCATCATGGCAGTATGGCCTCCTCATGTCCCACTAATGGGAACACGGCACCCATAGTCACCCAAGGTCAGAGTTCTATGTAGACCATTTTTTTCTTGGAAATTTTTCTCGTTTGGACTTCAACTAAGTTCCTGCCAGGCTTGCAAACTTATTTATTTATTTAACTTTTACCTTTCTTTCTTTCTTTTTTTTCTCTCCCTTAAATCAGCTTGCTTCCCAGGAAACTTTTTCCAAGGTGTCACAATCCTAGTAAGTGTACCTTGAGATTACATGCACAGATGTGGTAGTAGTTGTTTCTCCAAGGATTTGAGAATTTATTTATGGGTCTATTTTCCCTTAAATGTGTGTGTGTGTTTTCTGAATAAGAAAATAATAGGAAATAAAGCTTCATGGAGTATGACCATTGGTTAGTAATGGCTATAACCCAATGTTCTATAAAGTTACCAGTCTGGCAACAGAAACTTATAATTAATTAATTTAATATTCACATTTCTCATAAGCAAATTGTAGCTGAGTATTTACTAATGTTGGTGAACGAAGTGTGAGTGAGCCTAGAGAATGTAATGCCTCAGTTGATGATTTAGCACATCATTAATGAAATGTAATCTTTAATTCACTTAGGTTCCTTTTCAAGACCTCTTGTACTCAGTTAAACTCATTGCCATTCTGAAAGTATAAAGGCAGTGATTAGGGGGTGCAAAAGGTGACCTCTTACAGTAGATTCCACAGAAATCTGCTTTCACTGGACGAGGCTTATTTAAAAATAGGCCACCCTATATAGGGTGCTATCTTCTTTGTTTTCTATACACACACACACACATACACACACACACACACATATATATATATATATATATATATTTAAGTATATAATGTTGCAGGTTCAGAAAAAAAATTACCCATCAAAAACACAGACGCTAAAACGAAAGATATGGAGCATTGGGGATATTGTCTGTTTTCTATGATTATTGCTATCATCATTGTTACTATTCACTTAATAATTCCACAGTGCCAGTTTATCCCACCAACTGCTCCTGTTTGTGAGGTACTTACTGATCGCCTCCACAAACTGCTCAAAGAAGCTGTAAGGGAAGAGCGGCTCAGGCAGCTCCCGGAAAAACATCTTCAGTGCTCCGGTGACAACGTGGACGTCCTCCCACTGGCTGTCGTCCAAATTCAGCTTCTCTTCTGGGAAAACACGAGGAGAAATGGAACAACTGGTTTTAATGAAACAATTACAAGACACTAATTATTATGTTAATGTTTGCCTACTATCATCAGCAACCGTTAACAGCCTTCTGCACCTAGAGGTTTGGTGCTGTGTGCGTTTTTTTTGTGTGTGTGTGTTTTTTTTTCCCCTCCTTTTTCTGTAGGAAGGGAGCATTTTCAATGGAATACCATCTGTAGGAATGCAGCTAACAAAAAAACAAGAGACACAAAGAGACAGTGCCATTGACACAGTATGTCAGATACATTAATTCCCATAATGCATCAGTATGAAAATTAGCACCACAGCTCAACATGATTCAAAGCTATTTGGTTTTGAGGCCGAGGGGCTAAGAGTTGCCAATGATGGCCGGCTCAAGGGACCGGCCTAAAGGCCTTGCTGAGCCAACAGGAGACATATGCTAAACATGGCAATAGAAAATGAGTTATTGCTTTACATGTGTTAGCCTTGCTATGTACAAGGGAATAATGGGTAACACTTTTTTTTTCCTTTTTTTTTTTTTTTTCTTGCCTGAATATAAAGTCAGCAAGGAATAGAATACTGAGTGAGAAAGGATATTAATTCCTTCTCACTGCTTCAAAAGTATTGTGTATTTTTTTTTTTAGCTTTCATCTCAGTGAGAAAAATCTGCCCAGCAACAATATTAGACAGACCCCTGTTGGCCTACGTAGGCTATGCAAAGCTGTCAAAAATGATAACACACGGAAGACAAACCACAAGTGCTTACTAACTCCTTTTAGAAACAACAGAAAGGAATTGTTTGCTTGAGAAGCTTGAGTGAGTTAAGACATTTAAATATTAAAGAAAGGCAATGCCAAAATGAAGTTTTTAGTGGGAAAAAGTGATGCTGGGTGCTTGTTTTCTTCTTTTCACCCTCAAAATGAAAGTCTGGAGTAATTCTCACCCAAGAAGTAGATGTCTCAGGGTCTGAAAATGACATCCCTCACATACAATTAAAAGGAAGCAAGGCACAAAGGCATTGTTGTTGATCCACAGGATTTTTATTTCTAAACATGCTTAATGAAAACATAAACTAATCATTTTAGACAATCTGGGAGTCCACTAAAAAGCCGAATGTCCTGGCAAGAATTTAACAGGTATTTGGTAAACTGGAGTTCTGTTTCTTTACTCCTGTCTTATCCTTTACCCTTGGTGTCAGTTGTGTGAATGCAGAGAAGCATTTTGTACCAAAAACATCAGAAAAGCTGGAAATTGTCACTGTAGGGGTTCTCTGCACGGACTGTTGCACCAGTACTGTTTATTTCCTTTAAAAAATATTAGCAAAAATCTTTAGCAGATCCTTTTTTCTAAATGGACTATTAATGCCAGGGCTAGTAAGTGACCATTCCTGCTCAATAGAATGCTTGCAAGGGAATGAAGGAAGGTGGATCTGTTTATTTCAGATGGGCCGTTTTGTTCTCCCTTTTCAGTCTTCATTCCTACCTCAGTCATAACACATAATATGATCCACAACAAAATCAGCAGAGGGGACCTTCTTTCTGCCCTGCAATCATTTTTGATTGATTGTATTTCAACAATTAGTCTTTTATTTTGCTACACAGTATTGAAATACAGCGACAGCATCTTAGCAGGCCAGATTTAAACAGTCAACTGTTAACAATAGCATCAAAAAGGGAGACCTGATGGGGTTTACTGTCACTTTAAAGAACGGGGTTTTCACATTGTTGAAATCTGTCAGATATTTTGAAATGTCCCTCTCACTATGGTGCCACACCCCCTGCGTGCCCTTATAATAAAATTGGTTTTACTCCTGATTAAATCATTTTCTCCCTACCCACTACCATACTTCTCATAATGGACCTGTGCGCGCTACAGCTGGTGTTCTTCCCATGGTACCAATTCTTACTTTATCTTTTAAGCACTTTGCTGCTAAGATCTCATGCAGAGTGCTTATGTTTTGTTAAGAGCTTCATTCTTAGAGAAATAGCTTAACACATGTTCTAAAAATGTTGTACAACTTATTGCTTAAAACACATTTGGAAAATGTATAAGTAGTGAAGCTTTGGCATTGAACTTTAAGTGGAAACCTAACCACACACACACACACACACACCCCTCACACAAACAACTATCTCTACCAAAAAATTATCAGAAAAGTCCATTGCAAAATGCCTTATATAAGATTTCTCTACCCTTTTTGGTGCATAGGTTTGAGTCAGGCAGGTAAAAAGAGAATGATATTATCTTGGGCAAGAAAGCAACAACAGCAAAATGTAACTTTTTAGTCAAAGGCAAATGCCATTGATGTTAGTTACTGTCATATAAAAGAAGTTATAGTGACTCTGAAAATGAAACGTGTGCGTGTGTGTGTGTATATATATTTGTTGTAATATATATATACATATATATATATATATAGTTGTTGTTGTTGTTATGTGCCATTGAGTCAGACCCAACTCACAGCGACCCCTCCTTGAGCTTCCGAGGCAGTATCACTATGGAAGTAGATTGCGCCCAACCTTCCTTCCAGGGAGTAGCTGGTGGGTTTGAACTGCCAGCCTTTTGGTTAGCAGTCAAGTGCCTTAGGCACTTTGCTACCAGAGTTCCTATATATATATACACACACATATATATATATGGGTTGATAATGATGTATCTGACATTATTATTATCAACTTGTCTTGCATAAACCCACTTTTATACTGTAGATACTTATGTAGTCTTCAATTAAAGAAAAATAAAATAATTTGTAGCCCTTCAACAAGTAGCTAATTATAAAATATGACAGGAAGTTGGGAACAGTCTTTTTTAATATACTATATATTTTTTTAATATCAAGTTTGTCATAATCTGCCAAAATTAAGAGCCTTTGTAAACCAGAGGGCCTCAAAGCATATCAATGACACTGTGTTTCATGTAAACATACAGTTTTGCCCATGTTTATAAATCTTCTCATGAATCCAACCAGTTTTCAAGATGAATTGATTATAAGTCTATCCTAATACTAACAGGTATTATACACATTTGTATTATTTGATAAGTCTTTCTAGCTAGACTGCTAGCAGTTATGATGTCTTATATTCTCCCTTTTCCTATAGAGCAGGTTTCTCAACAATGGAACCACTGACATTTGGTATTAGTGATTATTGAATGATTTTTTGCTATGGGGGCTATTCTGTACATTGTAGGATGTTTAGCAGCATCCTGGTCTCAACCCACTAGATTCCAGTAGCACTACTTAGTGGTGATGATGAAAAAATGTCTCCAGATATTGTCAAATGTATCCTTGAGGCAAAGTGACCCCTGGCCACTGAAAAGAAGCCTATGCAATTCTATAGAAGTTACTCAATAAATACTGATTTATGAAAAGGCTCTTAAGAGGGAAGATAATTAGAAAACTAGATACTCACACAGTAAAATTTACTCAATATGATTTTAAGAGGTGGTCATACTATTATTGCCAAATTAAATGCATTTTAAGAACAAAATCACATGACCACATTGCAGGGCACTTTGCAACAAAAACAACAACAGACAATTATTTAGTGCTTACACTGTGTTAAGGACAATGCTATGCATTTTACATTCATTGTTTCATTTAATCCTCCCCATAAGGCAATGAAGTAGATGTTATTGTTATCATCATCTCCATTTTACTACAGGGATAGTGAAGCACAGGAAATTAAGTAACTTTCCCACAACTGACAAGTGATGAAACCAGAATAAAACCCCAGTAAAACCCCACTCAAAACCACCATATTTAAACTTCATCTCTGCTGCCAGAAGCTTAAAGGAAAAAGGCAAATAAATAGTAACTTCAAATGGTACTAGATTGACTATTACTACAAACATAGTGATTTTTGTATTTTATCCCAAAATGTCATATGTTAGGCTACATTTTTACCTATAAATCAACTTTGGTTTTTCAAAATTATCCATCTATAGCAGGCAGAGATTCTAATTTAAACAGATAAAGAAATTGGCAATAAAAAGAAAGTATATAAGCAAAGGGTCAGAAGATGGAGTAAATTGGCAGGTGGTAGTAGGGTAGTTTGCTTTGCTTCTGGAATCTGTGTCATCAGTTTTACACACATTAGCAGGGTCATACATGGCGGGAAGGTTTTGGCAGAGCTTCCAGACCAAGACAAACCAGGAAGAAGGACATGGTGATCTATTTCTAAAAATAGTGGTCAGTGGAAACCTTATGAACAGCAATGGAACATTGTTTGATATAGTACCAGGAGAAAAGCCCCTCACGTTGGAAGGGATTAAAAATACGACTGGGGAAGAGTTGCCTCCTCAAAGTAGAGTTGACTTTAATGATGTGGATGGAGTAAAGCTTTCAGGACCTTCATTTGCTGATGTGGCATTATTTAATATGAGATGAAACAGCTGCAAATATCCATTAATAATCATAACGTGGAATGTACATAGTATGAATATAGGAAAATTGGAAGTTGTCAAAAATAAAATAGAATGCATAAAGATTGATATCCTAGGCATTACTAAGCTGCAATGGACTGGTATTGCCATTTTCAATCAGTCTAAAATGTTGGGAATGACAAATTGAAGAGGAATGGCATTGCATGCATTATCACAAAGAATGTTTCAAGATCTATCCTGAAGTACAATGCTGTCACTGACAGGATAGTATCCATACATCTACAGGGAAGACCAATTAATAAAACTACTATTCAAATTTACACACAAATCACTAATGACAAAGTTGAAGAAATTACAGGTTTTTATCAACATCTGTAGTCTGAAATTGATCAAGCATGCAATCAAGATGTGTTGATAATTACAAATGATTGGAATGCAAAAGTTGGAAACAAAGAAGGATCTGCAGTTGGGAAATATGGCCTTGATCATACAAATAACATTGGAGACTGCAGGATAAAATTTTGCAAGACTTATTATAAAATTTTGCAGTGACTTATTCATGGCAAATACCTTTTCTTTTCCAACAATATAAATGGTACTACACATGTGGATCTCACAAAATGGAATACACAGATACCAAATTGACTATATATGTGGAAAGAGATGATGTAGAAGCTCAATATTATCAGTCAGAGCAAGGCCAGAGTCTGACTGCAGAGCAGCCATCAATTGCTCATATGTAGATTCAAGTTAACAAGTCTACAATAGCCAAAGCAGGAACTTGATTATATCCCACCTGAATTTACAGACCATCTCAAGAATAGATTCAACTCATTAAATGTCAGCATCCGAAGACGAGATTGTTGTGGAATGACATCATACACGAAAAAAGCTAAAGGTTATAAAAGGTTAATAAAACGACAGGAAAGAAAGAAAAGACTGAAATGGATGTCAAAAGAGACTCTGAAACTTGCTTCTGAATGTAGACTAGCTGAAACAAATGGAAGAAATGGTTAAATCAAACAGCTAAACAGAAGATTTCAAATGGCAGCTCAAGAAGATAAAGTAAAATATACTGATACGTGCAAGGACTTAGAGTTGGAAAACCAAAAGGGAAGCACATGCTTGGCACTTCTCAAGCTTAAAGAAATGAAGAAAATATTCAAGCCTCAAGCTGCAATACTGAAGCATTCTAGCTCTGGTGGCAAAGTACCTAAGGCATTTGATTGCTAACCAGAAGGCTGGCAGTTCAAACCCACCAGCCATTCCTAGGAAGGAAGGTTGGGCAATCTACTTGCGTAGTGATACCACCTCAGAAACCCAAGGAGGGGTCACCATGAGTCAGGTCTGACTTGAGGGCAGTGTGTTTGGTTTGGGCATAGGCAAAATATTGAATGATGCAGGAACATCAGAAGAAAATGGAAGAAATACAGAGAATCACTGTACCCCCCAAAAATTGATTAACATTCAACCATTCAGGAGGTAGCATATGAACAAGAATTGATGGTATTGAAAGAAGTAGTCCAAGCTTCATTGAAGGTATTGGTGAAAAACAAAGCTCCAGGAATTGATGGAAAACCAACTGAGATGTTTCAACAAAAAGATGCAATGCTGGAAGCACTCACTTGCCTATGCAATTACATGGCTAATTGACTGGAAGTGATCCATATTTGCAATCATTCCAAAAAAGGTGATCCCATAGAATGCAGAAGTCATTGAATATCATTAATATTAAACATAAGTAAAATGTTGTTGAAGATAAGTCAAAAATCCTTGCAGAAGCACATTGACAGGAAACTGCCAGAAATTCAAGCTGGATTCCGAAGAGGAGGTGGAATGAGACACATCATTGTTAATGTCAGATGAATCTTGGCTGAAAGCAGAGAACAGCAGAAAGATGTTTATCTGTGTTTTATTTTACAAGCAAAGACATTCAACTATATGGATCATAACAAATTATGGATAATATTGTGAAGAATGGGAATTCCAGAACAGTTAATTCTGCTTGTGAAGAACCTGTATATAGAGCAAGAGTCAGTCATTCAAACAGAACAGGGGATACTGCATGGCTTAAAATTAGGAAAAGTATATAGGAGCTCTGGTAGCATAGTGGCTAAAGCACTTGACTGCTAACCAGAAGGCTGGCGGTTCAAATCCACCAGCCACTCCTCGGAAGGAAGGTTGGGCAATCCTACTTCCGCAGTGATACTGCCTCGGAAACCCAAGGAGGGGTCGCTAGGAGTCGGGGCCGACTCGACGGCACATGACAACAACATATGCAGAAAGAGTGTGAGGGCAGCTTCTGACTTCCTCTAACTTCACAAGTGAGGAGAAGATCAAGATCAACAGCCCAATCCTGATTCCTATGAAGCAGAGGTAAAGCATCCCTCTACTCCTCATTTTTTTTTTTTTAACCAATTATGACACCAATGGTCCCTCCGAAGGCACTCTCTACTCCACTGGGTTTGATAATCTCTGTAATGGTGACACATAACTCATAGACTGTACCAATGATTATAGGGCTTCATGTACCTTATTTACTTGGTCTGACCCCAAGTGTGCCTTGCACACTTTACATTATTAGCAAGCTATGCTATCTTTTCGGTGGGCTACAAGCATTTCACATTTACATAGTCCCACCCAATCAGGTAGTGGAAGTTACAAAGACTGTGGCTAGAAGGGCCATACCAAGCACTCACTGGCTCTTCTAGCCATTAGTTCATTCATACTTGAATAATTAACTTCTACTTTCCAATCATTTTAAGTGTAATCACACTCATGAAAGCATGTAAGCCAGTCACTTCATGCCTTTATCTCTTCTCATTTTAAATAACCAATTTCTAAATTGCTGATCTCTATCAAACCTGTACTCTCAGGAGACAAGCATGTTGCTTTTTTCTGAAGAATCTTCTGTTTCAGTTGGAACTTTGAGCATCTGCATCCATAGGCAAAGTCCAGAGCAAGCCATCAAATTGCAGCAGTTTACATTAGCTTACACTGTCAAACATCTTCCTCTTCACTTGGTTGAGTCCTGGTCAGGTCATCCCTAGCCATCCACGCTAGGTCAATGGGTACCAGCTATAAGCTTGGGAGTTCACACACTTCCATGCACTTCAGACCAGACAGTCCTTTATCTCTCTCTCTCTCATGCCTAGTCTCTATAGGCTAGGACAATGGGTACCATGTATAGGTTCAGGAGTCCACATAACTCCTGCACTCCAGACCAGTGAACCCTTTCTCTCTCTCATTCCTGGCCTCCATGGGCTAGATCAACAGGTACCAATGGAACATGGCAAAATTCAGCCTGTCTCTTCATTGTTTCATCTCCCCACTTCCCACTCATTGAGTAGCTCCAAACCAAAAACCAAACTCACTGCCGTAGAGTCAATTCAACTCATAGCGACCCCTCCTTGGGTTTCTGAGGTGGTATCTCTACAGAAATAGACTGCCAATCTTCCTTCCTAGGAGTGGCTCAGGTGGTCACAAAAAGTGAGGATACCAGACTGTCTACTCACCAGCTCCCTTTAACTTCCAGTTCTAGAAGAGGGTTCTTTCTGATGGGTGCTGCCTTTTCCTGCCTCAGTGCACCCAAAGACAAGACACTTACTTGAAATTCAAAACACAAAACAGTATTTTTTTTTTCCCCCTCTGTTAGTCCTTCCTTCACATGCAAGGCTCCTTTTCTCTCAGCAGTTACAGGTGGATCTGTATGTCATTTCAAAAGCAAATTTTCTGACTCTGAAGGTTCTGGGTGGATCTCAGGTTTTCAACCCCAATTCTCTGGAAACAAGAAGCCTGTGTTTCTTCTGGAGAAATCCTAGTTCATCATTTAGCATATACAATCAATTATTGGCTGAAGGCAGAATTACACACTCTCTATAATCTATGAAACCCAGTATCCATTCCTACATATATTTAGATCTGCTTAAAAAACCAGGTAGGATAAATATTCAATATCCATAGTACATTCAAATGAACACATAACCTCTTTAAAAACATTCCAGTGTCATCTTCTCCTTTCCATCCTTTGACTATCTTTCTATTCATATGCATATGGCCTTGGGCTTCTGGCTGGGTGGAACAGTAGACCCTGGCCCCTTTCAATCATATTGTTTAATTAGCCTGGCTCTTGCCCCAGGCTTTTCTCCTTTCAGCTTTAGCATAACATCTCTTATATACCTTTCAGTCATTACAGGTAACAACAACCAAAGTAACCATCTAAGCATCAAACGTTTCAGTTCCCATGTCCCTTCATTTTTTCTCTTACAATGTCTCATGTTTTGAGTCTGGAACTATTTCAATGAATACTCTCCTGATAGCAATTGCAAAGAGTATGGGAGTGGTATCTGACTTCCTTTAACTTCACAAGGGGGAAAAAGGATCAAAATCAACAGCCCAAAGCTAATTCCTCTGAGGCGGAGTTCAGATATACCTCTACCCTCCAACCCTCTTACCATTCCTGTCACCATCTGTTCCTCCCACAGCAATTTCTATTTCCTTACTGGGTTTGATAACCTGTTGCAATAGCCACACAAAACTCAAAGACAGTATTTAGGATTATGGGAGTCTAAACAACTTATTTTCATGGTTCCACACTCACAAGTGTGTCTCACACCTTATTTACGTTATTAGCAAATCCACTCCCCTTGGGGAGCTGTGGTGGCATAGTGCCTAAGGCATTTGACTGCTAACCAGAAGGCTGGTGTTTCAAATCCACCAGCTATTCCTCAGAAGGAAGATTGAGCAATCCACTTTTGTAGTGATACCACCTTGGAAACTAAAGGATGGGTCACTTTGAGTCAGATACAATTCAATGACAGTGTTTTTTGTTTTTTTTGGTATTTTTTTGGTGGGCCACAAGCACTTCACATTTGCATAATCCCATCCAGTCAGTTGGTGGGAGTTACAAAGATCATGGCTAGAAGGTCCATACGAAGCAATTCACTGTACTAGGTGCAATAGGTTTATATTCTTTCATCATATTTATTCAATCTGTATGCTGAGCAAATAATCCAAGAAGCTAGACTATATGAAGAAGAACGCAGCCTAAGGATTGGAGGAAGACTCATTAACAACCTGTGATGTGCAGATGACACAATCTTCCTTGCTGAAAGTGAAGAGGAACTGAAGCACTTATGGATGAATATGGGTTCCACCTCAACATTAAAAAAAAAGAAAATCCTCATAACTGAACTAATAATATCATAATGAATGGAGAAAAGAATGAAATAGTTAGGGATTACATTTTGCTTGTATCCACAATCAACATCCATGGAAGTAGCACTCAGGAGATCAGATGACGTATAGAATTTAGCAAATCTGATGCAAAAAGCTCTTTAAAATGTAAAAGAGCAAAGATGTCACTTTAAAGCCTAACTTGCATCTACTCCAAACTATGGAATTTTCAATTACTTCATACATATAAAAGCAGGGCAATGCATAAGGAAGACTGGAGAAGAATTGATTTATTTGAGTTATGGTGTTTGCAAAGAAAACTGAATATACACAGACTACCAGAGGAATGTAGGAGCTCTGGTAGCATAGTGGCTAAAGCACTTGATTGCTAACCAGAAGGCTGGCGGTTCAAACCCACCAGCCACTCCTCGGAAGGAAGGTTGGGCAATCCTACTTCCGTAGTGATACTGCCTCGGAAACCCAAGGAGGGGTCGCTATGAGTCGGGGCCGACTCGACGGCACATAACAACAACAACAACAACAACCAGAGGAATGTACAAACCTATTGTGGAAGAAGTACAGCCAGAATTCTCCTTAGAGCAAAGATAATGAGACTTCATGATGCATATGCTGGACATGGGAGCTCTGGTAGCATAGTGCCTAAGGCACTTGACTGCTAACCAGAAGGCTGAGAGTTCAAACTCACCAGCCACTCCTCATGTGAGTCAATCTGAAGCCAGAGTTCTAGCAGCCTCCAGGAAAATCTTTAACCAGAAACCTTTTAGTGTCAGCAATGCTAACAGGACTTTTGTAATTCTAAACACTCCTTAGGGCCTTTATCTGCCCTCCAGTCTCAGCAGGTATCAAGGAACTTCCTCCGAACTCAGCACGCATCACAAAAGCCATCCGGATTCAGCACTTATCGGAGATTTGCTCGACTCCTGAAAGTCTCCCACATATCTGAGCCGCATCCTCCCTAGATAATATTTTCCTAAGTGAACTTTGGAGCCGAGGGGTTTCTTTACGTCCCCCAACATCTTAGATCACTGCCCTAAATCCCTTAGCAACAACCAATCATCTGTACCCTCTTGCCCTGGTGCTGCCCCTCCCCATATTGTTTCATAAATTTGTGAGAATATCGGGGCACGGGGTCTTTTGCTTAAGCCACTGACCTGGTAAGGGCAAAGACCCTAACTTAAGTTAGCTAATAAACTTTCCTAGTGCATTTGCATTGTCGTGTGTTGGCATATTCCTCTCTTCCGAGCATCTCCTTTATAGCCTGGGTACAACACTCAGAAGGAAGATGAGGCAACCTACTTCTGTAGTGATACTGTCTCGGAAACCCAAGGAGGGGTCGCTATGAGTCGACTCACATATGACTCGACGGCACATAACAACAACAAGAACATGTTGGACATGTTATCAGTAGGGATCAGTTCCTGGGGAAGGAGAGCAAGCTCAGTTAAGTAGAGGGTCCAGAAAGAAGAGGAGACCTTCAATGAGATGGATTGACACAGTGAGTGACTGCAACAATGTGCCCATATATAGCAATGATTGTGAGCATGGTGCAGGACTAGGCAGTTTCATTCTGTTTTCCTTAGGGTCTCTATGAGTTGGAACTGATTGTACAGTATCTAACAAAAAAATGGAGTGAAGAAGACATGTAATCAAGCGGAAGAAGATTGTATAAAATATCTACTCCAGGCCTGGCTTTACTACTAATTTTTTGTATATCCGTTTGTTTATTTGTGAAAGGAAGGTAACTGGAAAAGATCTTGTTGCAAAAATGTACCTAAAAGTATTTCTAAAGAATAAGGACCTTAACATATTTGAGACACCTCAATGATGGGGAAAGTGAATAAGGGACAAATGGCAACATGTATATGAACTAAGATAATGGAGACACTGGGGAAATGTTATAAACCATCCCAGTTGTTTTAGAGGAATTATCTCAGTATAATGTAGTTTATCATGTGGGATCAACAGAAACTTTACATGATGGAGTTGACGATAGGGAAGAAGTCTCGTTGACTCAAGTTACCTCACTATCCTTACTTTCACATTCTTTACTGGTTTCCCCTGGGTTTTTAGTTCCAAGAAAATCAAATCCACTGCCATCGAGTTGATTCTGACTCATAGTGAACCACATAATGTTCCCAAGGCTGTAAATCTTTATAGAAGCAAAATGCCTCATCTTTCTCCCGTGGAGCAGCTGATGAGCTCAAAGTGCTGACTTTTTGGTCAGCAGCCCAAAGCTTTACTCGCTACACCAGAACTCCTATGTTAAATTCATTTTGTTAATAGCTTTTGGCTTAAAGTGTTTAAACAGAACTGTAGATAGAGTAAGCTACACAATCCAAATGCTACATGACTTCATGAGATCACAGAAAAATATACCTAATAGTCATATCCAAACAAGGCTATCTTGAAATAGCCTTTCTTGAAGGGTCTTTAGTGCATTTCACTTATTTAGTAAAAATTTATCTATAACAAGTGAAAAGCAATTACATTTGAGAAAAAATTGATAATAATTATTAGCAAAAATCTTTATTTTAAAAAAGAACTGACGAATGGACATTCCACAGCCACAGTAACTCAGTGGTAGTTTCCAAGGAAAAAGATCATGTAAATATCACCAGTGGTTTCATCACCATTTTTTCTATCTCTTGCAATGTATATTGTTCTGTAGATTGGTAAAAGTTGCAATATCAGACTTGGTTTAAGCTAAAGTCAAACTGTTTTAACCATGTGAAATATGTGTTGTTTGAAATGTGCCTGTTATTAGTTGTTGCTGTTAGGTGCCATCGAGTCGTCTCTGACTCATAGTGCACCTGTGTACAAAAGAATGAAACACTTCTCGGTCCTGCATCTGTCTCACAGTCCTTGCTATACCTGAGCCCATTGTTGCAGCCTCTGTATCAATCTATCTTGTTGAGGGCCTTCTCTATTTTCGCTGACCTTCCACTTTACCAAGCATAATATCTTTCTCTAGGGAATGGTCCCTTTTGACAACATGATCAAAGTAGGTGAGATGAAGTCTGGCCATTCTCTCTTCTAAGGAGCATTCTGGCTGCCTTTCTTCTAGGACAGATTTGTTGGTTCTTCAGGCAGTCCATGATGTTTTCAGTATTCTTTGCCAACAGAATAACTCAAAAGCATTGACTCTTCTTCAGTCTTCTTTATTCATTGTTCAGCTTTCACATGCATAGGAGGCAAATGAAAATGCCATGGCTTGGGTTAGGATTTCCTTAGTCTTCAAAGAGATATCTTTGCTCTAAAGCCCTTTAAAGAGGTCTTTTGCAGTATTTTCACCCAGTGCAATATGTCATCTGATTTCTTGACTGGTGTCTCCATGATTGTTTATTGTGGAACCAAATAATATGAAATCTTTGGCAACATCAATCTTCTCTCCATTTATCATGATGCTGCTTACTGGTTCAGTTGTAAGGATTTTTGGTTTCTTTACGCTGACGTGTAATCCATATTACCATGTGCCTGTAGATAACTGGAACTATTCAGAATAGAATGGTACCACAAAAGTAAAAAGGGAACTCTTTTGTGTGTATTGAAAATCAAATGCATTTTCCCTTGCATTTTTTCCACTGCATTTTCAAAGCCTTTTCATAACTTTTATTTTATTGTCATAACAAAAGAAGAGGAAAAGATACCCCAAGTTTTCCAGGTTAAGGAAAGAATAACTCTGATTTCATTAAGAAAGCAACAAGAACTATTACATCATGAGGCTCTCATAAAGGATGTGGACTCTGTCTAGGACAGATGACCACTGGAAACCTTATCTGAAAGACCAGCTGGGTATATGAAAGTCATACTATGAATGAAGGAGATGCCAGAGGGACTATTGATTAAAAAAAATAATGGTATGTTTGGCCATAAAATGAAACTGGAAGATTCAAAGTGCATAAAATGACACTGTTTATCTATAAGGATGTAGCAGATTTTCAGTTAGAGTTTAAAGGAGCAGATAAAAAATGAAATTTGGTTGAATCATGCAAATAGCTCAACCTTTCCTGTTGTGATGGCTTCTTGAAGTGACAGTTCAATCTGATTTCTGGTTGGAGTAGAGAGGTTCCAAATTCTCAAACATGTTGATGTAAACCCTGCGTGAAAAGCCACACCTCTCCATGCTGCACTATCGAAAGCCCCTTCCATTAATACCTTGGTTATAACATGAGACTTCATTGATGACAATATCTTAGAAAACTAGACAGTTAATTTGTTTGTTTGCTTAATTCTTATTAAACATGCATTGACCACAGAAACTATGTGCCAGGCACTGTGCTATATGCTTTTGAAAGCTATAGCTGCTGTGGCTATTGTATAAGGAGAGGGCTGTACTAGGTGCTCATAAATATATACTAATGTGAGTATAAAGTTTTAGACAGGAAGGGATATCTTATAATGTGTTTCTGTCCCCTAGACTCATACTCTATTGACTTTGAAGATGAGCAGAAACAAACTCAAAGAACAAGCACATCACTCCAAAAATGTGTGTATGATGCCCTGAAAATTTGTGGCTGAAAAATATATGTCATGTTCGTGGATCATATCTAAACTTTTCATTAACATAAGGGTTATGACACACTTTCTAAAATATGGTAGACAACAGAGGTAGTTGTTTAGGAAATTCCAACTGAATGAAAATAATTATCTGTATTCAGAGAAAGGGTTTGAAGCTAGAATTATTTAAATAATTGCTGCTTATTGAGGCTCAACCAAACAATTTCAAATGATTTTCTCTATAAACTAGTAGGACACCCTATAGTGCGGCCTCCAGACATAGAATAAAACCAAGATTGCCATTTTCTTTGTCATTCTTTTTTCCCATCTAGTACTTCTGGAGTAGAAATATTTCATTGTTGCAATAGCCTGTGACTCAAAATAGAGGACATTTAAGACTTCCTCAGGCAAAACTTAATCCAAGCTCAATCAACTGTCTATGGCCAAATCATCTATCAAAGGAGAAAGAAGAAATTGATTTTAAATAGGAAAACCTGTACTCCAAAATCAAAGAGATTTATTTTTTCACAGTTTATCACAGTAACTCCTAGGAAGTTATTAGGAGGCTTACATTTGAAAACGGTCACTTTACCTTAAGAAGAAATGGTTGGGCCTTGACATAAAATACACTGCTTCGCAATCTAGTCCACAAAAACGGCAGTTTTGTGTGGCTTCCTTGAAGTAAGAAAGAGGCAGGAAGCAAGGAAATAACCAGTAACATTCTCAGGTGACCTTTTTTTTTTTTTTTTTTTTTTAAAAGCTGTTATTTCGTAATGTCCAATGGAATCATTTGGCATGCCTGTTGGCTTGCTCTCTATATACTATATACCATGTGTTCATGATCAGAAAACATTGGAGAAGGATCAACTAAGTGAATAATGTCGCAGGGTAATATGGGATTATCTTTAGTTACTATCTTTGAAGGAAGTAGACTAACATTCTACTATATCCAGCTCAGGAACTGAGTCAGGAATACGTATGTCTTATTTTTATTTCTCCTTAGATTTCATTTGAATGTAAACAATAACATAATAAATAGGTACAACTGAAACTTGTGAAGCAAGCACCACAGATGGAAAGTATAACAAATGTGTCATTGCTTTGTGTATTTTTAATTTATAATGGCATAACATAAAACATCTTCCCATCATCATAACTACATGCATAATGCCACCTTGTAAAATGATGTTATTGACGTTATGCTTCTCTCCAGGCTTCTCACATTTTGTCTAGGCATCTGAGAAGAGATAGCTTTGCTCTGACTCTAACAACGACAATAACTAGTTTTTTTTTTTTTAAGTTAGGATCATAAATAAAGAAAAAATGATGTATTTCATGGTACCAAAATACGTTTCTTTAATTCCTTTCTTACTCAGAGCTGCCAGCACTGCTCTCATTTCCATTCAGTCAAAGACTTTTTGTACTCTACAGACACTATACACAATGGTTCATTTTACTTGACCATTTTCTCCAAACAGATTCTGAATTTGCTTGAATTCCATGGATGATTTCATACATTACATTCAAAGGGTAGAGAATCTGTAGGATTAAATTTCAGCAAAGTCATTTTTTAAAGCTTTTGTATTGGCTCTAAATTTCAACACTGCTACTTGTTCCCTCCAAGTTATATGATATTTGTAAATATCAACAGAAGGTCAGGTCCAACCGTATCTCATTATGTTATCTAGGAAATAAACATAAGTCTTAAAAATGACTACACAGAAACAATATACCTAATGTAGGTATATGCACATATATAAAGGTTTCTTAACATTTTGGTTTCCTCACTTGTCATATGAGAACTGTTATCACTCCCTGCTAAATTTATGTGAGCATGAAGTGAGACAATGCAAAACCTTGCTGCTATCATTTTCTTTCTTTTTCTATTTTTTTTTTTTTAACAAAAAACAAAAACAAAAAAAGGACATAATTTTCTTTGTCAGCCTGACTTTAGCAAATATTATCCCTCTTACTCTGGTGGCGTAGTGCCTAAGGCATTTGGCTGCTAACAAGAAGACTGGAGGTTCAAACCCACCATCCACTCCTCGGAAGGAAGATTGGGAAATCTACATCCCTGGAGATACTGCTTCGGAAACCCAAAGAGGGGTTACTATGAGTCAGAAATGACTCAATGGCAGTGACTTTTTTTTTTTTTTTTTGGTACTATACTGTTGGTATATGTAAGATTAAAAATGATAAGATGCAGCAAGATAGGGAATTGGATTTTTGCAAACTAAGAAGACTTCTGTCTGGAAATACCCTTTCAGGAAAGTTGAAATAAAAGGTAAACAAAATTGGTAAATTAAGACATTATTACTCTAATTTGTTGAAACCATTTCATTCCTTGAAAAGACGTTGTTAATTGTCAATTAAAGATAACTATAATGAAGAGATTTCTGGCAATTATTGAGGATAATATTTCTTTAACACCTAAATTAGCCTGATTAGTTTAACTCATCCAAGTAGTGAAGTAAAATTTTCCATTTCATATCACAAGAAGAGCCAGAGCACTACAAAAGTGCATGAAATAAGAGATGGGTGTTTTATAAATTTTACAACTATGTGCATAAAGGTAAGCAAGATAGCCAGGTCTCTTTGCATTAATTTCTTTCTTCTTCTTTTTTTTCTTTCCTGTTTTTATTGTGATTTGGGTGAAAGGTTAGAAGACAAATGGATTTTCTGTTCAACAATGCATACACATTTTGTCTTGTGACATTGATTGCAATCCCCACAATATAACAGCATTCTTCTCACTTCCTCCCTGTGTTTACCATTTCCTTTCGTTCTTCTTTCTTATTGGTTCCTACTGCTTAGCTCTATCCCTGGGAAAATGCTGCCCTATTTATCTCCTAGGAGCTCTGGTAGCATAATGGCTAAAGCACTTGACTGCTAACCAGAAAGCTGGCGGTTCAAACCCACCAGCCACTCCTCGGAAGGAAGGTTGGGCAATCCTACTTCCGTAGTGATACTGCCCCAGAAACTCAAGGAGGGGTCACTATGAGTTGGGGCCGACTTGACGGCACATAACAACAACAACAATTTATCTCCTATCCTTGATTGCTCTAATGGTGTGTATCTCCTTAGTGTTACTGTTTACCTTATAGGCCTGTCTGTTGTTTGGCTGAAAGTTGAGCCACAGGAGTGAGTTCTGTTCTAGGTTTGAAGATGTCTAAAGGCCACAGTGTTGGCAGTTCCACCAGTCTCTATCAGATGGGCAAGACTAGTCATTTTTATGATTCTGAGTTTTGTTGCACATTTTTCTCCAACTCTGTATGGGATTTGCATTAGTTTCTTTTTGAAACCACAGAATAAGATCTATCAGAATAGTGACAAAGAATCTTAATGAAAGTGGTTATTATCAATAATTTTTTTTTTATGTATGAGAAAGTTTCAGAATTTTTTTCAACTTCAAAAGGAAGCCTGCCCACCTGACTCTAGGGGCCTGTTGACAATTTCAGCTTTCAAAGATATGGAGCATATCCTCACTCTTGCCCTCTTTTCTTCTGTAACTTTGGACAAACGTAATTCATACAAATAATTCATAAGATTTTTTTTTCATTACAAAAGAGGGATAAGTACTAGTTGATTAAAATGGTCATAAACGATACTTGAAAATGATATTTGAGAACCTCTAATTATTTATTAGGCAGTGCCTGGTGATTATTATTTTTATTTTTAAAATTGTATTTATTTAAACTTGAAATATGTAATATATTTACACAATTTAATGTTGATAATATATATATATATATTTTTCTTTCAAAAAGTCTCTTTCTGGCTGTCCCCAGCTACCCAGTTCCCATTTCCAGGGAAAATGAGTATTATCAATTTCTTATGTGCTTCAAAATATTTTATATACATATAGGAAATATGACCTTTCAATATCATTAAAAAAAACATAAATGGCAAAGCAATATATGCACTCTTCTGTATCTTTATTTTTGTTTTTCATTTGACAATATATCTTAGAGATTACTATCAGGTCAGGAAAATCTTGCTTTTTTTTTTTACAATTATATTGCATACTTTTATAAATGTGCTATAGTTTACTTAACAAATCATCAATTGTTGGATACTTTGCATTGTGATAAAGTAAATAATCTTGCACACAGACCATTTTGTTACCTGTGTGAGTATAAACTTGTATGAATAGAATAAATTAATTACTAGACCTGGAATATCTGGGTCAAAAGTTGTATATGTTTATAATTTTGAAAAATATTGACAAATTGCTCTTATAAGTATTATGTAAATTTATGGTCCCATCACAGTGTTTGAGAGATTGTGCACATTGCATATATTTACTCATCACTGCCTACAATTATCAGATGCTCACAGAAAAATTGTGTCTTTGAATGTATAGTCAGAGAAATACATAACAAAGAGTAAAATGAGGAGAGATATAGAGCCTTAGATTAAAAATATACATAAAACTCGAACACAAGAAGAGATTCTTATGAGAGACTTAACTTCTGATGAAGTGAAAAGTTTGCATATTTAAGTTACAACAGCTGGTAAACAATTAATGTTGAATAAATGTTTATTAGCAATAATAAAATGAGCTCTGATAACAATAATTGTTTACAGTCTGATGAATAAGAATCTAAACAGAAACAAAGTCAAATGAAATAAAAGAAAGGATGAGCATACTGAAAATTAAATGAATGGAAAAATTCTAACGCTATATGTCAACTTCAGCATTATAGGTAACAGTATAAAAGGAAAACAAATAAAATATTAATCAAATGAAGATATCCATCCTTTAAAGCAATTTTTGAAACATCTACTATGTGTCAGATATTGTTCTAAGTGCAGGAGGTATATGGATTAAAATGTCTAAGAAATTATATATAATATCTTAAAATTATGACAATTGTCAAGTTCTCTTTAATTTTATTGCTAGGACTGAGTTGTCTCTAAAGAAGAAAAACCGAAAACAAATTCAAACCCACTGCCATCAAATCTGTTCCTACTCATATCGACCCCCATTGGGTTTACAAGACTGTAAATCTTTATGGAAGTAGATTGCCTCATCTTCCTCCCATGGAGCAGCTTGTGGGTTTGAACCACTGATCTTCTGGTTAGCAGCCAAATGTCTTACCCACTACACCAACAGAGGCCCTTAAGGAACAAAAAATCCCTTTTTAATTTAATATTTGTTTCATGAAAACAGAGACATGCCCAATTAGTTGTTTAATAAATAAATTTTTAATAAAGATGGTGATGATTATAACTAAGTAAACTCTTAAGTTTGAGAGTTGTCCACAGTTTTTCTTGCAGAAAGGCAGAAACATCATACACTATGGTCTTAGGTCACTTATTAGTAGTAACATACACTTCTAGAGTCCAGGAAGTTTTCATCCTAATGAACCTGTCCCCTGACACCTTTCATGACTCCTGACAAATACCCAAATCCCAAAGCAAACCTGTTGCCATTGAGTTGATTCTGACTCATGACGACTTAATGTATTACTGAGCAGAAATGAACTTTATAGGATTTTCTTGGCTGTAATCTTACACAGAAGCAGATTGCAAATGCTTTCCTCCCCTGGACCACCAGGTGGGTTTGAACCACCCACTATGTGATCAGTTGTTGTTGTTGTTGTTATGTGCCGTAGAGTCGGCCCCAACTCATAGCGACCCCTCCTTGGGTTTCCGAGGCAGTATCACTACGGAAGTAGGATTGCCCAACCTTCCTTCCGAGGAGTGGCTGGTGGGTTTGAACCGCCAGCCGTCTGGTTAGCAGGCAAGTGTCTTAGCCACTATGCTACCAGAGCTCCCATTTGATCAGTAGTGGACTGCAAATCATTTGGAATAAAATTGAATAGATGTATACTTGGGATAGCCTGACCCACACGTGTTCTCATATTAGAGCACACAAAAAAACCAGCGGAGGAAGCTAGAGTGACATATGTGGGAAGATACAGACTTCTGTAACCACTGTTACCAGTCTAATGTTAAACACATTTATAATGCCAACTCCTGGGTCTCTCCCTGTGGTGATCACCCATAGAGATTTATGCTGCTGATGTTGGTTCTTGCCTACAGTTCTGTTTCATTTCAGATCTCATTTACTATGTTTGCAGTTGTAGTCTAGTAATTCCATCACTCCTAGTGCACCTTCTTATTAATTTCACTATAGTGATTTAAACAGAAAGCTCCTCCTATGTCTGAAGAAGAAATGAACAAGAAGCTCAGTTGTGTTAAAATATGTGGAAAAAATTATTTTAAAGGAAGTCAGGAAATAAGAATGAGATACTCAGGTGTATTTATGAAACCATTACACAGGCAGAGAAAGAAGTCTAGAATGCTGATAGATATATACAAAGGATTAAAGTTCAGAGACCAATTATTATTGTCACATTTATCATACATTCAAGGAAGTAAAAATATTCTATTTTCCTGAAGGTTATAAAGACCTGTGGGCTGTTTAAAAATGAGAATCCATTTGGATTATCTGACCAGAGATAAGACTTCAATGGTGTTTCAGTATCATGAACTACTCTATGGATTCTACAAAAGGGAATTACAATTAATTGGATTATGTTGGTCTCCACATGCTGATTGTAAGAAAAGTATAAAAGTGTAACTATTGCTAACAGGTCATATCTATCATCAACCATGGGATTTGCTTTTTTACTTACCAATAAGATTAATTTCTTCTTTACAATCTTCCAATTTGAAGTCATTTTAATTATAGAGTTTAGAAAATTCAAAGGAAAAAGCAAACCTACTTTCAATATATTATTATAATTATTAATAATTGACCTCATTTTTATTCCCTTTTATGATGTGGGGAAAAGAAACGATGGCTTGTTTATTGTTTAGAAGACTTTTATTCTCTTAACATCCTTTCTCCTTCAATTTAATTAAATCTTTTTTTAAAAAAACAAACAAACAAACATGGATTTCTATAAAGTAAAAGCTCTGGGCTCTTCTTCTGGGGACTCAAAGACTAGGTATCCACTTTCAAGGAACTTAACATTTAGAAAAAGAATCAGGCCCATGAACCCCAAACATTACTACAGGGCTAAGTGGACTATTACATTAAAGTAGGAAATACTAGAACATATAATGACATTAACTGACACTTACTGAGCACATCTCAGGCACTGTTCTAAGGGCCTCATGTGTATTAGTTCATTTACACTCACATCAACATACGCTGTTGTTGTTGTTGTTATGTGCCATCAAGTTGGACCCAACTCATAGCAACCCCTCCTTGGGTTTCCGAGGCATTATCACTACGGAAGTAGATTGCCCCATCTTCCTTCCAAGGAGTGGTTGGTAGGTTTGAACCACCAGCCTTCTAGTTAGCAGTCAAGTGCCTTAGGCACTATGCTACCACAGCTCCCAAACATATGCTGTAGGTACTATTATTTGTTCAATTAGAAACAAACTTTGCTCAGTCCTGCATCATCTTCATGATTATTGGTATGCTTGAGTTCATTGTTGCAGGTATTTTATAGTACCTTCCAACACAACCCGCCAAAACCACAGCCACTGTGTCGATTCTGACTCATTGTGACATTATAGGATAGAATAGAACTGTCCCATAGGGTTTCCAAGGCTGTATATGTTTATGGAAGCATGGAACAGCTAGTGGGATTCAACTATGACCTCCTAACCTCTGTGCCACCAAAACTCCTTGCAACAAAAAGGGCTCACATTCCAGAACTATGTTGGACAACATTCTGTTGTGATCCATTTTACTCCTAGTCTGTGTAAATCTGGAAGTTCCTGAGAGTCACCTGTCCATCTTAGGTGACCCTGTTGGCATTTTAAATAGTGGTGGCATGACTTTCAGCATCAAGCCACCATAGCATGACAAACAGACAAATAAGTGGTGGAGCTCAATATTATTGGTAGGTAAATGGAATCCAGAGATAAGGAAATTTGTCCAAATTCACTCAGCTACTTAGTGGCAAAGTTTAGCTAGCTCCAGTCCAAAAATCTTAATTATACTACAAGTGTGGAATTATTTGTTCTACCTGTAACCAAACCAAACCAAACTTACTGCCGTCGAATCGGATCCAACTCATAGCAAACCCTCCTTGGGTTTCCGAGGTGGTATCACTAAGGGAGTAGATTGCCCAACTTTCCTTCCAAAGAGTGGCTGGTGGGTTTGAACTGCCAGGCTTCTGGTTAGCAAATGCCTTAGGCACTACACCACTGGGGTGACTGGTAAAGTTCTCTGAGGCAATGGCAGTAAGGGATATACAGGATCTTGATGGCCTGAGATGGGTGAGGAAGGATGTTCTAGGCCCAAGACAAGCAATATCAGGATTATTTGGGAACTAGTTAGACATGCAAATTATTGACCCTACCTCAGACCTCAAGGAGCTGTGGCATGCAATGGGTAAATGCTGGGCCACTCACTGAAAGGTCAGAATTTGAATTCACAAGGGAAAAGACCTCCTGTAAACACTGTTGTGTGCTCTTGAGTTGATTCTGCCTCAAAGCACCCCAATAGGACACAGTAGAACTTCTCCATAGGGTTTCAACACAACGATTTATTTTTATCTTTTTTTTAGTTTTCACAGAAGGAGATTACCTTAGTGTTCTCCCGTAGAGCAGCTGGTGGATTCTAATCCCCAGCCTATGAGTTAGCAACCAAGCATTTAACCACTGTGCCACCAGGGCTCCTTTGACAAAGCTTATGTCCTTGGAAACTCTGTGGGGTAGTTCTACTCTGTCATATGGCATTACTATGAGTCGGAATCTACTTGATGGCACACAACAAGAAAACAAAACCCTCAGACTTACTGAATCTCTGGGGGCAAAGGCCTATAATCTATGTTAACAAGCCCTTCGGGTGATTTTCATGCTTGCCAAAGTTGGAGAACCATTGTTCTAGAAAAGAGATACGAATGGATGTTTGATTACTAGAAAGCAGCTTTGTTATGGCTAGTGAAAAGGCGGGCCCTGAACTGTAGTGAGAATTTAGCTTGGAAGTCCGTGGAAGCTTTAACTGCCATGCTGTTCTTTAGAAAAAAGAGAACCATTAAAAATTTGAGTGTGGGTATAATGTGATCTAGGAGGTCTTAGGAGTCCTGAAGAAGCTCTGGTAGTGTAGTGCCTAAGGCACTTGACTGCTAACCAGAAGGGTGGTGGTTCAAACCCCCAGCCACTCCTCAGAAGGAAGGTTGGGCAATCTACTTCCATACTGATACTGCTCGGAAACCCAAGGAGGGGTCGCTATGAATCGGGTCCAAATCCATGGCACATAACAACAACAACAATAGGAGTCCTGATGCCATGGGGTTAAACTGCTTGGCTGCTAACTGAAAGGTCAGCAGTTGGAACCCAGGAGCCTTCTGTGGGGAAAAAAAGATGTGGTAGTCTGCTTCCACAAAGATTTACAGTCTTTGAAACCCTATCAAGTATTTCTACTCTGTCCTACATTGTCACTATGAGTTGGCATTGGCTCGGTGGCCATGGGTTTGGCTATAATGTGATCCAAGGACCTCTGGCAGCATATTGGTAAGCATTCAGCTGCTAAGTAAAAGGTTAATGGTTTGAGCCCAGCAGTGGCTCCTCAGGAGAAAGACCTGGAGATCTGTTCCTATAAAGATTACAGCCTAGGAAACCTTATGCGGAAATTCTACTCTTACATGGGATCACTATGAGTAGGAATCAACTCCATGCCAATCAACGACAACAACAATATGATCCAGACTGCAATTTATGGAGATAAGGATGCATTTGGGAGGTAAGAAGGCAGAAGTATGCAAATTAGTTTGGGGGTTATTTCAATAGTCCAAGCAAGACACCATGAACATCATAGCTAAACAGTGTTTGTAGAAATGCGGAGAAAAGGCTGAGTATGTGAGGCCTTAGCATTTACTGAATGTAGGAGAGGCAGGTAAAGAGAAAAGACAGAACTAAGTAAAACTCTACTGTTTCTAGCTGGAAAGATGTTGAGGTGCTGATGCAGTTACCAGAGCTAGGCATTTTTATTTATTCCATTTGTTTTTGGCAAGAAGATGCCTGAGATAATGAATTTGGTTTTGGAAAAGCTCTTGACACATTCCTGTAGAAATATCCAGCAGACATTTGGAAATTTGAATCTGGAACTTAGTAAAGGGATAGAGAATGGATAGATCAATTTGACAATTATTAACATAGAAGTGAAAGTTGAATAATAGCAATAATAATAATAATAATAACTACAACAATGAGAATAATAAAAACTATTAAATTAACACCTATTAAATGCCAGTGATTGTGCTTGGTGCTTTAAAAAGCAAAATATCTTATTTAACTTCCATCATAACCAGGAAGAAGTTATTGTCCACATTTTACAAGTTAGGATGGTAGCCAGAGAAATTAAATAACTTGCTGAAGGTCACAGAGGAGGTTAGCATCGTTGCCAAGTTTCTAAAACTGATCTGTCTCATTCACAAACCAATTTGTAAAACTAAGCGAGTAAGAGTGGAAGTAAGGATGGAAATGGTCAAGTAACATATGAAGTAAGGGGAAGAATATCATTCAAATTTCCTAGAATTGAGAATATATTATTTTTATGTGAGGTGCGTCAGCAAACAGCTTCAGACTACAATACAAAAGAAATATCTAACTAACAATATGGATTCCTGCTTTAATAGTTATCTCCAATGATGAGCATCTAAAGAAATAAGTTTGCTTTACAATGAAAATTCAACTGTAGTCATGTTCTTAGAGGGGCAACATTTATCTAAACTATACTGAACAAGTCACACTTTGTCTTTGAAAAGCACTGGCCATTGCTAACTCACAGCACTTTGATGTGCTTATTGATGAATTACAATGACTATAGTATAAATTTTATGGGGCAAAATGCCTCTAAAATTGAGAAGAATGTAACACATGGATTGAGAGGTCCTTTTCAGGTTCAGTGGTTGTGTCTATACAAACAAGTTGATAGTTTGCTATAAAATCTGAAACTTGGTAAAGTACAGATAACCAGTGAGATTTATAACTTTTCGCCTTAGTCCAAAGATATAAAATGATTTTATGAACATTATATTTTAATTTTCTGAAAATCTAGGTTACATTTCCTTTAATGAACAAAACTATTTTTAAGTGGTAGAACAGCCATACGTTAATTTGAATGTGTGACAAGCGACTTGAATAAGCTTCTAGAATGCATGTTATTTACAGCTTATATTTATATGCTGAACACACCTTTGTCATACATTTTAAAGACTAAGTTCCTTATTCCATTATTCAAGGTCTCTACTATATGTCCACGGTCCTAGGGTTGTGCAAACGGTTACTGTGTGTGGCTAGTAATTGAAAAGCTGTAGATTTGAGTCAAAGAGTTCTGGTGGTGCAGTGGTTAAAGCATTTGGCTGCTAACCAAAAGCTTGGTGGTTTGAACACACTGGTATCTCTAGGGGAGAAAGATGAGGCAGTTGGCTTCTGTAAATATTTACAGTTGGAAACCCGAGTGGGTAGTTCTAGTCTGTCCTTTAGAATTGGAAACCCAAGGAGGTAGTTCTAGTCTGTCTTATAGAATTACCATTGTTTTTCAGATTTGAGTCTACCAGTGCTTAAGGCATTTGACTACTAACCAGAAGGCTGGTGGTTCAAACCCACCAGCCACTCCTCGGAAGAAGGGTTGGGCAATCTACTCCTGCAGTGATACTGCCTCGGCAACCCAAGGAGGAGGGGTCACTTCAAGTTGGATCCTACTCCACAGCAGTGAGTTTGGATTTTGGTTTTAGCAGTGCTTCATATGCATGTGAAAGGTGGATAATGAATAAGGAAGAACAAAGAAGAGCTGCTTTTGAGTTGTGGTGTTGGTGAAGAATACTGAAAGTCCCATGGAATGCCAGAAGAACTAACAAATTTGTACCGAAAGAAGTGAAGTGGATGCTCCTTGGAAGCGAGAATGGCCAGACTTCGTCTCACCTACCTTGGTCGTGTTGTCAGAAGGGATCATTCCTTGGAGAAGGATATCATGCCTGATAAAATGGAGAGTCAGTGAAGAAGGGGAAGGCCCTCAAAAAGATGGATTGACACAGTGGCTGCAAAAATGGGCTCAGGTACAGCAAGCCCTATGAGGCTGGAGCAGGACACGGCAGTGTTTTGTTCTGTTGCACAGAGGGTTGCTATCTATGAGTTGGAGCTGACTCGATAGCACCTGACAACAAGCAGCACCTTGAAAAAAAGACTTGGGAACCTACTTCCAAAAAATTCACCTTTGAACATTCACCTATGGAACATACTTCTACTCTAACACTCACGGGTTGACCAGAAGTCAGAAATGAGTCAGAGTTGATTGGATGACAACCTTTTTTTTTTTTTCCCACAAAACTATGTGGCCCCAACCTGGCATTTATTTAATCTTAAATTTCAACTTTACTCTGATCTCTATCATCTGCTCCAGCTAAACTGGTGTACTTGTTATTCCCAGATTAAAGCTGTGCTTTACAACCACCATGCTTTGGGTCTTGTTCATTCTTCACCTGAATTGCCATACCTGCCCACATGCTCCTACCAAATCCTAGCTATTCTTTAAAGCCTGAGAAAAGCCTCAACAGCTCTAGGAATCCTGCATAGAGTGAGCTACTTTTCCTTGATCTCATTTTCTTTTGAACACTAGCATTTATTGTCTAAGGCACTAATTTGAGAATTAAGCACTAACAATCATGACATTCTTGCATTATCTCATCTCTTCCCAAACTTTGTTCTCATGTAGAGAACTCTGATTGGCTCAACCTAGGAGGTAGCCTAATGGCAAGCGGCTTGGATGTTTTATTGCATACAGGTCAGATCCTAGGTACTGACCAAGGCGGAGAAGATTAAAGAACAGAATTGTAACAGGAGGCACACAGGAAATTGTTAGAAGATCAGTCCAATATTCTTTCAATCAAAACCAAGAAGTCCAATTGCCTAAAGAAATATTTCTGAATCTCAAATCAAGATAACCAAGTTTTGAGATTTTGTAGAAACTTTCTGGGTGGGGATGGGAGGGCCAAAAATCTTTTGTGTAAGGCCATTCCTAACATCCTTAATCGCATAAAAAAAACACACGTACCTGCATTTATTTCAATGTGTAATTATTGACATAAACACAGCTGCTCTCTATGTTAAAGGGACATTAAGCTCACAAAAGCATGGAAATTCCTACTTAGAGTGCCTACTCCATCCTTAACATGCCTTGTTGTGCCCAGATGCTGCATGTATTTCTGTACCATTTAAAAGGTTGAGATACAAAAGCAAAAAAGTGGTAGAAAAATTAACTGGAGAGAGGATTGGGTCACATAGTGTTGTCTTGCTCTTAAATTGCATTATGCTCTAATCTCCATAATGCCCAGGCACAACATGACAAATTAAGAATTAAAGAAGAAGTCATTTGACTGTGGATTTCTGAATTCGGGAGCAGGAAAGCTACAATATAAAAATGCACAAGACACATCCAGTCAAAATAGAAGAATACTGAAATTGCACAGTTTATGTTAAACTTAAAATAAATAGAGATTTACACTTCCCCTTAGATGCAGAAACACATGAAAAGTTGCAAGGCAGCCCACAACAAAGCAATTGACAAGAAAGATAGCATCTGCTTTTCTGTCTATTCAAGCTGAAGTTTTTCATTCTAAATGCAAGCAATGCTTCCAAAGTTAATATAATTAACTCATGACAGTCCTGAAACATCATAATATAAGATACAGATGGAAATTCAAAGCTTTAAAAATGTCAGCTAACTGCATCAGGATTATCACTTTTTTTTTTTTAAAGTGAAGAAACCATAATGCTAATTAAAACAGGTGTTTTTTATTTCAAACCCTTTTACGTTATGAAATTACAAGCAGGGTTATTTATTTATTAGTCTGATGTGAAACATACATCTTAGAAAAAAGGGGATCTGTGAAAACAACAAAGTAAAAAGATAAAAAGAATGACACCCAGCACTGCTTTCTGACACAATAGAGGACCAGTCATTCAATTAGTTAGTAATTTCCGTGTGACTACTTGACAGAATCTACTAATTGTTAATCTTCCACTAACTATTGCTTTACATAATTAATTATATTCAAATAAAAACAACAAAGACATGTGGGCCAGTTGCCCTTTTGAGAATTTTTTTTTTGCAAATGAGTTCTGCTTACTGACGATATTTTCAGTATGAAAAGATAGTAATCTCACAGGAGAAAACACATTAAAATGTTAGCCTGCTCTGCCTTTTACCTTGCTTATAGAGCATAACCCCAGCTCCCCAGCCCAACCACAATAACGAGAAAACCCTGAAGCTACTGACTGCTTTACACAAATCCATCCTTGAAGCATTCATAACAGCCCTAGTCCTTTGAGTTAGGATCTTTCGTATTAATTTAGCATTGCATCAAACTCAGAGTAATCCATACAGAGGTCAAGCATCATTCATCATTAGCTGAAGTGACGTTTTCAACTCTTCATATTGCAGCTGCTAAGGAGAGGGGGAGGGAAGGTATTCTTTGGGAGGAAAGAAATAAGGCACAGAACACAATTCTTGCTCTATCCATAGAAGAGAAAACAAGGTGCCTCTATGTGTTAGCATGATAATATGCTTAAATTTGGTGATGTCATTCTTCCCTAACTCCAGAGTCACTAAGAACATGACAGCTGCATTCCTTTACTTAGGAGTTCTGGTAGGGATCATTATTAACCATTTTAGATGTAAATGAAGTCCTTTTTTGGGGTGGAGAACATAGCTTTGTAAGCTGAAATGATTTATATCAGAATCTTATCTTGTTTTTGAGAGATGGAAACTTGTGAACAAGGTTGCTCTTGTTCTTGTGGCATCCTCCAGGCATAAAAAATTCTGAGAAGCTGAGTGTGATCACTTTTGAAACTGCAAAACAGCATTCCAAAGCTTTGCTGCAAACACACTGGCCAAATTAGGACCGCTGAAGCTTTGCAGTTCACAAATAAAAGATATCTCTCTTTCTCTCTTTTGCGGAATGCATTTTTTTTTTCTATGAAACTTTAAGGCCATAACAGGAAATTGGGGCAATTAAAATGGAAAAGTAATCAGCAAAAAATAGATAACTGATATTTAAATGACCAATAATTCACAGGGCTTTTGATAATTCATGGATGTTTTGCAAAATCCTAAAACATCTCTAGGCTCTAAATTAGCAGACTATTAGCTTTAGGAAGCAAATTTCTCTGGAAAAGGCAATAAATACAAAGTATCTATCTATTTATCTATCTGTCTGTCTATCTAAAAGCAATGAAAGAAGTGATAACTGGAGATTTTTGTAAGTAAGACTTTAGTCTTTCTTCGAGTTGTATTCTCAGACTTGGCCCCAACTGAAATGTAGTGAAATTCTTGTGTTAATTCTCCTCACAAGTTAGTGTGATTGAAAGGTAATTGCAGTAATTTTTATTCTGGATAAGAAAACCATTTTCCAAAGTCTGCAAAAAATTAAAACTAAAAACAACTGACATTTCACTGGGGAGAAGTAGAAACTTCATGGAAAGTTCCCCACTGATGGTATGTGTAGTTTAGAATTCTGTATATTGTTATAATTGTGATGCATTATGTCAAAATTAACAAAATCTAATATTTTAAAGACTTTCCAAATATTATTTAATCTTCTTATCCATTATATCTGGCCAGGATCATAACCTTCAAAGGAGAGGGGCATGGCACAAATAATGACATATGATTGCGACAGGTGAGATCTCAAGTCCTTTGGATTCTTATACATGTGGTCAGAGTCTATTATAGCCCAATTTTTAGACTTGACCATTAGGGAAGTATACATCTCCTGCTTGCATCAAAACCACATGGGATTTTTGGCATTGAAAGTATATTTACAAAGTAGGCTAAAGTTTGGATGTGGATGGATATCTCCTATGCAAGCTGACAAAAAATAGATGTTCAGCATATACAATGGTTGAAATAAAGATTGTTGTAAATTGTTAATGCCTTTCCATTTCACGTTTAATTACTCTGACCCAGGGTAAGTGTACACAGAGATCAAATGGGTGTTAAAGAGGTAATTATCTGGATAATTTAAGAAATTCTTTTCACTGAGCTATTAAACCCTCAGTAGTATGTCAGAGATAACAACACACTCTCATGTCCAATATCTCATTCAAAAATCACAACAATCTGGGAGAAATGTATCGGTTGGTATTCTCCCCATTTAACAGGACAATAAATGAAGCTTCAGTGAAGTAAATAGAACAAGAACACAGTCATTGCTAATAGGAGAACCAGGATCTGAACTTTGGTCCTTGAGTGAAATATTCTTTCTATTGTAGCATTATGACACCATTACTGACAATTAAATCAGCTTTTCATTTTAATTGGTAAATCATATCTTTGTTAAACTATGACGAAAGCAAGCAGGGATGAGAATAGTAAAATCGTTTCAAATTAAAAGTACAAATACAAATTAATGGCTTCGGGCAGATCTCTATTGTCCTCCTGTGTCCATGATGAATAGTCTTCCTTCTGAGGAGTGCCACCAGAGTTCCTTCTCCTTCTTCTGGAAGTCAAAAGTGTCTTTACTTTAGTGCCAATTGCCAACCCCATGTGTGTCAGAACAGAACTATGCTCCTGAGGGGTTTCACTGACTGATCTTTGGAAGTAATCATCAGGGCTTTCTTCTGAGATGCCTCTGGGTGGATTTGAACCTATAACCTTTCAGTTAGCAGCTGAGTACATTTACCATTTGAACCACCCAAAGTTCCTTGGCATAACCGTTAGCTTGGAAGCATTCACGATTCTTTTCCTGGGTACCTGTCTTATTTTCACATTCTTCCTTCAAGGCGTCTTCTTTACTTGGATATATAGCTTAAAATGCTAACTTTGTGCCAGTCTCAGTGGAAGAGATCCTCAAATGGAAAATGATTTTCATTGTTTTTCAGCTATGAAGCAATGGTGGACAGAGTGGGAAAGAGCTTAGAATCAGAATTCTTTGCTTCAAGTCCTGGCTCTGTCACTTAATCTTTCTGCCTCAGTTGCAGGGCTGTTGTGAAGCTATTAAATAAAGTATACGTGGAAACAATTGAGAAAACATTGCGATACAGGGATTATCATTACTCCAATCATGTCTCCACCAAAATAGATATCTCCAAGAGGGTAGCTCTTTCTTACTACCCTCTTGGAGACCACTATTTTGTTGGAGACAAGATTGGAGTAATGATAATCCCTGCATAGCAATTGGAAGCTCTGGTGGCGTAGTACGTAAGCCATTTGCCTGCTAACCAGAAGGCTATCAGTTCAAACCCACCAGCCACTCCTCAGAAGGAAGATTGGGCAATCTACTTCCATAAAGATATTGCACCTCAGAAACTCAATGGAGGTCGCTATGAGTCAGGCTGACTCAGTGGCAGTGAGTTTAGTTGAGAGAGTAGCACATTTTGGAGAAAGCACAGAGCAGGGCTTGAAGGACACAGGCCATGCATTTGAGAATTAAAGTTGCCTGAATATCGCTAATGATAGCAAATTATATTATATATCATTTAGCTTTAGTAAGAGTTTATAACACTCATACCTCAAATGATGCAAATCATTATTATGACTAAAGTACTAAAGCCTCATCTTGAAGAAGAATTTATTATGGAACATATCAATAGCTACCTAGACATAATGCTTTCTGGGAGAGGAAGATTTCTCTATATAAATAAATGATCAAAAGATTAGATTTTGTAACTTTATTATGTATTACTGATACAATACAGGAACTTGATAAACATTGGAAAACTGACCCTGAGAGAACCTTCTAAATAGCAACTGTGATGATTTTATTCTGTTTCAGATACATGCAGAACAGAGCACCTACAGATACATGACAGGGTGTACGTATGATTTGATCCCAATGATCCAAAACAGGATCCATGATGGAGGATCTTGGAAAATTTCAATGCTGAATTTTCCATTAAAGAAACAATAAACAGGAACAACAACTACACTTAAAAGTGTTGGTCCTTCCTCCTGCCGGAATAAGGCTATGCATTTGAGCCTAATATCTGTGGCTGTTCACTGTTTAGCCTTAAAAGTTATATCTTATGAGCAATGCAACCACTACTTTGAGAGATTATTTTGTAGTCTAATGGATCTCATTGTCAGGAAATGGTTTTTGATGTTCAGCCAAAATCAAGCTTTCCAGAAACAAGTTTTATTTGTGCATTTCCCTCCTTTAATGCTTATGGCTAATGTAGATATTTTGTTTATGAGTTTCCTTTATAAAGCTTTGAACTGGTAGATGAGGAAAGGAAGAAGAGGAGTTTATCCTTTTTCTTTGAGAATTTCTTTTTCTTTATTTGCAGTAAAGTGAACAGTTTATAAGGATGACTACTTTTCCACCGAAAGCATGATAAATCTTTACTAGGAGAAGCAGCTCAGATAGGTGGGAATATTTGAACAGAACCTTGTAAGAGCTGCCGCTGGAAGTTCACCAAACAAGCTAAATCTGTAAGAAGACTACTTCAACTTCAACAGCTTTAAGATTCTTTGTATTGCCATCATTCATTGGTAACTGGGGAGTTTTTACAGCCTTTCAAATCTTAGAGTCCTTTCAATCACTAGATGCCTTAAAGGGACAGAAGGCCTTAAAATGTGCTCCCGATCTCCCTAGTTGAAAAAGATACATAGACAGAGGGGGAAAAGTCAAACAATAATACAAAAAGCATTAATGCAAAGAGCAGTGGGGTCTCTCCCTAATTTGACTTTCTCTACAGGTGGCCTGCAGCTGCGTCCAAACAGGTTATTCCATTGCCTTCCCATGAGCACTACAACAAAGTGCTGTCTGTATTCACAAGAATACATTTAGTGGCATAGACTGATTCAGGTCTAAAAATAAGAAAAAAGCATTTCCTTGCATTGCCTGAGGTAACTCTGTGCACCAGGAGAAGACAGTAGCATTCTTGTCTCCCTGGCTGTGCCTGAACATAAAGGAATCAGAAACCTACTTCACATGACTCAAGGAGGCCCAGGGCCAGCAAGGAGTTGATTCATTCTATTTGCATCCGTGTGAGTCCCATTGACTATATACAGCAACTGAGCAGGCAAAATCAATAAGGAATATTCTGTTTTCAATTGACTTCAAGGTAAACCATACAAATAGATCACCGAGATTGATATACCTGTTTAAATGAGCATTATGTCATGCTGGTCAACGTTATGCTGAAATAGGCAAAAATTCCAGCATGCCTATTTGGTTAGGTTTAAAATAATTGAACAGGCCACCTTCACTAATCTTGTTGAAGAAGAGTGTACACCCTGCCTGAGTAATTGCTTGGTGGCACTATAAGGAGAAGAAAAGCCAGAAAAATGCTTATATTGGGTGGGTAATTCTCCTAAACCTGATTATAATTTAAGGAGAAATAATTTCTTTTGAAATAATTTTCCAGTAACATTGCTTGTTGTATGTAACATACACACGAGAGGGAATCCAGCATGTCTCTAAGAGTTTTTTCTTTTTTTCTTCCATTTCCCCTTTTATCTCTAAAGAATGTATTTCATTTTAACTTTTTCTTTTGTGTGTTTATTTGTTTTCATGGAATCTCTACTCTCCTACTCTTCATCAGGATGGTTTAGGAGCAAGACAATAAGGGGGTTCTTGCCTCACTCACCTTGCCAAAATAAATCACTCCCCGCCTGTCCAAGTAAGTTTCTGGGGGAGCCATCTTTTGTGGATCACAGAAATATTTTCATTCCCAGGGCAAATCTTGTAGTTTTTGAGGTATGTTTAATCAGCAGTAACCCAAGCAGTATGAATCGCAACTCTCATTCAAAGTACAGTTGTTGGAATAATTTTTTGCTCAATTGCTGCAATTCCAGAGCTATCTTCTTTTAAATTTTTTGATAGCTCTACCTTTTCTTGTCCAGTTAGAAGGCCTTACAATGTTATTTTTTGTAATATGTACATGACAACCATCAGCAAAAACTTTTCTCTACTTTGGGCACACAGATGGTTCCAATTTCTTTCCTTATTTCTCTTTAAACCTCCACCTATATTGTTTTATGAAGATATATTATTTTAGAATACCTCATAATAACATACTTTCGCTGATGCAAGCCAAAAAAAGACTAGCTGATTTGCTTTTTGAATTCAATAAAGAAGAAGAGAAGAATGAATTTAATAAAGATTAATGAGTGCATTAATGTTTCATGTTATACAAAAAAAATAGAAACATATATCTTGTAAAGGAGTAAGATGAGTGTCCAACAGTCAATATTCATTGCTAAGTAAAGGCACATAATGAGACTGGGTAATATTAACAAGTTTTTCCTAAATAATAAGAAAGTCATAAACCATTGAGCAGCTGCAGAAAGGAAATTGTTGCTGTGGGTAGGTGATATTGAGTCAGTTCTGACTCATATCTGTGCAATAGAACTAAACACTGCCTGGTCCTGTGTCAGTCCCACAGTCATTGCCGTGCTTGAGCCCATCATCAATCCATTTCATTTAGGGTCTTCTTCTCTTTTTGCTGACCCTCTACTTTACCAAACATGATATCCTTCTCCATGGACTTGTCCCTTCCGACAACATGACCAAAGCATGAGAGAAAAAATCTGGCCATTCTCACTTCTAAGGAGATTTACAGTTGTTCTTTTTCCAAGACATATTTGTTCTTCTAGCAGGCCATGGTACATTCAGTATTCTTTGCCAATACAATTCAATTTTATTCATTATCCAGCTCTTACATACATATTGTTGTTGTTATGTGCCATCGAGTCAGACCCGACTCATAGCGACTCCTCCTTGGATTTCCGAGGCAGTATCACTATGGAAGTAGATTACCCAACCTTCCTTCTGAGGAGTGGTTGGTGGGTTTGAACTACCAGCCTTCTGGTTAGCAGTCAAGTGCCTTAGGCAATTGAAAATATGATGGCTTGGGTCAGGTGCACCTTGACCTTCAAAGTGACAAGATCCATCTGACATCATCAATGACATCTCTCATTCCATGTTCTTTTCTGAATCTTACTTGAATTTATGGCAATTACCTATCAATATAATGCTGCAACCATTTTTAAATTATCTACAGCAAGATTTTACTTGCATGTGATATTAATGACATTATTTGATGATGCTTGCATTTTGTTGGATCACCTTTCTTTGGAATAGGCACAAATATAGATCTCTTCTAGTCAGTTGACCACACAGTTATCTTCCAAGTTTCTTGGTATGAATGAGTGAGACTTTTTAGTGCTGAATCCATTTATTGAAACATCTCAATGATGTTTCCTCAATTCCTGGAGCCTTGTTTTTGCTAATTCTTTCTGTGTAGCTTGGACTTCTTGTTTCAGAACCATCAGTTGTTGATCATGTGCTATTTCCTGAAATGGTTTAACATTCTTCAGTTCTTTTTGGTACAGTGACTCTGTATATTCCTTCCATCTTTCTTGAAGCTTCTTGTATCATTCAATATTTTGCCCATAAAATTCTTGAATATTACAACTCAAGGCTTCAGTTTTTTCTTCTCTTCTTTCAGGTCTTTCGATTTTCTAACACCAAGTCTTTGCACAGTTCATTATAATACTGCTAAAGGGGCAAGGAGGTTGCATCTTCTGACCTCCTCTATCCTCACAAGAGGAAGACAGAATTACTATCAGTAGGCCTTGGGCCTATTTCTGTGAGGCTAGACATGCTACCTCCCTCCAGCCTTTTGACCAATCCTGACTCCAACAGTTCCTCCCACAGCACCCACCAGCTCTCCGCTGCATTTGATTATTTGCTGCATTCGATTATTCACTGCAGTGGCCACACAGAACTCACAGATTATGGGGTTTATTAGGGAAGCACCAGGCTACAATGCAAGTTCAGGAAGTACGCTCAGTCTCTCTCAGCCTGCCTTCTCTCAGCCAACAGTCTCTCTCCCAGCAGCGCATGTCTCTCGGTGTCTCTTTCTCAGCAGTGCGTGTTTCTCAGGAGTGCTTTTCTCCCAGCAGCACATCTTTCTCAGGCAGCAGTCAGAGAGACACTCCTTCTGTCTCTAGTAGGGCTCCTTTTGAGCCTGGCAGAATGGCCAAACTAACCAATCATAACATCAGAATTCTAAGCACCTAAGAGAGAGTGAACTTCCTGGAACATTGCTTTGTGCCACTGCTCAACAGAAATACCCCAGGTGGATAACTTTAGCAATCAGGAGCTCCTCAGTTGCTCATGGCAAATTCCACCTCAGAGTTTACAAAGACTTATGGCTAGAAAAGGCCTTACCAGATAATTTACTACACCACAAATACTTTACTTTGTCTTCTTGAGCTGCCTTTGGAAATCTGTTCAGCCCTTTTATTTCATCATTTCTTCCACTCACTTTAGCTGCTCTACATTCAAGAGCAAGTTTGGGAGTCTCTTCTGACATCCATTTTGGTCTTTTCCTCCTTTCCTCTCTTTTTAATGATTCATCTGGTTTTCGGTGTTCAATGCCTCAAACTTACTCTTCAGATGGCCTCTAAATTCAGGTCAGATATACTCAAGGTCATATTTTGCCTCTTGTAGAATTTTATAATATTTTTTAGCTTCAATTTAAACTTACATATGATCAATTGATATTCTGTTCCACAGTTGGCCCCCGGACTTGATCTGACTGATGATATTGAGGTTTTCCATTGTTTCTTTCCACAAACGTAGTCAGTATGATTTCTGTGTATTTCATCTGGTGAGGTCCATGTGTATAATCTCTGTTTATGTTGTTGAAAAAAGTATTTGCAATGATTAAGTCATTGATCTTGCAAAATTCCATCCTGCAATCTTTGACATCATGTCTATCATCAAGACCCTATTTTCCAACTACTGAGGCTTCTTTGTTTCCAACTTTTGCATTCCAATCACCAGCAATAATCAATACATTTTGATTACGTGTACGGTCAATTTTAGACTGCAGAAGTTGGTAGAAATCTTCAATTTCTTCATATTTTGCTATAGTGCTTAGTGTGTATATTTCAATAATAATATTAAATCATCTTCTTGTAGTCGTATAGATATTATCCTATCACCAACAGAATTGTACTTCAGGAGAGATCTTGAAATGTTCTTTTTGGTGATGAATGTGACACCATTCCTCTTTAATCTGTCATTCCCAGCATAATAGACCATATGATTGTCTAGTTCAAAATGGCCAATGCCAGCCCATTCAAGCTCACTAATGTCTAGAATATTGATCTTTACAAGTTCCATTTCATTTTTTACAACTTCCAGCTCTAGATTTATACTTTATACATTCCACATCCCAATTATTAGTGGATGTTCGCAACTGTTTCTTCCCATTTGAGTCATGCTACTTCAGCAAATGAAGGTCCAAGTTAAGCAACATAATAGTTTTATTAGTTTTCTTAAGTGAGACACACTTAATAGAATGCAGTATGAATAACATAATGACTGGATATTTGCTAAGGGGAAATTGAGAGTGTACATCTCCCATAACCAGAATCATCAGAGAGCTCATGTTTTCAATTGTCTAATCTTGTGATTGGATAGAGTCCTCTGCCTTGTGTTTAAAATTATGTGACCATTTACTTAATTCCACTAGCTAATACTAATTTTTAAAGTCTATGAATACTATCTATAACAGAGACACAGCATTTAACCTTTTAATTTAATTTTATTATCTTTTTAGCTTTTATATTGTCCACTCCTACCTTCCTCTAGCACGAAATCTTCCAGGATCATGAAAAATGATGATTTTGATTAGACACCAGTGCAGGCTATCCAGCAAAACATAAATTGAAGCAAATAAAGAGACCATCACATTGTAAAGTACACTTTACAGGTATGAAGACGAATTGAAACATGTTTGTAAAGTGAGTCAGATACGTTGTTGAAGCTACTTCCAATTCAGCAGTTCTATTATTCTAAATCATGCAAATTGGTCTAGGGACATCTATAGCCATTGCTATTCTTCAACCAATCTTTCAAACTACTGCTTTAGTAGGGATTAGCGAACCATGACCTATGGGCTAAATCAGGCACATCACATGCATAGGCAACATATTTTTAGTATTTTTATGGGACATGATGTTTGGTAAACTAGAGGGTCAACAAAAGTGAGGAAAATCCTCTCAATAAGATAGATTTACACAGTAGCTACAACAACGCAACGGAGTGATTCAAACATATCAATGATCATGAAGAGGAGTACTTCTGGGCAATGTTCTGTCATACACAAGTTATCCATAGCCAGATTCCACTCAACAGCAACTAACAGCAATATGCTAAGATACTTACAACATCTTAAATAGTTCAGATTTTTAAATATGTCACTTATATAAGTAACATTCTTTTAAACTATTATGTATATTTCCTTAATTTATTATAAAGTAATAAAAAGGAATATAATGATAGATAAATACACATTTATGCAGATGAATCTTTTGTCCAACATCAGCTGTCAATTCACCAAAACTGTCTAAAGTACTACATTAGCTGATACCATTTAAATCACTTATGGCCAAAGACTTTAAAGTCCAGTGTTTCTAGAAGCTGATTTAATCTATTTTATAGGACTCTAAGCTCTGGTAGCATAGTGGCTAAGACACTTGCCTGCTAACCAGACGGCTGGCGGTTCAAACCCACCAGCCACTCCTCGGAAGGAAGGTTGGGCAATCCTACTTCCGTAGTGATACTGCCTCGGAAACCCAAGGAGGGGTCGCTATGAGTCGGGGCCGACTCGACGGCACATAACAACAACAACAACAAGCTCCTTCAAGGCAGTGGGCAATTTCACACAGTAGTTAAAATGAGATGAGGTTTGTAAAAGCAATTTAAGGCAGTAAAGATCTATGTAAAGTGGTAGTCATGGTTGTGACACCCCTAGTAGAGGTAAGTGTTTAATAAATATTTATTGTATGAATTAAATGTTGGCTCCATTCTGAACTATGATTTTAAGAGTTTTAATTGCTAAGAAGAATATGAGGCAGATGAAATAACTAATTCAGATATGAAGGCCTACTGAGCTACATATAATGTGAATACTCCTTTGGTTATGCAATGCTTGGAATTCTAAGTGGGAGTTTTACTCATGGAAGAAATACAGTACATGGCCCTGTGACTAAAAGATAATGGAAACTATTGAAGATAGAGATTTTTCCACTTGGGCCTGGGCATAGAATCAAACTCTAAGTTTAACTTGGTGATATTTAAAAATGCATAACATGCAAAAGTCTGTAATCATTCTGTTTCTCGGCTAGTGAAAATAGAAGTCTACAGCATAGTATGTGTCAATTTTGAAAATAGCCAAATCAGGCCTATGAGAAAAAATTTAAGTAAATAACTTTACCCATGTGTTTAGTGCCATCTATGACTCCATGCCAAATTCACTTCAAGTTCCCTTCTTCAGCAACTTCTTTTATAACATGTGCCTATAGCTATTAACTATCTGAAGTGTTCATGAGGATGGGAAAGAAATTACTTTTATGGTTATGTTCTAAGCGGACATTTGGAAAGCAACAATATGTAAAAAGGACCAGCTTTAGTTTGAAATAATTGATTAAGAAAAATACCTGAATTAAAAGAAAAATCATTTAGTCATTTAAAACTCAGTGAGGCAGATGGCCAAGATTAGAAATAGGAATATTTGAAAAACAAGAGAGAAAAGGGATTTGTGTCCACTGGCAGAAATGGAAAGACACTAGAATAAGTTAGACTGGAAATGTGTGATGAATTCTGACTGCATGAAAATATTGGGTATTTGATTTGGATGGAAATTTTGTTCTGTTCACTAAGGTACGAGGTTCTTGTTTTAGTGAGGATGCCTTCATTTCTTTGTTACTGATTATCTATTTCTGATAAACAATATTTTCATTGCATTTCTATTATCACAAAGTCATTTCCTCTCCTTCCTAACTATGAAACATTTATATGTCTCATGTTTAAATTTATTTTTGAGAGAAATATTGATTAACAGGAATTTATAAGTATACACATCTTCTCAAAGTATGTTGTTCTCTGCTGTGAAAAATTACTTAGGCTATCATCTTATGAGCAGTAACTGAAAGACAGATAGCTGTCACGGAACTGACTCTGACTCATGGTGCTTTATGCACAATAGAAAAAAGCGTTGCCAGACCCTGTGTCATCCTCAGGATCACTGGCATGTTTGAGTCTATCTTGTGGCTATTGTATCAATCCATCTCACTAAAGGTCTGATATCAGCCTTGCCTGGCTTCATACGTCACCAAACACGATGTCGCCTCCACCGATTTTTCTCTGTTTGATGTGTCCCAAGCAAGCGTGTCAGACAATGTTCTGTTGTGGTATATGAGGTTTTCATTGGCTAATTTTCAGAAGTATTGAGAAGGCTTTCTTCCTAGAAACCTGAAACCTGTCCACCATGGATGGTTCAATTGTATTTAAAACTATGTAACGTTTGCTAGATTTCACTGGCCAATGTTTTTTCTTTTAAATCTTTCAGTGTATGCTTCTAGTATCACTTGTTGTTGTTGTCAGGTGCCATTAAGTCGTCTCTGACTCATAGCGACCCTATGTACAACAGAATAAAACACTACTTGGTCTTGTGCTAGCCTCAGGATTCCTGTGATACTTGAGCCCATCATTGCAGCCACTGTGTCAATTGATCTTGTTGAGGGCCTTCCGCTTTTAGGTTGACCCTCCACTTTACCCAGTATGATATTCTCTGGGAATGGTTCTTTCTGACAACATGAGCAAAGCAGGTAAGACAAAGTTTGGCCTTTCTTGCTTCCAAGGAGCATCCCAGTTGCACTTTTTCCAGGACAGATTTGTCAGCTCTGTGAGCAGTCCATGGTACTCTCGGTATTCTTTGCCAACACCACAATTTAAAAGCACCAACTCTTCTTCGGTCTTCCTTAATCATTGTCCAGCTCTCACATGCATATGAGGTGAGTGAAAATACCATGGCTTGTGTTAGGTGCACTTTAGACTTCAAGGAGACATCTTTGCTCCTCAATATTTGAAAAAGGTCTTTTGCAGCAGATTTGCCTGATGAAATAAATACATCATCTGATGTCTTTTTTTTTTTTTTTTTTGATGTCTTGACTGCTGCTTTCATTGGTGTTGATTATAGACCCAAGTAACATGAAGTCTTTGACAACTTCAATCTGAATTTAGAGACCGTCTAAAGAATAGATTTGATGCTTCCAAACACCCCCATGCCTGGCTCACTGCCTTCTGGGTAGTCCTTAAAGGCTGCTTCCAAACACCCCCATACCCCTCTAGTATCACAGCAACTCGAAAGCCACCACAATATAGCAATAAACTCAAAACTCACTGCCATAGACTGGATTCCAACTCATAGTGACTTACATTGGGTTTCCAAGGTGGTAAATCTTTATGGAAGTAGATTGCCCCTTCTGCAGAGTGGCTGGAGAGTTTGAACTGCTAACCCTCTGGTTAGCAGTCAAATGCCTTAAGGACTATGCCACCAGAGTTCCTAGTGTAACACTAACACTATTCAAATGTCTATGTTATTAAATTGGTTTTTGTTGCTTTTCCTTAGCAAACAGCTATATGTTTGGTATTTTGTGAATAGACACATAAAAGATTTGCTCTAGATTTAAATTCTACTTTTTGTGTTTCTGTTTGCCTTTGATATTTCATTTTTAAGGTGCATAGACCTCCTTCTCTTTAAGACTCTGATGTTCACGTTTCAAACGTGAATAATGAAACACTTCACTCCATTTTCTTCCAATGTCCAATATGTTGTTGCTGTTGTTATGTGCCGTCGAGTCAGACCCAACTCATAGCCACCCCTCCTTGGGTTTCCGAGGCAGTATCACAAAGGAAGTAGATTGCTCAACCTTTCTTCTGAGGAGTGACTGGTGGGCTTGAACTGCCAGCCTTCTGATTAGCAGTTAAGTGCCTTAGACTCTATGCTACCAGAGTTCCTAATGTCCAATTATTTCTTGGAACTTCTATATCCTTCAAGTTAGTTGCACACTTTCCATCCTTAAGAAAGGCAAAATAAAACTTATTTGTAAAGGATGGAGCATGCAATGTTTTGGTGGATCACACAAGGTGTGATAAAAGAGGCAAATGCAGGGTAGTCAACACTATTGGGTAGCTAAACCAACTCAGTCCTTTTTTTGTTTTGTTTTAATTTTCTTTTTCTTAAATTGTGATTTTGGTACGAATTTACAAAGACAATTAATTTTACTCTCAACAGTTTATACACATTTTGTTGTATTGAACCAACTACAATGCCCACAATAAACACCTCTCCTCCCTGTCACTACACCTTCACAGTGTGTCCTTCTTACATATGGATTCCTGTCTACCGAGCTTTTCCCGTATGCAAATGTTGCTCTTCTGATCTCTCACTGTTGACTGTTCGAAGTGGTGCATCTCCTTGGCGTAAGTATTCCCCTGTATGTCTTTCTGTTGTTTGGCTGAAAGCTAACCCATAGGAGTGAGTTCAATTTTAGGCCTGAAGGGTAATGCAGGGCCATAGACTCTGGGCTTTCACCAATCTATCCAACCAGTAATTGTGGTCATTTTTGTTTTTGAATTTTGTTCCACAATTTTTCTCCCATTCTATCTAGGATCTCCAACTTTCCAACCCAGTTCTTAGCCACTTTCTCCTTAGCCAATGCCAACTAAGTGGCCATGCAACATAACACATGATTAGAGATGTTATTGTGCATATTTCACATTAATAAAATCTAAAGACCTTCTAACCCTCCAGAAATATTGAGGATGTTAGTTTTTAACTCTGATACTTCTCCACTTTACGTGTTACTTTTGACTAAGATTTTATCTATGTTGTTGTT
>NW_006921610.1:18010214-18014282 GCF_000298275.1 Orycteropus afer afer
CAGTAGAAGTTCAGCAGCAGAATACACACCTGCATGTGGGAAAAGAGTATTTGGGGAATAAGAATCCCAGAAGATTTAGAAGAAGGACCTTGGGTGACGTAATTGGTTAAGATCTAGGCTACTAACAGAAAAGGTGGTAGTTCAAATTTACCCAGCGGTGCCTTGGAAGGAAGTCTTGGTAATTTACTTCAGAAAGATCACAGCTATTGAAAACCCTCTGAAGAGCAGTTTTACTCTGGAACACATAGGGTAGCGTGAGTCAGAATCAGCTGGATGGCAAGTGGTTTATTCTTTATCTTCAAGAAAGGACTAGTAGGTAAGGCATTGAAGCAAATTTCTCCGTTAGCATAATCATGTCAAGGTCCGCCCAGATATTCATTAATCAATCAATCAATCAAATCATTCATTCGTTTGGCTTACTTTATTTTGTTGTTGTTAGGTGTCATCGAGTTGTCTCCAACTCATAGTGACCCTGTGTACAGCAGAACAAAACACTACCTGATCTTGTGCCAGCCTCACGATCCTTGCCATACCTGAGCCCATCGTTGCAGCCACTGTGTCAATCCATCTCATTGAGGGCCTTCCCTTTTTTTGTTGACCCTCCACTTTACCAAGAATGACATCCTTCTCCAGGGAATGGTTCCTTCTGACAACATGACCAAAGTAGGTGAGAAGAAGTCTGGCCATTCTCACTTCTAAGGAACATTTGGCTGCAATTCTTCCAGGACAAATCTGTTAGCCCTTTCAGCAATCCATGGTACTCTTAGTATTCTTCTCCAACACTACAACTCAAAAACATCAACTCTTCTTTCTTTATTCATTGTCCAGCTCTCACATGCATAAGAGATGATTGAAAATACCATGGCTTGGGTTAGGCACACCTTAGTTAGGTGCACGTCAGTTTCCACTTCAATTTGGTACCTACTATATTCTGGGAAAGGAACTCTGATGGCACAGTGCCTAAGGCATTTGACTGTTAGCCAGAAGTTTGGCAGTTCAAAACCCCCAGCTGCTCTATGGAAGGAAGATGGGGTAATCTACTTCCATAAAGATTTACATTGGAAACCCAATGTGGGTTGCTAGAAGTAGTAATCCACTCGGTGGCAGTGGGTTTCATTTTGGTTTTTATATTCTGGGCAGTGCTAAGCATTGGGAGTGGGAAAATGAACATAATATTAGTTTCTGTTTTTAGAAGTTTTATTCTACTGGAAGAGATAGAAGTCAACAATTAAAACAAATGTGACAAATGGGTAAGAAGAGATTTTAGGATTCTACAGGAGCACTAAGTAAAATAGAGAGACTACGTTTATTTGCAGACTATTTTTTGAGTTCGAGTCTTCATTTATAGAACATGAGAGTGATACTTATTTAGTATAATACACATTGAATCCAGTCAACCATTGCTGGCCTGGCATTAGCAGCTCTAGGATGCCTCACCACATTTCTTCTTTGAAGCTCTGGTGCCAACAATGCTTAAAATATTTTAATATCTAGTCAAGTCAGCTGCTCTGACAGTAATTGATTTGCTGAATGTCAGATTTGTTCATTCTGGAATTTAATGGGTTTTAATAAGGTTGGTGATGGGATAAATCTAAATAGTACTTGAGTCATTATTTACCAATTTAGCTTTTTATATTTCAGTTGAATAGAAGGCATTTATATCTCTAAATAGAGATTTACATCATGGGTATGAAGGCAGTCTCACTATTCATTTTATGGATTATGATATGTCTTGACACAATCCGGGGAATTTGAAGGTAAAGTAGACATGCCATCATTTGCCGGCACAGTTATGTCTTTTCCTAAAACTGAACAACTTAAGCAGGGGGTGAGTATAGATGTTAACTTTGACGCTGCTGACATTTGTCACCTTATGTCATAACCTTAACATTATTTAAGCATGTTAGTGGAAGGGCTTCCTGATTGTTCAAAGCGCAACCTAGAATTCTGAAATGTACAGGCTCCTGTAACATTTGCTCCATCAGCAATCAACACATCAGATTTTCTTTGAGAGGTAAATATTATGTGTCATGTTCCATAGGGGAAAACATTAAGAATGGCTATGACATGGTCTTTGACAATTTTTTCTATTATTCCTTTGTTTTAGAGGTTACTTACATCAGAAGCAAAATAGGCTGTGAATTTCTCTTTGTCCTTCATCAATCAAAGCTGATCAATTATAAGACCAGGAAAACTGGATCACAACTCCAAGCTACATGGTCATATTGCACTCATATTATTACTAAAAGCCACATCTATATTCCAAACTGGGATACTATAACCCCTTTGTCATTTTCCAATAAAAAGACTATACCAAATAGGCCAAGCACACCGTAATTAGCAGCTGGCAGAGAAAGCTGTAAATCTGTATGAGTTCTGAACGATTTGCTTACATTGTTGCTTTGTTGACAAATGATGCTGTACATGTTAATGTTCCTGAAATGTCCCCATTGCACCTGACGTGCCAATAAATGCCAGCCAGCTGTATGAATTATGGAAATAAGATTTTTGTTTATGAAGGTATCCCAGACATTTATTTTACAGCATTCCTCTCGACAGATTTAATGTCTGGAGTTACATTGAGAAGATATTTGCTACCTGATATAATGGACAATGGAAACTTTAAAGGCCCTTTTTTTCCTCCTTTTAATGATGAGATTAATACATCCACACACACACACACGCATGAACATACATATATAGATATATGTGTTTTAACCTTTACCTTTGGACTTTGTGATTTGTTATTAGTTTTTAAAAATCACACATTCTCTTTTAAGGGTTAAATCAAGTATCAAATTCCAAGTAAGATATTTAAGGAGTGAATATTTAGAAATATATACTGGCAGTTTTAACTTCCTTTCTATCATTCTCTTAGTGTGGATGTGAATAGATAGCATATAAATATTTTGTATTGATTATATTACTTTGCATTTGTTAATCTATTAATCATTCATCTAGAGGAGTTTTACTTGTATTTCTTTTGTATATCTGGGGAACGTTTATGAAAATGCTCTGTAAATAGCTGGTATAAAATAAATTATTTTATTTAAATATACTTTACACTATATATTTTATGGCTGGGAGTCCCTCGCAGAGACTGAAATATCCCCTGGACTTGGTTTCGTTGCCCACTGCACCATTTAAACCCTTTGTTCAGATGAGAGACTTAATTAATACAGTATTATTAAAGAGCTTTCACATGAGATAAAAATTATCTGATCTTATAATCATGAAATAACCACTGATTTTGAACCCTATAAACATAACAATAAAAGATATTCAATCATACTAATGTAGAAGCCTTTTCTTCTAACATCAGAATGAAATTTATAATTCTTAGATGTGAATGTCAATCTTCTCAAGTTTTAATCTTTGAAACATTTGTGTGCTAAAACCCACCAATTAGATTCCAACTCATAGTGATCCTATAAGGCTGAGTAGAATTTCCCCACAGTGTTTCCAAAGCTGTAATCTTTATGAAAACAGACTACCATATCTTTCTCCCATGGACTGGCTGGTGGGTTTCAATTGATGACCTTTGGGTTAGCATCAGAGCACTTAACCACTGTGCCACCAGGGCTCCTCGTTTGTGTGATAAAGGTTCACAGCTGTCCTTGAATTACTCTATTTGTCATAGGTCAATGTTGTTAGCTGCTGTTGAATTGGCCCCAAATAATGGCAACCCCATGCACAGCTAAACTAAATTCTTCTTGGTCCTTCACCATCCCCATGATGGGTTGCAACACACAAGCCTCCAATGCTGGATGAAGGCTGTGCATGAAGTACATTGGCCTGGAATCAAACCCAAGTCTTCCACATTAGAAGGTGGGAATTCTGTTACTGAAACAGCATACCTGATGCCACAACTCAAAAGGGTCTAGAAACTAAGATTTCTGAATTCTCTCCACATTTTTGTTTTCAGGTTCAATGCTGAAGAATGTATTGAATCAGTACCTAAAACAGCTGATATTATATGGCCAATAAGCATTTGAGCTTGGGCATTGAACTCCAAATGATTTGGTGCACCATTTGCCTTATGTTTTGTGAAAGAGGCTAATAGAGGGA
>NW_006921610.1:18014617-18015988 GCF_000298275.1 Orycteropus afer afer
TTAGGCACTACGCTACCAGATCTCTCTCTCTCTCTCTCTCTCTATATATATATTTCAATGTGCTTTATTCACAGAAATATTTGACATACTTTTCCATACCCCCTTCAAGATCTCCATACTACCTAATATCTTAAGCAACAGCAGCGTGTGTGTTTGTGGGAGCGCTGCTTTATGGGATTTTGAACAATTGTGCCTATAGGATTATTAATGTAGCTAGGCAGGGAAGTCAAATCACCTTTATGACCGTAGGTGATTCCATTCAAATGATTTTTCCCACACAAAAGAATCAAGATGGTAAAAATGATGTTTACATAAATGCTGGCTACAGCTCAATTCTTCTGGTTCACATTGGCTACAGTAGATATGATACTCACATTTATATATTAACCATTTCACAGATTTTATGCAAAGATTAATTTAAGAGTCCATAGGCCTGTTGTGTTCAAAAAGTTAAGTATCCAATTCTTGGCATAGCTTTTACAGTCTGAATTTGCTCAAAGAAGGAATAAGGGTAACGTGTAGCAGAGGAGCAACATAATGAGACCTGGACTATATCTTTCCCCTCAATATACCTGCACAACAGGAAACACAGCACTCCAGACTCCACTCTCCGTTCTTCAAGTTCATGGAATTCATTGAAGCTAATGGGAAGGAAATTATAGTCGTCTCATAGGTCTCCTAACTACAGGTTTCTGTGTGGATAAATTTAACTTGTCAGGATTTCTTACAGAATGCTACAATGAAAGTTAAATAGCCAACTAAGAATAGAGGAAAATTCTAAAAAGTGTCCAATTCCCTCATTTCAGTTAAATAAAACCAGATACATCATACGCAAAGATCAGAGTTTGACTGGAGATTTTCCAAAATGATGCTGTAATTTCTTACTGAGTTTTGAAGTTAAACACACGCAAAGTAAAAATATCTGGAAAAATAGAGGTATTTCATTTGATTATATCAGAGTATAATTTTTAAAATGAATATTTTATAAACAAATATTTTTGTTTACTATCCTAGGTTCTTAAGTGGAAATTTATCTTTGCTAAAGATTGACATTAGGAAAAAGACCAGAAGAAATTATTGAATGATTATTTTACTATCATTCAGACACAGCATATCATATATGACTTGAACCTGACAAATAGTAGTTGAATCAGAGAAGTGAATTACGCTGTTTTATTTGGGAAAGTGGTAAGTTTTTTCAAACACAAGTATTCATCAAAATAGAGTTAAAGAAATTTTTATTCCAGAAATATATGCATAATAATGATAGTACTATTATCAATACTAGGAGCTCTGGTAATGTAGTGCCTAAGGCACTTGACTGCTAACCAGAAGGCTGGCAGTTCAAACCCACCAGCCACTCCTCAGAAG
>NW_006921610.1:18025143-18051788 GCF_000298275.1 Orycteropus afer afer
TATTGGAAATGGAAATAATAATATAAACTCATTGAAAATATACACAGCTATAAATTACACACATACAACCCTTAATTTTTTGTCAATTAAAAAGAAATATTCAGTTGTAAATATTCATTCAACAAACATTTAGTAAGGTCTCATGTAATGTGCTAGATGACCTTGATGATGAAATAAAAGGTCCACACACTCTGCCTTCAAGTATAAGGAGTCCTGGTGGAACAAATGTTAAGTGCTTAGATGCTAATCAAAAAGTTGGCAATTTGAATCCACCCAGTTGCTCTGCAGGAGAAAAAGCTGATGATCCCTTCCCATAAAAGTTATAGCTTAGAACAATGGAGCAATTCTGCCTTGTTACATATGGGTTGTCATGAGTTGGAATTGAGTTGAGCACAACTAATAATAACAGATTGTATGAAGAGGAAGTGGATTTCTTAGAACAGAGATCAAGTTTCTGCATCATTCCAGTGACCAATGACTATCTAAGTGGAGGTATATTTTAAGCCAATAAAAATCACACTTTTGGTGATCCAAGGAAAAGTGAGAACTGAGGGATAGAAATACAGGTTTGAGAATAGTTTGACTGTTAAACTCCGCAAGTTCTCTGAGAAGTGAGAAGGTAGAGAAGAGCTTCCAAAGAAGATCTTTTTCAATAGATAAAGGAGCAGTGGTGTCACAGTGATTAAGAATTTATTGATTTTAAATTGCTGAATGGGAACCAATTTTACTGTGTACACCTTAACAAAAAAATACAATAAAATATTAAAACAAACAAACAAACACAAGAACACAAAATTTATTAGTACCCAGGAACTTGGGTCTCAGACTATACCCTTTGAAAAGCAGCTGAGTGGGTTCCTTGAACAAACCAAAACCAGTAAAAATGGAAAAATAGGGAACCACAACATTAACAACAAAAATTCTCAGTCTTCAATGAAACAAACCATAAAGAAACCTCCAAACCATAACCAGTCATATTACTGAAAAATATTGTGAAATCTGCACCAAACTGGGGAGAGAATCTGAGAGCCAACAAACTTTAGAAGTGGAAGAGGAAAGAGTTTTCCCTAAAAGGCACATAATGAGAATGATATCTGATTGGCTACCAGGCCATAGAATGAGTGAGCCCTTTGAGTAGGAAAATATCCTAGTTTTATGACAAAGAAAGTCAGGGAAGGCAGCACTGAAGGTAAAACTGTGCTATTGTCTATTCCCCAATCTCCTAGTTTGGGAAAACTGCCAAAGGGAAAGATGCATGAAGACCGAATTTGTTAGATTCCAACATAGGAAGCTGTGCTGTTAAGAGACAAAGAAAGAGAGAAAAAGAGAAAGAGAACTAGCACTTTGAATCACCCTATTCAAGGATTAATAACCAAAAACTAAACCAAACTCAGAAAAATAAGTAATTACAAAAAAGCAGCATGGATTCTTCGCTTAAAATCTAGTAAAACTGGTAGAAGAATGTGCATCATAAGAGGAATTATCTAAGAAACCAGGAGACAAGTTCAGACAAATAGTTATCTATAGTTTCAGAGAAATTATTTATTATAAATATATAAGAAAAAATGTTTAAATATGATATATGTATATATTTAAAAAGATGAACAGCAAGTTGATAGAAGTAAGGAAACCAATTGAATAGAAAAAAAAATCGCAAAAAATGTTAAAGCAGAAGCAATATAGAGCACACAAGACTGAAAACAGAGAATGGAATATAACTAGAAGAAATTGTACATAATAAAAAGAAAAAGACTAAAGATACACAAATATATCTATGTGTAAGGAGATGTATATATATATATAAAAGCGATGGCAGTACAGAAGACAAACATAATTAGCGTTCTTGAAAAAGTCAATAGAGCAAATGGAAGAGAAAAATTTGAAGACACAAGAGAAGAAAACGTGTTTCAAATAGAGAAAGACTTGGATCTGCTTACTGAAAGACACAGTTTCAGAAAATATTGATACAGAACAATTAATCTGACCTATGTCAGTGGAACAGAGGAAGTGACTGTCTGCTTCTGTGAAGATTACAATGTTGAAAGCCTTACTGGGACAGTTTTACTTTGTCCTGTAGGGCCAATCTGAGTTGGAATTGATTTGACAGCAGTGGGATTTTTTTTTTTTTTTTTTTTGAGTAGCTGGACCTAATGAACTTTAAAGATAAAGGAGAGGCCTATGGCTTTCTAGGCAGGACAGGTAAATCATATATATATATGGAAATTCTTAATATTTTTCTTAAGGTTAGAGATCTTTTAGGCATTAATGTTTCTTGTGTCAATTTCAGCTGTGTTTCAAGCTCACTTCAATTTCTTTTTCTTCTTAAAATTCCAGTAAAACTAAACAGAAAACATTTTTTTGAAGTAATAATATGGCACATATTATTGTTATGTCTGTCTTTCCATCTCTATCCATCTGTCTACATCAATGCATCATGAACCATGTATAATGTTGCTCACAAAATATTAATATATTTGTGTGTTTATCTATTTATTTATGGAGTAACTAGGTGACGTCACTTTTTTCTTTTTATATTTTTATAACTATTACTTAAATTTTAATAAAAATGTTTTTGAGTACTCATTTTAAAAACAGCAACATGGATGTATAAAGTCAGGGCTGAGGTGTTTTTATCATTGTCCATTAAGTCAAAACACAATTATAAAGAAAATGCATGGGGTAAACTAATTTCTGCATTGTTTTATTTTAGTCATCTGTGGTACTGTGAACTTCTTGTGGAATCTATCTTGCATTTGTTTAAATTTAGAAAGTACATTTTAAATCTCAGGATGAACTGCCTAAAGCATTTGACTACTAACCAGAAGGCTGGTGGTTCAAACCCACCAGCCACTCGTGGGAAGGAAGATTGGACGATCTACTTCTGTGGTGATATCACATCAGAAACTCAAGGAGGGATGCTATGGCAATGAGAGAGAGAGTGAGAGTAATTTCTGGACCACCTCTGTGTGTTTTTATAATTATGTTTAAAACAAACAAACAAACTCACTGCCATAGAGTCAGTCCAACTCATAGCGACCCTTCCTTGGGTTTCTGAGGTGGTATCTCTAGGGAAGTAGATTGTCTAGTCTTCCTTCAGAGCGTTGCTGGTGGGTTTGAACCGGCAGCCTTCTGGTTATCAGTCAAATGCCTTAGGCACTACTCCACCAGAGCTCTCATAATTATGTTTAGGGAAAGTAAAACTGTACTAATGGCAAAAAGTAAAACACAAATATGGAGATATTTGTGAGCTATTCCAAACTCAACTATAAATTATTTGTGACTACTTAGAATTAAAGATTTCACCTGACCATATTTTTATTTTTAGAAATTTTCAGCTATTTAAATTTAAAATCTTAAACCTGAGAGTAAGAGATGTATAACCTAAATCATCTACATTCATAAAATTACTCTGCTGAATTATAGTGTGGCTTCAGTAGATATGGACAATGTGTCTATATTGTTAGATTGTTGCTACTCTAATTATTGAGATTACAGCAATAATGTTGCTATTCTCTTTTAGAGCTTATATTTATCAGGATGCTTCATATGAACAGATAGTGAATGTTCAGATACCTTGATGCCAATAAAGGCTGGGTCTATACTAATTTTCCAGCCTTCCTTGCATCTACCCTGTTGGCATAGTCTTATTCAATGTTTTTTGAACACATATTCTCATGGTACCTCTCCAAATATCTTACTTCAATAGTATGTATGTTTAATAGGTTAAACAACAGGGACTGTAACTCTTAGGTTGCATTTTCTCATGTTGTATGTACTCAGTCTACCGATGAATGGAGAAAGACAAATTATAATGTTTTCTTTTTAAAATTCTTAAATTTTAAATTTACCTAGCAATGGCTCACTGAACATTCTAAGTAACAAAACACAGTTTAATTAAAATTGTAAGAAATGACAAGAGAAATGGCTTTCTGAATCAGTAGTATGCTGAATGATGAGTAGTATACATATAACTATAAATAAATTATCTTGGGATAATCAGTTCAAATATAGAAAAAAATTGGAAAATCCCTTTTATTAAGAATTACTTCTAAATTTAAGAAATGCTAGTTTAGCTTTGCTCAAATAAGGCCTTCCAGAATGCACTTCAAACTTGATCTACATATTTAAATAAACAAAGACAAAATCTTAGAAATGTCCCTAATAGCACCTAATATCCAATATTCATTTCAAATTTGTTTAAGACTTCAGAAGTATTGGTGTGAACAGATTCTGTTAAGTCAACTATGCCTTTTACCTTTCTGTTTAGTATTTTTATTAGTGCAAGCAACATTCATCACGAGTAACTTGATTTTCTATAAAGGTAACAGTTCATAAAAATCTGCGAAACTGCTACTGGGAACAAACAAATTAAACAAATGACAATGTAATATGAGAAAACTGTTGCTGTCCTCTTCTTGTGGAAGAACTGCTTTTTCTGTGAGACTAATACATCTTGCCGAAACAATTTTAAATAATATGTAACACATGAATTCAGCTTTTACTATTCTTCCAAAAGAAGACAATTACATTTATGTAATAAACTGTTCAGTGTTAGTAGAATGATGTTTATATTACTGGCCACTTAAATAATCTTTGACATGCTTCTATGTGGATCAGCAGCTGGTTTCTTTTGAGATACCTCTTGCAATTTAAACCCCTTCTCATACCAGTGGTGCTATATGCCCCTTCAGCAAGATCTTGAGGGTAGCAGAGCTTTACATGAGACTAGGGAAGAAGGTATGATTTTCCTATAGTAAATGTGGCCAGTTCACAATCATCTCCTCTGTTTTCCCACCATCTTCCATCTGAGTTATCCGCCATCACTGAAGAGAATGTTGTGACATGACCCCTGCCCCTGATTGATGGAATGAAAGAAAAGAACTTTTGCTAAAGGAGATATCAAACTGGTATACAATTTGAAATATTTTTGAAGTATTATCTCCTTCTTATCCATTGGCAAGCTGATGTAGGATGTATTTCCTCACTCACTGCCGTTGAGTTGGATCTGACTCATAGTGACCCCTCCTCAGGTTCCTAAGGCAGTATCACTACGGAACGATGTATTTTATTTTATTTAAATGAAGTCTTTGGAAGAAGAGAGATTATAGACATTTGCTAAGTTGCATTCTGCTTTTCATCTAAAAATGTATGATAAAAGCAGAGAAAAGTTTTTCTTCAGATCTTTCAGTTTGACTGTCCCTAATCCACATAGACATTTCTGAAGGAGATAAATGAATTTCCAAATTGTCACTCTGGCTCACTCATTGGTTGCTGCTGTGTGTTTAGATAACACTTATTAAAAAGTGATGGAGTTTGCGCTGCTGCCTTGTGCTTCTGTAACGAATCTTTTACAGAATATTTGTTTGAGTAGTTTTTACCAATGCCCCTCCCCATTGCTCTACTGAGTGAGTTGAGTAATTCTATTAATCAAAGGTATAGTGTCTACATCTAGTTTGGAAAGGAAACCATGGGTAATTTTCAAATGTGGTGCCCTCAATTTTTGATGAACTGTCACAGAAACAGGAATTACCACAATTCAAAAATCACATCCACTAAGGGACAGAGATCAGCATCTGTGGATGATTTCTTCTAACCCACTACCCTCAAATTTCTTCCCTGCCCCCTGAATAAAAACACACCCCTTTGCCTCATGCTCCCAATTTAGTGCAATCATGCCTCTTACTGGCCATTGCCTTGCAGGACACAAGCTGTCAAACACACAAATGCAAGGTATGGGGTTTGAAACATAAACATAATATTAAAGACATGCATGTCTGATATCATGCCCAGTATTAGATTCAATTGAGACTGCAGAGCACACAGAAGCAAAAGCTCTTCTGCATCATATATGCTTGAAATGAAGGCATGCTCAACAGCAGTTACCACTTTTCAGTCTTCAAACAGATTGCCTTTCAGGGAAAGAAACTGCCCTGTTCCCACCCCTTCAAACTCCCACCTACCAATGGAGTGACTGTGAGATAGAAGCTCTGATCCTTGGAATGTTTTAGGAAACTTTCTTTGAAGATAAGATTTTTTTTTTTTTTTTTTTCCTCCTCTAAAGATTTTGAGGGAGCTCTGGGAGCATAGTGCCTAAGGCAACTGACTGCTAACCAGAAGGCTGGAGGTTCAAACCCACCAACCACTCCTTGGAAGGAAGATGGGGCAATCAACTTCCAGAGTTATACTGCCTTGGAAACCCAAGGAGAGGTCACTATGAGTTGGGACCGACTCGACGGTACATAACAACAACAACAACAAAGATTTTGAGATTGTGAAATTGGAGGAGACGGCTGGGGGACCCAGAATATTCTGTATCTGGACTTGGGGCACCTAATTTCATTCATAACCTGCATTTTCCTTTTTGAGGTAACCCAGTTAAGACCAATTTCTTTACTTCTCTTCTTCACTGGTTCCTCTCCCAGGAAGTAGAGGCAAAAAGGAGATGTAGTGGTTACTTTTAAGAAATTAATCTCTCTTAGTGGTAGGGTGGAGACTGGCAAGTAAATCAGTAACTGATTATAAGCTGTGGCAAAAGCACGCACAACCACTTGTTGTCATTGAGTCCATTATGACTCATAGCAACCCTATAGCACAGAGTACAATGACCACCAAGGCTCCTCAAAGCATGGATAAAATAGACAAAATGGAGAGAGACTAGAAGGAGATGGGAGAGGTCACATCTCCTTGGAGGATTTAAGGACAGTTTCAGAGAGGTAGTAATATTTTAGCTGGATTTTGAAGGATAAACAAGACATTTTCAGGTGTTTGATGAGTTGTGGAGTGGAAGTATATTCCAGGACAAGACGAGCATTAGCAGGCATAGCAAGTCACTGTTTCAACACAGTGAACACAGAACTCTGTGACATGAAGTTATAGATAGTAGCAAGTTCTCTAATTTTTGTGGTATATTGGGATAGATATCTTTCGGATCCTGCATCTTTGGTGTTTTGTGGAACTAATCAATCAACTGTGCTTGAAAACAGGTAGTCTGTTCAAGCCTACCTATGTTTGAATCTGTTTACCAATTTGTGCTGTTAGTTGAATTCCTAACCTTTTTATTCCCCAGTTTCTTCACCTGAAGAAGAGAATGATCATCAAAACTAAACCAAACTCACTGCCATTGAGTAGATTCTGACTCATAGTGACCCCATTTGGTTTCTGAGGTGGTAAACATTTACAGAAGGAGATTGTCCCATCTTCCTTTTGCAGAATGGCTGGTGTGTTTGAACCACCAACCTTCTTCTGGTTAGTAGTCAAATGTCTTAGGCACTACGCCATCAGAGCTCCCAATAAAAAAGATTGTTGTGTTGATCATTGAGATAATGATGGTCATAGATTTTACTGACAGTACTTGGCATATAGTGTGGTAGTTAAGATTGTATGTCAGCTTCGCTTGGCCTAGTTGGACAGCTGGATATAGTTATTCCCCATGGTGAGGTTGGTAATTACCTCCATGGTAGAATCTACTGGAGCAGCTTAGTAGTTGCTTTAGGAATGTGGGCTGCTCCCAGTGTATAAGAAACAACTTTGAGGAACTCTCCAGTTGATGGCATGCTTGATTCCTGCTTGTAGCAAAGTCATTGTTCAGCAGCTTGCCATGTTGCCCTGCTGATCTTGGGACTTTTAAAGGACTTTATGGTCTGCCATGTGTTTGGTATTTATTGGGACTATGCCTATTCACTTGTCAACCTTGGGTTTGTCAGCCTCAGTAGCTAGTAGCTGCTGGAGTAAAGAGATGCCTTTAGCTTCAGTGGGCTGGGAGCAAGAGGCAGAGCTAAAGCCCAAGACTGAGGGGCTTTCACCCAGTCCTTAGAGCCTGGCACTTGGAACTCAGACTTCAAGCTTCCAGAATTGTAAGAGAATAAACTGTTTGTTAAAAACCCAAAACCAAACCCACTGCTGTTGAATCGGATCCAACTCATAATGACCCTTCCTTGGGTTTCCGAGGCAGTATCACTACGGAAATAGATTGCTCAACCTTCCTTCTGAGGAGTGGCTGGTGGGTTTGAACTGCCAGCCTTCTGGTTAGCAGTCAAATGCCATAGGCACTATGCCACCAGAGCTCCTCCTGTTTGTTAAAGCCATCCCATTTGTGATATTTCTGTTAGAACAGTGCTAGGTAGCCAAAACGCATAATAAGTACTAAATAATATTAATTTTCATTGTCATCTTCATTATTAAGTATCCACTAGGAACTTTAGGGGCAAAAATGTAGAATAAGATATAAACCTATCCATGAGAATCTGGATGGTTTGGTTAGGGACATGAGGTATATGTGCATGAATCGGTGTAAAGAGAATTTGCATATATAAATTAGCATTTGAGTTACTAACTTCTACGTAATGATAAATTGTTGTTCTCGTTCTTGTTCTTGTTATGTGCCATCAAGTTGGTTCTGACTCATAGTGACCCCATGCACAACAGAGTGACACACTGGTCCCATGGCATCCTCATATTTCTTGCTATGCTTTGAGCCCATTGTTGCATTCCCTGTGTCAATCCATCCCACTGAAAGTCTTCCTCATTTTAGTTTTCTTCTGCCTTACTGTTCATGATGTCTGTGGTAGTTAAGGTTATTGGCTGGGCCTGGTTTTGAGTGGCTGTGCAGCTGGATATAGTTATTTCCCATGGTGAGGCTGGTAATCAACTCTATGGTGGAATCTACTGAAGCAGTTGAGTAGCTGCCTTAGACATGTGGTCTGCTTCTACTGTATAAGGAGAAGCATTGAGAAAGTTCTGTAGCTTTTGGCACACTTGAATCCTGCATGTGGCCAAGTTGTCATTCAGCAGCCTGCCATGTTGTTTGCCAAACTTGGGACGTTTGCTGCCTTGAACTAGTGGCCTGCCATGTTCCTTGATAATCTTTGGACTGTACTATTTTATTTGTCAACCTTGGGCTTGTTAGCCTCAGCACCAGTGGGCTGGGACCAAGAGGCAGAACTGAAGCCCAAGGTCGAGGGGCTTTTACCCAGCCCCTAGAACTGGCACTTTGAACTTGGACTTCTAACCTCCTAAACAATACATCCCTGTTTGTTAAATTCACCCATTTGTGGTATCTTCTGTTAGAGTGGCATGAAGTAAATGAAACAATGTCCTTCTCCAGGGACTAGTCCCTCCTGATAACATGCCCAGAGTAAGTGAGGCATAGTAACACTATCTTTGCTCTAAGGAGTATTCTGGCTGTACCTCTTACAAGATAGATTTATACATTCTTCTCTCAGGCTATGGGACATTCAATACTCTTCCCCAACATGATAATTCACATGGATCAATTCTTCCTTGGTCTTCCTTATTCATTGTCTAGCTTCCATATACATATGAAACAACTGAAAATATCATGGCTTAGGTTGGGCACACATTAGTCTTCAAGGTGACATCTTTGCTTTTTAGCACACTAAAGAGGTCTTTTGTAGCAGATTTGCCAAATGCAATATATAATTTGATTTCTAGACTGTTGCTTCCCTGATGTTGATTGTGGATCCAAGTAAAATGAAATCCTTGAACTTCAATAAGTTCTCCTTTTATCACGATGTTGCTTATTAGTCCAATTGTGAGGATTTTTGTTTTCTTTATGTTGAGATGTAATCCATACTTTTACCTTCATCAGTAAGTGCTTCAAGTCTTCTTTCAGCGAGCAAGGTTGCGTCATCTGCATATCACAGTTTGTTAATTAGTCTTCTTCCAATCTTGAGGCTTTGTTCTTCATATAGTCCAGCTTCTTGTATTATTTGCTCAGCATACAGATTTAGTAAGTATGGTGAAAGGTTATAGCCCTGATACACACCTTTTCTGATTTCAAACCACCTTATTCTGTTCAAATGACTGTCTCTTGGCCTATGCACAGATTCCATATGAGTGCAATGAAGTGTTCTGGAGTTCTCATTCTTCGCAATGTCAATCATAATTTGTTATGATCCACATAGTAGAATGCTTTTGCTTAGTCAATACAACACAGGAAACCATCTTTCTGGTATTTTCTGATTTCAGGCAAGATTCATCTGACATCAGCAATGATATCCTTTGTTCCATGTCTTGTGAATCTGGCTTAAATTTCTGGCAGTTTCCTGCCAATGTACTTCTGAAACCATTTTTAAATTATCTTCAACATAATTTTACTTGTATATGATATTAATGATATTGTTTGATAATTTCTACATTCTATTGGATCCCTTTTCTTTGGGATCAACACTAATCTGGATCTTCTCCATTTGGTTAAGTGAGTACCTGTCTTCCAAATTCCTTGGCATAGTCGAATGAGCCCTTCCAGTGTTGCATCTGTTTGTTGAAACATCTTAATTGTTATTCTGTCATTTCCTGTGGCTTTTTTTTTTTTTTTTTTTGGCCAATGCCTTCAGTGCAGCTTAGACTTCTTCTTTTAGTATTATTCATTCTTGATCATATGCTACGTCCTGAAATGGTTGGACATCAATCAATTCTTTTTCATACAGTAATTCTGTGTATTCTTTCCATTTTTTTATGTTTCCTGCATCTTTCAATTTTTTCCTGTAGAATCCTTCATTACTGAAACTCAAGGCTTGAGTTTTTTCTTCAGTTCTTCATCTTGAGAAATACCAAGCGTATTCTTCTCTTGGTTTTCTAACTCTGGTTCTTTGCATATTTTATTATGGAGCTAAGCTACTGATATTTTAAATACCAGCCAGGTCAGCCATGCTGGACATGTTTCAGTGGTGTTTCCAGAGTAAGATAAACAGGGAGGAAGGACCTGGCAATATACTTCTGAAACAATTGGCCAATTAAAACCTGATGGATATCAGAAGAATATTGTCTGACATAATGTCAGAAGATGAGCCCCTCAGGTTGGAAGGTACTCAAAATATGACTGGGGAAGAGCTTCCTCCTCAAGGTAGAGTTGATTTTAAGGACTTGAATAGAGTAAGGCTTTCTGGACCTTCATTTTCTGATGTGGCACAATGTAAAATGAGAAGAAATATCTGCAAACATCCATCAGTAATTAAAAGGTGGAATGTATAAAGTATGAATCAAGGATAATTGGAAGTAATCAAAAATGAAATGGAACACATAAAGATAGATATCCTAGGCATTAGTGAGCTGAAATGGACTTGTATTGGACATTTTGAATCAGACAATCTATTTTGGTCTATTTTGCTGGGAATGAAAAATCGAAGAGGAATTGTATCACATTCATAAAAAATAACACACAATGGAATAATATGCAATATTAAAGTATAATGAAGAATCTGCAAAACACCTCATGGGGTGGATAAACTTGGAGGACGTTATGCTGAGTGAAAAAAATTCAATTACAGAAGGACAAATACTGTATAAGTCCACTACTGTAAAAAAAAGTCAAGGAAAGATTTACACATGAAAAGAAATTTTCTTGCTTAGTTACCAGAGATGGAATGGGAAGGGAGGGAATAAATCTAGTTAGGTAAAGACATTTAATGATCGGTGAATGGAAAGTTAATACAGGAAAAGCAGGTGACCAGCACAATATCAGTAAGGAAAAGGAAGACATAGAGAGGTGCACAAGAGGTACATAAAGAAAGACGGGGAAAAGCTAACCACGGGGAGGAAGTGGGAAGAGAGTTTTACATTGTGGGGATTTTAATTAATGTCATGAAACACAATATGTATGAATTGTTGAGTGGAAAATGAATTTGTTCTGTAAACTTTCACCCAAATCACAATATTTATTTATGTATTTATTTTAAAAAGAGAGAGCATTTAAAGATGTATCCTGAAGTACAACACTGTCAGAGAAACCAAACTCACTGCCATTGAGTTGATTCTGACTCATAGTGATGCCCATTGGTTTTCCAAGGCTATAAATCTATACAGAAGTAGATTGACTCATCTTCTGCTGAGCAGCTAATGGGTTTGAACCATCAACTTTCTAGTTAGCAGCCAAATGTCTTACCCACTATGTCACCAGATCTCCTTACAACATTGTCAGTAATAGGATCATGTCTACAGGCTTACAAGGAAAAGTAGTTAATACAATAATTATTCAAATATACTCATTAACCTCTAATGCCAACAATGAAGAAATTGAAGATTTTTACAAATTTTGGAAGCCTGAAATTGATCACATATGCAATCAATATGTAGGTAGCATAGTGCCTAAGGCACTTGACTGCTCACAAGAAGGCTGGCGGTTCAAACCCACCAGCCACTCCTCGGAAGGAAGGTTGGGCAATCCTACTTCCGTAGTGATACTGCCTCGGAAACCCAAGGAGGGGTCGCTATGAGTCGGGGCCGACTCGACAGCAAACAACAACAACAACAACATGTATTTATAGTTAGTATTGATTAGAATGTGAAAGGTGGAAAAAAAGAAGGATTGGTAGATAGAAAATATGGCATTGGTGATAGAAACAATTCTGGAGATTGCATGATAGAATTTTATAAAACCAATAACCTATTCATTAGAAATATCTGTTTTTCAGTAATGTAAATGGCAACACTACATGTGGACCTTGCCAGGTGGAATAAATAAGAATCAATCAGACTCTATCTGTGGAAAGAGACAATGGAGAAGTTCTATGACATCAGTCAGAAAAAAGCCAGGGGCCAGCTACGGAACAGATTGATCATATGCAAATATCAAGTTGGAGCTGAAGAATATTAAAACAAATCCACAAGAGCCAAACAAAGTATGACCTTGAGTATTAAACCAAAAACTCACTGCCATTGAGCTAGTTCCAACTCATAGCAACCCTGTTTGTATTTTCGTGGCTGTAAAACTTTACTGAAGTAGATTGTCCCATCTGTTTGAACTGTTTACCTTCTGGTTAGCAGTCAAATGCCTTAGCCACTATGCCACCAGATCTCCTACCTGAATTTAGAGACCATTTTAAGAGTAGATTTGACACTTTGAATACTATTTACTGAATACCAGATGAATTGTGGGATGATTATAAAGGACATCATGCAGTTAGAAAGGAAGAGGGCATTAAAAAGAAAGAAAGAAAGACCAAAATGGAGTCAAAAGAGACTCCGAAAATTGATCTTGTATGTAGAGTAGCTAAAATGAAAGGAAAAGATGCTGAAGTAAAAGAAGTGAACAGAAGATTTCAAAGAATGGCTTGAGAAGAAAAAATAATTATATAGGCAACTAGAATAATTCATTTTAAGGTATTAATAATGATAAAATACATGTAAATTTAAAAAAAAAAAAAAAAAGAGGAAGAAGAGTAAGGAAATGAGCTGAATTCATCAAAGGAATTTGGAACTTCAGTTTTGAAAAGTGGGCTAAGCAAGGGAATCTCTGGAAAGATGACCCCAAACTGAATGAGATCTGTTGGTCCCAGCAAGTCAGAAAGGTGGAAATATAGCATTTTCTCCCTTTAATAATTACATTCTCCTGCAAAAGCATGGGGTTCATGTTGAGCATGGTGGAAAGTAATAGGATATGGTCAGTTTCTGAATAACATTATGAACTCTGGAGAAATTTTTCTGGCTTTGGTACTAGCAGATACAGGAAACTTTTATTTAAGACACCTACTCTCACTCTCTATATATTTAATTGTAATGACGTAAATCTCCAAAAGATTGACGTATTGACTATGAACTGGGGCAACTCTTTTTCACCTATCTTCAGTCTCCTGATTAAGTCACCACTAAATAAACATGAAGCAGAAAAAACATTTCCTAAGAATTTTCCTTTAAATTCAGAATAAGCCATAAGCCTAGTCTATTGGTCTTGTATTCAGACCATTGAAAATTTCAGCATGATTTGAAATAAAAAGCTCATCCTAATTCCCAGTGCTATTTCTTAATAAAAGTAGTAGTTGTCCCAGTGCTGGAATGGAGAGGGCTGGGAAAAGCTCAGACTTACTTCTTGCTCCCTTGAAAGTACATACCTCCAGAACACTTACTAACAAGAAACCAAGCTTCATCCTCTATTTAAAAAGTTGGCTTATCAGCACTGTCCTTCATAAAGATCTGGCTGATTTGCTCTATGTTGAGCATATCCTTTGAGCAGTGTTTCTGGAAATGGGGATGGATTTATATTGCTCCATTTATTCTTTCTGGCTCAGTTAACCTCATGATCATGAACACACATTTTTGAGAAGGCTGGTCTGTATTAAGGGCAGAATCTGTATTCATGGAATACAAAGTGACCTACACTTAGGCCAGCAGTGCTGCATTCTGACTGAAATAACTAAATACATTGTGTTTTCTCAAGAAGAGAAAACTGCTGTAGGCCAAACTCAAATTCATACAGATATGCCAAGACAAAGAGTGTCTATGGTTTTGACTTAGCTACAAAGTCTTCTTCTAGCCACCTTGTGGCTGAATTAGTTTACCATTCAATAAAAAATATTAATTGCAACTTTATACTCCTTGATTTAGCCATCCCTGAGAAATCGATGTAGCTAGATGCCTCCTATCACATTTTAAATGCTCTTTTAAATATTCAAATTATATAATTATGCCTAATTATGCAATAATTGTATCTGGATACAGAATCATATAGTTTTGGCATCATTGTCGTCTTACAGCATTTGCCTTATTATGCTGTGGCATTTTGAACATTTCTGATCAAATAGTATAAGTGGTACAGGTTTTGCATACTGAGCATCTTAAAACCCACTTTAAAGAGATTTACTATCAATGCACATTTTCTGTTTGGCTGGAAAGAATAACTTTATAGTGTGTTTTAGGAAATGCTAAATATTAATAACATTTAAAGTTAATGGTATGCCAAAGAAAGTGGCTAATAATACATTAGTCAATTAAATGCTATCATATTAGTTCAGCTACTAGCAAAATAAAATGGATTCAAAAAGAAGAGTTCTGATTTGTGGTTCTTTAAGGAGCAGTTGCCCATGTGTAAAAACTAAATTATTTATTCAGTTTCTAAACTGCCAGATACATCAGTTTGCAATTATTTGCATTATATTTAAATGCTTTGTCATATGTCCCTGATACAACAAAAATAGTTTTCTCTTCTTATATGAAGGCATCATCTTCTGTACAGATGCTACTAACAACAACCCAAACCATTAACCAGAAAAGAACTTTTCCTAGGTCTAGAGAGTCACTGAGGATTTCTAGCCTTGTATCACCAAAGATCTCAACACTACTCAGTCAGATACTTTGCTGTAATGTATTTGTTATCATGCCTTAACCTGGTTTCCTGTGCATAGGTCTACATCATTATCCTAACTCTTTTAGTAGTTACCTTCCTTTGTTCATGGTTAAGTCTCTCCTGTTTTATACTCTGTCATTGTGTATCTTGGTGTATCAATACTTGCATGCCATTGTTTATTTGCCTTTAAGGGTAGTTTTCTTTTCTTTCTCTTCCTTTCTTTTCCACTCCATTTTTTTCCCTTTTCAACGTTGGTAGTCTAGAAGACCTTGAAAAATGTGTTTTTTGCTTCTAAAAATGTCAAAGATTATATGAGAGTAGACTTCCCAGGACACATGAGAGAGCCCTTGTTTGTTCCTGAGCAAATAAATCAAATTAAATTGGATATAATTACCCTTTCTCACACCAATGAATCACAGCAAAGTTTGTGTACATCCTATACCAAAGAAATTTCTACATTTTTTCCCCAAAAAACCTGTGAAATCAATTTACCTAGGGAAGTTTAAACATGTTTAAGGACTGGCTGACAGTAAGAGAATTGCTTGAATGATGTCTGGGATTTCTTCAACATACCAATCTCAGTGGTCTGGCACTCACTGTCTATCTGTAAAAGTGAGCTGTTAGTTCCACTTACTCATTGTACAGAACATCTTAATTCTGGGCATAGTGCTCCAAGTTTCCTCTGGGGAGCAACCTACTCTCCAACTTCAGTTCATGTGCCCTGATAGGGACTCTGCCACTTCCTACAAATATGGAGCATGTTACCTTGGACTAAGTCAATCAACCCTTTCCATTCCCTTAGCCACAGTGGTTGACTCTAGGATTAGCTTATGAACCAATTTTGGTCAGTAACAAGAATGCTCGAACAAAGAGATTCTTAATGAATTTGAAGCAAGAAGCATGTAAATCCACAGCTGGTTGCAGCCATTTTACTACCATGTGCAGCTTGAGAATAAAGGTAATAAGGAGGAAAGCAATGCTGAGAGATAAAAAACGACTGGGTCCTGATGATGGTAGTTAAGGTCCAGAATTGAATAATGTTTGAAGATGGATTATTTCCTAAATTTTTCTGCTTAAGTAATGAACAAACAAAAAATCCTTTTAAGTGAATTTGGATTGGTTTTCTGTCCTTTAAAATCAAAAGTCCTGATTCAATAGTACATTTTATTTATTGTTTTGTTTCACTAAGGGTGCTGAGTTTTCCAGCTGCTATGTACTCATATATTTAAAGATGAGATTTGTCAATAAATGAAAACATTTCATTTTAGGCCCCAATGAAGGGGATTATGTTTCACTTGATAAAAGGAGTAGACTGTTAGCTCATTCAGTTGACTTAAATTGAATTTTGAGATTTGGTCCAGATTCTGGGTTTCATCTACTTTTCAGGGAAGGGCTTTTTTTTCATGAAAATATATATCATCACCTTGAGCCCCATCTAAGTGAAGGTAAACAGGGAAGCTTGTGGCTAGACATATTGTTTTAGTTTTTCCCTGTTTCAAATGACTTTTATCTTAAAAATTGGGGGAGGGGGTTGGTTCTTTCCAGAGTTAGATGATAGGTTTATAGATACAAAGATGGGTATGGCTGGTCATCAGTTATATTCATTCACTGGTCTAGGATACTTCTAGTGAAGATTATTTTGTACTTCCTGTCATCCCAATGGGAATCAACCCAATATAGGGTTTGTATATGAATAAGAATCAATCAAAATAGTCTGATTGTGCCTTGTGCCAAAGGAGAAATTTAGTTAGTAAGTAAAATCAGGGTTAACCCTGGTAAATAGTTAATTAAGTAAAATGTGGCCTTTTCATCAAACTCATTGTTAGAGTCCAGGCCTTTTGCCCTTATACTTCCAGAGTTTTCTGAGTTCCCCATTCTTTATCAAATACTCCTCCCCTCTCCTGACACTCCCAAGATTCCCTATCCTTTGCTGTATTTCCTTGGAGATATGATAGATCATATGCTATCCTGTCCCATAAACAGGTCTCTGTCCATCGTAGTGCCTAAATGTATAAGCCTTGTGTAGTGTTTACAGTCTCAGAGTCAAATTTTATTAATCCAATGCCTTAACCCAGAAACAGAAAGTATGTGACCTGCATACTGAAGCTCTTCTTTTACATGCCCATTCCATATATCACTAAGTGATCACAGAACTCTTTCTCACTTCTTAAGACAATGCTTCAGTATCCTTCCTAACACAACCATCTAATCAGTTATGAACAATCACCTGTACTTAATATAAACAGTGAAACTCTTTGTCTTTCCTGCTTTGGCCAGATGAATTGCTTTTCTAGTTGTGGCATTTCAAGCATAGTGACATGATGGTGGGAAATTATTTTGTAAAGAATGCCCTTCAGAAGCACATAACCATCCACCTACACTGCTGTCACATCAGGTTAGTCCATGAGTATTTTAAATGTAGTTAAATAAGAGAGATAGATTTGGGTGTTACCAAAGAGTGCTTTTTATAATGCCATTGAATATGGATATATTCAGTGATTTAAGTAAGTTTATATTCTACCTCCTCCAGTTTAGATTATTTATAAAATAATTTAGGACATTTCTTTGTCATAATAACACATAACATCTAGAGAAGGCTAAATCAAGTGCTCTAGTCCTTGTTTCCTTTTTTTTCTGCCTTGCCTCCAGAATAAGTCTATTCATGTGGAAAGTAAAACACAGGCACTATTAGAATGGTATCATCTCTTATTTACTTCACAAAACAGAATACAATATGGGTTGCTGTGAAATACAAATGAACAGTAATCCTCATCAGATTTGGAAATAATGGATTCAGGCTAACATTTCCAGAAGAAATATGAAGGCAGTATTCTAAATTTCCTATTTTTTCCCAAATGAGTTTGCACAAAATGTGTCGCTAAGAAGAGTAATGTGCCCATCACATAGTGAAATTTCCCACTTGCAAAATGAAAATGAAAAGTCTGCATTTTAGGATGGCATATTTAAACACATGCACCATGCTGTTCCCACAGTAGGGAAAAGAAAGCTCCCCCTACTGGAGCATAAAAAGGCCTCATCTCTTCCCTGAACCCCATGGCTCTGTCATACGCAGGAAGGCACAGAAACATATAGCCTTCCCATTATCCCTTCTCACAATCCTGGTTCTCTCATCAAAACATTACATTTTTCTCATTTGAGTTAATTAAAGGACAGCTGGACATTTCATTATTGTACCAGTATCAGCTTTGTTTAGTTGAAATGTGGCATTTAAAGGTCTTGGCCCCACAGAAATATTCACCCTTTTCCTCTGTTTTAAAATTCATGGCTCTGATGAATAATTTTGAAAAAGAAATAAAAGTAACCATTGAAATACATACATATGTATTTGTCTGTTCATTGTTTTCACAACACACAACTAGACACATGTAGGTAGAGTGAATGCCTCAGCAGGTAAGAATATTTATTAGAGAATGTATATATATGTATATATAAGCTCTGGTAGCATAGTGCCTAAGGCACTTGACTGCTAAGCAGAAGGCTGGTGGTTCAAACCCACCAGCCACTCCTCGGAAGAAAGGTTGGGCGATCTGCTTCCGTAGTGATACTGCCTTGGAAACCCAAGGAAGGGTTGCTATGACTTGGATCCAACTCAACGGCACATAATAACAACAACATATCCATAGATGTATATGTATACGTGTGTGTATATACATATATATATATATATATATATAGTTGCCTCGGAAGGAAGATGGGGCAATCTACTTCCGTAGTGATACTGCCTCGGAAATCCAAGGAGGGGTCGCTATGAGTCGGGTCCGACTCGACGGCACATAACAACAACAACAACAACATATATAGTTGCCATGGAGTTAATTCTGACTGATGACAAGCCTACATGTTTCAGAGTAGAACTGTGCTCCATGAGTTTTCAAGGGCTATGACATTTTGGAAGTAGACTGTCAGGCCTTTGTAAGTGGATTCAAACTGCCAACTTTCAATTAGTAGCCAAAAGTGTGGGTCATTACAAATTATGGATAATATTAAGAAGAATGGGAATTCCAGAACACTTAACTGTGCCCATGAGGAACCTGTACATAGATGAAAAGGCTGTCATTCAAACAGAACAAGGGGATACTGCATGGTTTAAAATCAGGAAGGGAATGTGTCAGTGATGTATCCTTTCACCATACTTATTCAATCTGTATGCTGAGCAAATAATGCCAGAAGCTGCACTATTTGAAGCAGAACGCAGCATCAGGACTGGAAAAAGAACTATTAACAACCTGGGATATGCAGATGACACAACCTTCTTTCCTGAAAGTGAAGATGACTTGAAGCACATACTGATGAAGATCAAAGATTACAGCGTTCAGAATGGACTACACCTCAACTAAAACAAAAATCCTCACCACTAGACCAATAAGCTGCATCATGATAAATGTAGAAAAGATTGAAGTTGTCAGGGATTTCATTTCACTTAAATCCACAGTCAACACCCATGGAAGCAGCAGTGAGGAAATCAGACGTTGTATTGCGCTGGGAAAATCTGCTGCAAAAGACCTCTTTAAAGTGTTAAGAAATAAAGATGTCACTTTGACAACTAAGGTGCACCTAGGAGCTCTGGTAGCACAGGGCCTAAGGCATTTGACTACTAACCAGAAGACTGGTTGCTCAAACCTACCAGCCACTCCTCAGAAGGAAGACTGGGCAACCTACCTCTTTAGTGATACCACTTTGGAAACCCGAGGAGGAGTGGCTGTGAGTTGGATCTGTTGTGAGTTTGGTTTGGTTTGGTTTTTGGTTCATATACATGTGAAAGCTGGGCAATGAATTAAGAAAACTGAAGAAGAGTTGATGCCTTTGAATCGTGGTGTTGGTGAAGAATACTGAAAATACCATGGACTGGCAGAAGAATGAACAAATCTGTCCAGGAACAAGTGCACCTGGAATGGTCCTTAGAAGTGAGAATGGCCAGATTTCATCTCACCTACTTTGGTCATGTTGTCAGAAGGGACCATGCTGTGCTTTATTCTGTTGTACACTGAGTCGCTATGAGTCAGAGCTGACTTGATGGTACCCAACAACAGCAGCAGCATGTATTCTAGAAACAATGTTGATTAGAACCTGCACTATATATACACATTTTCAAGAAAATAATCTAAATATTCACAGGCTAAAAATATATCCAGACTATTTTTTTTCTCCTTTCAGTTCTGATTATATTAGTCATAAAACATAAGGGATAGAAGTTTTTCCTAGAAATGGACAAAATATGATTATGATCTGCTGTGAATGAATGAAAATCCATAAATCGAGGATTATGTTACTCACTTCCAACAACTGGAACCAGGTTACCTCTTACAAAGGAAGAGTGCACCTCTAAATTGACTACACTAGGTATGTTGGAACCCATAAAATTTCCAATTACTGCTTCAGAATTTATTGTGCACATATGGAAAATAATACTTGTAAAACAGAAAGGGGTTTGTGCCTTGTGCTGTCAATACTGTGAAGGATGGGGTGATTATAAAGCAAATTAACAATACTTTTAAATGTGCATTCACTTATCTTTCCAATTAAATCCTTGTTAAACAACTGCACAGACAGTAATGGTGCTTCTGCAAAACACTGATCAAGACAGTTTTATTGTAATTTTTACTCTGTAATAATTAATCAACTAGGCATTTTCTTTATTATTAAATTATTTAGTTAATAAATATTCTCAATTGGGTAACATATTTGCAGTTTACATGTTATTTTTGATTTTCCTACAGTGGGACATATTTGGGAGTTATTTCCATTTTCAAGCAGAGGGATCATTATGAATGTAATTTTATAAATTTCTTTTCTACAGAAGAATAACTGTGAACAAGAGAAGTCCTTGAAAGTTTAAACCACTTAAAAACCTTTATTTCAACCATTTTATTTTGCAAAGGATGCAAACATATTGGCTTTAGCAGATAAGAAATGTGAGGTTTGGCTTTAAGGCATCTTTCTATTGGGGTAAGCATGAAAATTAGCTTTTGAAAAGTTCATTAATGCTATTTACAGAGTTTTGAGTCATGAGGCTGTACTGTACAGTTAGCATTTCCTTTTTTTCATCCCAGGAAAGTGAAAAGTACAAATACAGTGGTGTTAGTAAAGGCTGGGGGAATGGGTAGGTGAGGATGCAGTGAGGGTGAAAGTTTGTGGACAGCAACGGCTGACACTATCAGAATGGGTGACACTAAAATGACTGTCTATGAAATTTTGTGTGGTGTTTCAGGGGAAATTTATGATTTTTTATGAAACTATCCCTCATAGTTATAACAACAATATTTTTCATAAGCCCAACTTACATGTACCAATATACTTACAAGACTAAAACTCTGTGATAATTTAGTTTTTGATTCATCTGATGTGCTCCATCAGTATTACCCAATTGCAATGACACTTTGAATCACGTGGTTTCCTTTGCATACACTGCATTACACACACACACTGTTGTTTTCGTAGTTGCTGGTGTTTCTATAATTGTTGATTTGGTCAAACTTTCTGGTGTCTTAGCTACAATATTGTGGTAATTCCTATGTCGATAACTTTTTAAAGAATGAAGTGGTAATTAAAGGAAAAGAAGGAGAAAAATGGGGTGGAAGGCTTCCGTTTGTTGTTGTTATGTGACATCCAGTCGAACTTGACTCATAGCCACCCCTCCTTGGGTTTCCAAGGTGGTATCACTAAGGAAGTAGATTGCCCAACCTTCCTTCTGAGGAGTGGCTGGTGGGTTTCAACTGCCAAACTTCTGGTTAGCAGTCAAGTGCCTTAGGCACTAGGCTACCACAGCATTGTTACTAATAATGTAATTCTATATAAAAAATTTTTACAAAACAATTCTGTTGTTGTTGTTGTTTGCCGTCGAGTCAAACCCGACTCATAGCGACCCCTCCTTGGGTTTCCGAGGCAGTATCACTACGGAAGTAGGATTGCCCAACCTTCCTTCCGAGGAGTGGCTGGTGGGTTTGAACCGCCAGCCGTCTGGTTAGCAGGCAAGTGTCTTAGCCACTATGCTACCAGAGCTCCCATTCTGTTGTTAGTATTCATATAATCTAAAAATTAGTGCATGTAAGCAATTTACAGTGATATGTATCACATATTTTTCTATTATTAAAATTGATAACAAATATTAATTTTTCCTTAGAGATTTGTATTTATCTAGCTAGGCTCCTTCACCAATTTTAAAGTGCTTTAAGAGGGGCTCTAATCGTCTTTTGTGTGTTGTAGTATTTTACCTTTTGTATGTTTAATTTTGAGGGATTTGAGGTAACTGGATTAGTATTAAGGAGCTCTGGTAGTGTAGTGGTAGAGGCATTCGGCTACTAACCAAAACGTCAGTGGTTTGAACCCACCAGCCATTCCTTGGGTTTGTTGGACTTCCTGAATCGATATGTTCTCATCTTTCATTATATCAAGGAAGTTCTCCTCCAGCAAATCTTGGACAATTTTCTCAGTACTTTTATTTTTCTCTTCCTGTTCTGGAATTCCAATGACATGTAAGTTATTCCTTTTGATGGTATCCCACATGAACCTTAGGCTTTCTTCATTTTGTTTTTGATTTTTTTTTTTTTTTTTTCTGATTGATCCTTTTCCAAAGAAGTATTCAGGTATTTGTCTTCAATTTCATTAATTCTGTCTTCCATTGCATCAATTCTACTCCTTTGCCTTTCCAATGTGTTATCTATTTCTGACAATTTAGTATTAATCTTCTGGATTTCTATCTGTAGATTTGGAATCATTACTAATTTTTCATTTATTTTGTCATTTTGATCTTGTATTTTCTTCCCAAATTTCTCTAAGGGTTTTTTCTGTGTTTTCTTTGGTCTGTCTCTCAATCCTTTGAAGATACCTAAAGATAATTCTTTTTAATTCCTTATCAGAGAGTCCCAATGCTGCTTCTTCCTCAGGGATGTGTTCCGGGTCTGTATTCTGCTCCCTTGTTTCTACCACTTTATCCTGCTTCTTTGTGTGGACTGTGATGGTCTGTTGTCTCCGAGGCATCATGACGTCATTGTATTTAGATATCTGTTAACTGTTTGTGAAGAGCAGCCAAGGGTGATTCAGGCTGTTCTTGGTGGTTTTTTATTGTTGGCCCGTTGGTGAAGAAGGAGGTAGTGGCTCTCGCTCAGTAAGTGAAGTTGCAGAAGGTGTAGGTGTAGTTGTGTCTTATGGGGACTGTTGTTGTCTCCCACTCAGTTAGACACAAATTACAATTGAATAATGATCAAAAAACTAAAAGCACATGGACAAAAAACACACCATGTAATCACACAGGAACAGTAACTAAAAAAAAGAAAAAAGGGAAAAAGAAGAAGAAAAAAACAAGAAAACCTGCAATATCTGGGGATAGGGCACTAAGAGAAACAAGGTATAGAAGGATAATAATGAAGGAAAAAAATGAGAAAAATGCAATAAGAAAAACAAGGAATGGGGTTAACCATGAGAAAAAAGGGGGAAAAAAACTTAAATTAAAAAAAAGAAATTTTTTTCAACCAGGAACAGGTCAAAGAAAAAAAGCTGAAAACTAGGACCTGGGAGGGGAAGAATAAGAATAATAGTAAAAAGCACAAAAATATTAATAATAATATTTGTTTTAAAACAGACAAATACAAGCAAACTAATCACCAGAAAAAGGAAAGTGAAAAAGAAAAAAAATAAAAAATAAAAAAAGAGGAAAAAAAATCGGTGGAGGACAAGGCAGGGCACCCAGGCTCTGTCTGAGCACACAGACTGTGATGGAGTTCCTGTGGGCCCAGAAGGTAGGTGGGAGTGGGGGATGGCTGCACCTTCATTCACCAAATGGGTGTGGGGTATAAGAGTAACAAGAGGAATGTTGCACCTTTTCAGTCTTGCAGGTCTGGAATTCTTGCTGGCAAGCAGAACCTGTTCCTAAGCCCCTGGAATCTGTGTGAGCACTGTCTCTTTAAATATCCAAAATGGTCAAGCTGCTGGTGACCATTCAAAATGGCAGCGTCCTCTGGACAGGCAAAAGTCCACAGCTCAACCTGTGTTTCTCTTCACCTCCATTTATTCCCCAGCCACCAGAGCAGTCCTCTATGCAGTCCCTGGCTAGCAGGGCTGATTTTTAGGTTAATTCTTAGGTCCTACCACCACTTGGCACTCTCAAACCTGTCTGTGCCATGCCATCAGGATCGCTGCCAGATGGCAGCTCCATCTGTCTCCTTTTTTGGTATTTTCATGAATATTCTTCTACTAGTTGGGGTTTAGTCCACTTCTATATCCTTCCCTTCAAGGCTCAGGGGTCCAGGATTATCTTCTGTGTCTGTGTTAATTGGTTTCCCTTTTCTTTGTTGAAGAGGGTCTGTGCAGTCTTTCTGCCTAGTCTGCCATCTTACCGGAACTCCCCACCAGCCAGTCCATGGAAGAAAGATGAGGCAGTATGTTTCTGTAAAGATTTCTTGCCTTGGAAACCCAATGGGAGTCACTATTAGTTAGAATCAACTCAACGGCAGTGGGTTTAGTTTTTGGTTTTAGATGAGTATTAAAGGTGTGAACAGGTGATCTCAGAAGTTACACTGGTCTGAGGATTTAGGAGAGTGATATTAATTCAATAAAAAGAATAGAGATGTAAGATATACATTTTCTTGAGTCAGGAAAAGAAAGTGCATGTAGGGCTGATTTTATAGTTATCTAATTGGTATAATTTGATGCAAGTTAACATTAACTGTTGAAAATACCTGATCTGGACATTGCAAGTCCCTACTATTACCTTGATTGTCTAAGGTCCCTTACATAGTGTTTCCAAGGAGTAGTAGACAGCCAAACTAGTATATTCAGATGACCAAGTTGTCATCTTGGAAAGCCTGAACAGTCTTTTGAGGGATAGAGATCCTAAGTTGGGCAAAAGGTAAAGAAAAGGGAAAGGGCAGAAAAGGAATGGAGCAGAAGGTTTGGGACATTGGGTATGAGAATGGAGGAAGTGGGTTCAATAAGACACAAAGTCTTGGAGATGTTCGATGAGAGGTTAAGTTGACCTGAAGCCTCTAGAACATTGGTTGATGATCAACCTTGTGTTCAAGCCAGGTAGACCTGGATAAGAATTGTAATGCTGATGCTGAAGCACACACTTGTCCTGGGTGAGTATGTGGCATAAAGAAATAAGATTTGGCAGGCATAAATTTACTGAGGACTTACAATGTGCATGCCATGTGATGAGCATAATGGAATCCAGAGGTAACTGAGATGTGTATCTCTCTCTAGTATCTCACATTCTGGGAGTGAGAAAGATGTGATGTGAAATAGACAAAGACTTGTACTGAACCAGAGGTACAAAATGTTATGGAAGCACTATGGGAGGGGAAATTTAATTTGTGTTGAAATTTATTACAGAAATAATGAGATTTGTTTCAGGGAGATATGTTTATCAGTTAGCAAAACCTGTGATGGTGTGTTTCATGCTGAAAGGCCAATCTACCATTCCACTGGGACCTATCAAAATAACAACATACTTATGTGCTGTCAGCCTGTTGGACTGACTAGTGCATGGATTTTCCATATCCTGAGCAGAGAAGGGTGAGTTAGCTTCTTACTGGCTGTCAGAACATGAAGGAAATGAATTCGAAAGGAAGGAATACAGGGGCATTTACCAGGGACACTTACTTGCTCAAAAAAAAAAAAAAAAAAAGTAACAGGAATAGGGGAGAGCACATCATGACAAACAATCTGGAGAAATTTGGAAGATGAAGAGATGGTGAAATAGCAAGGAGGATAGATGCCACCAATCCCTGCTGCTATTCAGCCAAAATATCTTAACGATTTTCATGAACATTATTTTGGGTAAACCAGTGAACACTGATTGTCCTGAGCTCCTCCAAGGTGTAGTCCGGGCATTAGAAAATCTGAGTTTTAAATCCAGCTTATTTCTAGATCACAATGTGTTACATGATTCCATATTGAAATATCATTGAACGTACAAATGTAATTTTAGCTACTTAATTGAATTTATTGGCACGTTTGTTCATCTTTAAAGTGGATAGCATAGTTATAGAAACACAATGAAGCAACATTCAAAAGTGCTTAGGAGAACTCTAGAGCTGCTATTCTCTTGGCATGTTCTGAGGAGGAAACATAGTTGTTTGAAAGATTTACTCAATAAAACCAAACATATCTTCTCTTTCTTATTTCAAAATAAATATGTGTAATTGTAGGGAATTTAGGAAATAGTTGGGTAAAAAGAAAATAAAAATCACCTAGTACCACATTTTATGTATTTCTTACCATTGTTTGTGCAGTGGAGTTAAACAATAAGCAACAGAAGAGTCTATTTGGAGAATGATCTCCAACATATGCAAAATGCCTCATCTTTTTTTTTTTTTAATATATGCAAATTGGGAATTATTTATTGAATTAGTTTTACTTTTTTCTTGTATAAAAATTTTTTCATTATCCCAGCACAATAAAAATATTCTCCCACAATTTTCAAGAAATTGTTTTTGCTTTCTATTGTTAACTTCTTAATCTACTTGAATTTTATTTTTGTATATATTGTCACTTTTTTTTTTATTGTGATTTGGGTGTAGATTTACAGAGCAAATTCACTTTCCATACA
>NW_006921610.1:18055073-18062121 GCF_000298275.1 Orycteropus afer afer
GGTTTCCCTCTTCTTTGTTGAAGAGGGTCTGTGCAGTCCTTCTGTCTAGTCCACCATCTTGCCGGAACTCTCATGCCTCATCTTTTTTCTTTTTTTTTTTTAATGGTCCAACTCTGGATCTAACCGATAAAGAAATTAAAATGTATAGAGTTTCTATCAAGTGCAAGACACTCTTCTAGGTGAAGTAGGATAGACAGACTGAAAATATATGAGCTCTGCCCTTAAGAAGAAATAGTGTATTGAGGGGATAAGATATATACATATAATTGTTATTAACCATGTTGTTATTGTTGTTGTTCTTACATGCCATCAAGTTGGACCCAACTCATAGCGACCCCTCCTTGGGTTTCCGAGGCAGTATCACTATGGAAGTATGTTGCCCAACCTTCCTTCCAAGGAGTGGCTGGTGGGTTTGAACCACCAGCTTTCTGGTTAGCAGTCAAATGCCTTAGCCACTATGCTACTTGTTGTTGTTGTTATGTGCCATCGAGTCAGCCCCGACTCATAGCGACCCCTCCTTGGGTTTCCGAGGCTACTAGAGCTCCCTTATTAACCATATATACTATAAATATATATGTGTGTGTGTGTGTGTGTGTGTGTGTATACAATATGAGATTATTGTGAAGAGTAGTTGAAACTGTCAGTATATAAAATAAGATTTAAAAGGAAGAAAGATTTCTGTGGATTGAAGTGATCCCTGGAAAATTCAAGTTGCATTCAAATTATCCGAGGAGCACGAGAGAAGCCCTTATTGAATATTCTTTCTTTTTTAAAAAGCATATACTTCATTGTAACTATGAAAGTTGGAAACTGACTAAGGTTGAAACTTGTCAGAGAAGGAAAATGAAAATATTTTCCACTAAATAGGGAAAGAAAAGTGGTGACTGCATCTTGTCAAAGGTGCAAAACTTGAGAGATATGGAAAAACAAAGTAGTCCCATCAATTCCAGCTCTGATAGTTTTTACTGTGATAATCAATGCCTCCATTAAGATGGTTTTGAGGGACTGATTTAAATATAGCTTCCATTTTTATTTAGAGTGGCATTTTTCTGTGCAATATATTCATCAGCTCATGTGATAGACTCAAGAAAAGAGATAATAAGCCCCAAACATCAGAAAATTGCCCTAGTGGGTTGTATGACTTGGCATACCCAGTAAGAGTATATGAAAACTGCCCCTAGGTTTTCCAACTCTTGGACCAGTGTTCTCATTGTCCAATATTTCTTAAAGGAAATAATATAAAAGGCTCATAAAAAAAAATGACACAAATTGGAGTATGCAGTTTAAAAACCAGTTGCCATCGAGTTGATTCCAATTCATGATGATTCCATGTGTGTCAGAAGAGGACTGTGCTGCACAGGGTTTTCAATGGCTGATTTTCCACAAGTAGATCACCAAGCATTTCTTGTAAGGTCGTTTTGGGTAGAACAAAACCACTTACACTTTAGTTAGCAGCAGAGCACCACCCATGGACTCCAAGACAGACTTCATATTATATAAATCAGCTAACATTATGCTGTGCCTGAACTACTGTAAAACTCTCCTAACTGGTTCCCTATTTCTACTCTTGCCCCAGTAGTTCTCACAGAAGCCAGAATGATTTTTTAAAAAATGTGAATAAGATCATTTCCTCCTTAACCTCCCCATTTTCCCCACTCCACCCTACTCCAATGACTTTCCATTGAACTTAAAATAGAAGACAAACTTCTTATCTTGATTGGAGAGACCTACTTGTCCCACCACTTTGGCCTCTGTGTTCTGATCTCATACCAGTTTTATGCTGTGGAATAAGTTTCCCTCTGCCTGCTCTGCTTTCCCACCGTATCGTTGCATGGCTCTCTTCTTTCAATTAGGTTGGGTCTCTACTAAATATTTTCTCTTCAAACAGGTCCTTGCAGACCACACAATCTAAGGAAGGCCTCTGTCTTCATCTCCATCAGTTATATTCTTTCATAGCACTATGTTTATTATAATTCTTGATAATCTCTTTAATTATCTTGTATATTTGCTTATTATCTATCTCCTTAAATCACACACACACACACACACACAAACTGCACCAGAGTCTGATTCACCTAGGTTCTCTTTAGCGCCTAAAACAGAGCTTGGCTCCTAGAAGGTGTTCAACAAATATTTCAGAATGCTTAAATCCCCGGTTGAAGTCTTTCTAGGCAAATTAAAGTTTCAACCTTATATTATACCTTTCAACTAATTTTCCTCAATTCTTGATTATTTTTGTATAATTTGCAGTGTATATTAATTTATATGAGTTATGGTAAGACCAGGACCCATAAACCCATTACCCCTGAGTCAATTCCAACACTTAGCAACCTTATAGGATAGAGCAGAATTGTCTCATAGGGTTTCCAAGGCTATAAATCTGTATAGAAGCAGATTGTTACATCTTTCTCCCACCGAGCAGCTGGTGGGTTTGAACTGTTGACCTTTCAGTTAGCAACTGAATGCTTAAAAACTGTGCCATCAGGGCTTCATAAGGGGGCCAGCAGGGGTTCAGCAACAAGCAACGTCACTGAGAGAGATTGTGCTGTTGTTGTTATTTTTAGGTGCTATCAAGTTGGTTCAGACTCATATTGACCCCATATACAACAGAACAAAACATTGCCCAGTCCTGCCCTATCCTCACAATCATTGCTATGATTGAGCACATTGATGCAGCCTCTGTATCTATTTATCTCACTGAGAGTCTTCTTCTTTTTCACTCACACTCTGCGTTACCAAGCATGATGTCTTTCTTCAGGGACTGGTCCCTCCCAACAACATGCTCAAAGTTGCATTGAAGTCTCACCATCCTCATTTCTAAGGAGCATTCTGGCTGTATTTCTTCCCAAGGAGATTTGCTCATTCTTATGGCAGTCATTCAGTATTCTTTACCAACACCATTTTTCAAAGGCATCAATTCTTCTTTGGTCATCTCCTACTCATTGTCTGGCATTTGAATGTATATGAGGAGATTAAATATACTTGGCTTGAGGCAGACGCTCCTTAGTCTTCAAAGTGACATCTTTTTTTTTGTTGTTGTTGTTAACATTTTAAAGAGATCTTTTGCAGAAGATTTGCTCAATGCCAAAGAATAAGAAATTGAAGATTTTTACCAAATCAAAACAAAACAAAAACAAACTCACTGCGGTCAAGTTGAATCCAACTCATAGTGACCCCTCCTTGGTTTTCCGAGGCAGTATCACTACAGAAGTAGATTGCCCAACCTTCCTTCCAAGGAATGGCTGGTGAGTTTGAACCACCAGCCTTCTGGTTAGCAGTCAAATGCCTTAGGCACTATGCCATCAGAGCTTCTGTTCTTTACCAATTTAGCCTGTATGAATTTGATCAAACATGTGAACAGGATGCACTGATAATTAATGGTGATTGAAATGTGAAAACTGGAAACCCAAAAGGATCAGTAGCTGCAAAATATAGCCTTGGTGATAGAAATAAGGCTGAAGATTGCATGATAGAATTTTTCAAGACCAATGACTTATTCATTGCAAATTCTTTTTTTCAACAACATAGATGATGACTATAAATTGGGTCTTGCCAGATGGAATAAAAAGTTATCAAATCAAATACATCTCTGAAAAGAGACAATGGAAGAGCCTGATATCCTCAGTCAGAACAAGGCCAGGGGCCAACTGTGGAACAGACCATCAATTGCTTGTATGCAAGTTCAAGTTGAAGCTGGAGAAAATTAATACAAGATGAGTTCCCGCAAGATGGCGGTATAGGCAGACAAGCTACACAGACCCTCTGCAACAAAGCAATGAGAAACCAATTGAAACTGATACAGAAAATGATCCTGGAACCCTGAGCTTTGAAGGGAAGGATAAAGAAGTGAATTAAATACCAAGTTGTAGAAGTACCTGAATGAAACAGTGAGCAAGGAGGAAAATGGAGCTGCAGACTGCCAGGTATCCTTTTGAATATTTACTGATAGCTCTGCTCACCAAGGCTGAATGGGCAAGGACTGCATTGGTGCCTGATGACCAGAAGAGAGAACAGCGAGGAAGGGGTCAGGTGGACCTGTGGACTGTCGGAGGCTGTCCTGAGGGCACAGCCATTTTGGATGTTTGTAAGCAGCCTGTGCAGCCATTTTGAGTGTTTGTGGGTGGTGTTCTTGCTTGGCTTGTGACCTGGGATTGGGCTTCACCTGCTGAGGACAGCAAGGAAAACAGCACTGGAGACTGACAACTGGAGAGGTGCAATACTCCCCTTCTTATCCTTGCATATCCCACCCTCTTGGTGATTAGGAATGTGGCCATCCTCCTGCCTCCACCTACCTTTTTGATCTGTGGTGGTTCCATCCCTGTCTGTACCCTGACAGAGCCTGGGTGCCATGTCCCACCACCCACAGTTTTGTTTTTCTTTGTTTTGAAATTTCTTTTTATCTTCCTCCTTTCTTCCTCCACCCCCTATTTCCCATCCCTGGTTCTATTTTTTCCCTTCTCTTTTCCTGGTTCTCTTCTTTTTTCTTTCTTTTGGTTCTTCCCATCCCTTGTTTTTGCTTTTGCCATTTTCTCTATTCTTTTACTCTTGTTTTTTCCTCCCCTTCCTCCCTCCCCAAATGTTATGGCTTTTTTCCCCCCTCCTCTTTTTTGTATTTTCTTTATTTTATCATTTAAAAATATATTTTCAAAATATTTCTTCTCATTTATTGCATTTCTTGTGTGTGTGTGTGTGTGTGTGTGTGTGTGTGTGTGGTGATTATTCCTGTTTATTTATGTGGTTTGAGTTTTTGTTCTCTTGTTTTTGTTTGTTTTTTTAAATTTCTTTTGTCTAACTGAGTGGGAGACAGCAAACATTCCCACACTCCCCAACTATACCTGCACCTCCTGCAGCCCCATCCACTGAGTGAGGGCCACCACTTGCTTTTCCTCCAACTGACCAACAATAGGCAGTAGCCAATACCAGCTCAACTCACCCTCAAATGCTCTTTATGAATGGCTATCAGAGATCTGTACTCGCACTCTCATTCTCCATCATACCCACCAGGAGACAAGTGGTGAGTGCCTAAGTGCTAACAGCTAGTGAATGGATGAGCACAGTACCCTGTGCACAGTAGCCTGCTGCACACACTGCTTACAAACATCCAAAATGGCTGTGCCCTCAGGACAAAATAAGATAAAGGAAAAAAAATCTTGCATGAATCACACCAACATATAACAAGTTAAACATAAATAAAACACCACCACAATGTCTCAGAGACAACAGATCATCAGTGTCCACACACAAAAAAAGCAAGATAAAGTAGGACAAATAAGTGACCAGGATAGAAACCTGGGAAAATAAAATAACCCTGTGAGGAAAAAGCAGCATTGGAACTCCCTGATAAGAAATTCAAAAGAATTATGTTGGGGTACCTTTGATAGATTGAGAGACAGATCAAGGAAAACACCGACAAGATCAGGAAAGACACTGACAAATGTAAGGGAAACACAGACAAAACTCTAGAACAATTTAGGAAAACAATACAAAAACAAATTGACAAAACAAAACAAAAATTAGACATGATTCAAAACAACAAACAGAAATCCAGAAGATTAAGACTAAGATTTCAGAAATACATAACACATTGAAGTGGCAAAGGAATTGAATCAATGGAAGACAGAATTAATGAGATTGAAGACAAATACCTCAATACTACTTTCTTAAGGGATCAGTCAGACAAAAGATCAAACCATAATGAAGAAAGCCTAAGATTCATGTGCAATGCCATCAAGAGGAATAACCTACGTGTGATTGGAATTCCAGAACAGGAAGAAACAGATAAAACCATGAAAAAAATTGTCAAAGATTTGTTGGAAGAGAATTTCCCTACTATGATGAAAGATGAGAATATAGCCACTCAGGAAGTTCAACGAACCCCAAACAGGATAGACTCCAAATGAAAAAACACCTAGACATATCATTATCAAATTCACCAAAGACAAAGACAAAGAAAGAATCCTGAAAGCAGTATGGCAAAAACAAACCTACAAAGTGAAACTTATAAGACTAAGCTCTGATTTCTTGGAAGATACTAGGCAGGTGAGAAGGCAATGGGATGATATATTAAAATCCCTGAAAGGAAAAAAAAATTCCAACCAAGAATTATAAACCCAGCAAAATTGTCTACCAAATATGAGAGTGAAATTAGGAAATTTCCAGATAAGCAGAAATTAAGGGAATTTCTTTAAACAAGACCAACTTTACAGAAGATGCTAAAGGGAGACCTTCGGACAGAGAACCAACAACAGCAAACACCAACCAATGATTAACATGCTTAATGACGTCACCCAGAAACCAATCCAGCTATAGAAATATCTAAAATAAAATAAGCTTAAAAGACTGTAAACAGGGAAGCAGAGACATCAATTAAAAAAGAGGACAACTAAAAGCCAAAAAGAGGGAATAAATTGTGTAGTTACAGAACTTCTACATGGTGAGGAAGTCAAGACAATTATAGAACAGACTGCTTTAAACTTGGGAAGAAAATTGTAAATTACAGAGTAGCCTCAAAGAAAAATAATAAACCACATCAAAATGAAAAAGAGGACAAGCACAAATACTTAGCAAATACTAAAACAATAACAATGGAGAAGATGATAATACAACTCATAAAGAAAATGAGCTCAGCACAGAAAATCATATGGAGCAAAGAAATCAACAACATCACAAAAAACACATAACAAAATGATATCAATAAATTCATACTTGTTGATAATTACACTGAATGTAAATAGATTAAGTGCATCATGCAAGAGATGGAGAATTGGAGACTGGATAAGAAAATATGACCCATCAATATGCAGTCTACAAGAGACTCACCTTAGACAGAAAGCCAAAAATCAAATAAAAATCAAAGGTCGGAAAAAGATATGTCAAGTAATGGCAACAAAAAAGGGGCAGGAGTGATACTATTAGTTTTTGATAAAATAGGCTTTAGGACAAAAAAGATCATAAAAGACAAGGATTATAAAATGATTAAAAGATCAATTGAAGAAGAGGACATAACCATAATAAATATCTATGCATCCAATGACAGAGCCCCCAAATA
>NW_006921610.1:18062221-18084587 GCF_000298275.1 Orycteropus afer afer
AAAAGATCAATTGAAGAAGAGGACATAACCATAATAAATATCTATGCATCCAATGACAGAGCCCCCAAATACACAAATCAGACTTTAACAGAATCAAAATAATAATAATAATAATAATAATAATAATAAGATGACTCCACAGTAATAGTAGGAGATTTTAATACACCACTTTCAATAAAAGATAGAACAACCAGAAAGAAACTCAACAAAGATGCAAAAGAACTAAACAATGCAATCTACCAACTTGACCTTATAGACATCTACAGACCACTTCTTCCAAGAACAGCATGATATACATTCTGTACTAGCACACATGGAACATTCTCTAAGACTGATCATATGTTTGGACACAAAGCAAGCCTCAATAAATGTAAAAACATTGAGATATTGCAAAGCATCTTCTCAGATCACATTGCTATACAATTAGGAATTAACACTGGGAAGATCAACCAAAAAAGAGCAAGTACATGGAAAATGAATAACACTCTCCTCAAAAACTCCTGGATAACAGAAGATATAAAAAATAAAATTAAAAATTGCCTTGAATCAAATGAGAATGAAAACACAGCATACTAAAATCTTTAGGACACACAAAAGCAATGATCAGAGTGCAATTTATAGCCATAGATACACACATCCAAAATGTAGAAAGAACCAAAACCAACACCTTAATCCAGCATCTCCAACAATTAGAAAAAGAGCAGCAAAAAACACCTACAGTCACCAGAAGAAAAGAAATAATAAATATTTGAGCATAAATAAATGAAACAGAAAAGAGAAAGACAACAGAAAAAAAATCAACAAGACCAGAAGTTGGTTCTTTGAAAAGATGAATAAAATTGACAAACCATTAACAAACTTAACAAAGGAAAAGGAGAATATGCAAATAACATGAATAAGAAATGAAAGGAGTTATGTCACAAGAGAACCAATAGTAATGAAAAGAATGATACCAGGATACTTTGAAGAACTGTACTCTAACAACTTTGAAAAGCTAGAAGAAATTGACAGATTTCTAGAAACACACTATATACCTAAACTAACACAGACTGAGGTAGCAAACCTGAACAGATCCATAACAAAAGAAAAAATTGAACGGGTCATAAAAAAATTACTAACAAAAACAGTACTGGCCCAGATGGGAGCATTCTACCAATCATTCAGAGAAGATCTGACACCAATCCTACTCAAACTCTTCCAGAACATAGAAAAGAATGGACTCCTTCCAAATTCACTTTATGAACCATAACCCTGATACCATACCAGACAAAGACATGGCTAGAAAGGAAAACTATAGACTAATATCCCTCATGAATACAGCTGCAACAATATTCATCAAAATTCTAGCCAATAGACTCCAATAATATATTAAAAAAAATAATACATCATGACCTAGTGGGATTCATACCAGCTATGCAAGGATGGTTCAACATTAGAAAAACAATCAATGTAATTCATCACATAAGTAAACTAAAGGAAAATAATCACATGATCATATCAATACTTCAGAAAGGCATTGGATAAAATCCAACATCCGTCTCTGATGAAAAATTCTCAGAAAAATAGGAATAGATGGGAAATTACTCAATGTAATAAAAGGCATATATGCAAAATCAACAGCCAACATTAATCTCAATGGAGAGAGACTGGAACCATTCTACTTGTGAACAGGAACCAGACAAGGTTGCCCTCTGTCTCCACTTCTAGTCAACATTGTATTGGAAATCCTAGCCAGGACAATAAGGAAAGAAAGGAAAATCAAAGGCAACCAACTTATTTGCAGATGATAAACCAAAAAAAAAAAAAACAAACTCACTGCCATCGAGTTGGATCCAACTCATAGCAACCCCTCCTTGGGTTTCCAATGTGGTATCACTATGGAAGTAGATTGCCCATCTTCCTTCCAAGGTGGGTTTGAACCACCAGGCTTCTGGTTAGCAGTCAAATGCCTTAGGCACTGATATATTCCTATATATAGAAAACCCAAGAGACTCAGGAAGAAAACTACTGGAACTTATTAAAAGATTTAGCATAGTGGTAGGATACAAAATTAGCATACAAAAATCAGTTGGATTCCTCTACACCAGCAAAGAGGTCTCTGAAAAGGAAAAAAGAAATAAATACCATTTACAATAGCTATGAAAAAGATAAGATACTTGAGAACAACTCTAACCAAAACACAAAAGACCAATACAAGGAAAACTACAAAATACTACTTCAAGTAACTATAAGATAGCTACGTAAATGGAATAACATACCATTGGATAGGAAGATGAAATATTGTGAAAATGTCAATACTATCCAAAGCAATCTACAAATTCAATGCAATTTTGATCCAGATTCCATCAACATTCTTTAAAGACATGGAAAAACCAATCACTATTTATATATGGAAAGGAAAGAGACCTTGCATAAGCAAAGCACTACTGAAGAAGAACAAAGTAGGAAATCTCACACTCCCAGATCTCAAAATCTACTACAAAGCTACAGGTGTCAAAACAGCCTGGTACTGGCACAATGACAGGCACATTGACCAGTGGAATGGAATTGAGAACCCTTAAATTGATCCATTGAGCTACGGTCAGCTGATCTTTGCCTAGGTCCTGAAATCCATTAAATGGGGAAGAGATGGTTTCTTTCACAAATGGTGTGGCAAAATTGGATATCCATTTGCAGAAAGATGAAAAAAAATCTATATCTCATGCCACACACAAACACTAACTCCAGATGGATCAAAAACTTAAATGTGAAACACAAAACTGTAGAGTTCATCAAAGAAAAAATTGGGGTAAACTTGGGGGCCCTAATATATGGCATAACTAGACTATCAAGCATAATTCAAGATCCACAAACAGCAGAAGATAAATTAGACATTTGGGACCTTCTGAAAATTAAATTCTTACATGCATCAAAATACTTCTCCAAAAGAGTAAAAAGAGTACCTATAGAACAGGAGAAAACATTTGGCAATGACATATGGTATAAAGAATTTATCTCTAAATTTATGGAAAATTCCAACAGCTCAACATCAAAAAGACAAACAATCCATTTAAAAAATGGGCAGAATACATGAATAGACACTTCACCAAAGAAGATATTCAGGTAGCCAACATGAAGAAATGTTTGCAATCATTAGCTATTCAACTCACGCCATGGAGTTGGATCTGACTCATAGCGACCCTTCCTTGGGTTTCTGAGGCAGTAGTTGCCTAACCTTCCTTCTCAGGAGCGGCTGATGGGTTTGAACTGCCAACCTTCTGGTTAGCAGTCAAATGCCTTAGGCACTACACCACCAGAGCTCAAAAGAACCTTGAAATACTATCTCACCCCTGCATTAATTGCAAAGTTCAACAAGACAGAAAGTAACAAATGCTGGTGAGAATGTGGAGAGATTGAGACTCTCATACACTGTTGGTAGGATTGTAAAATGATACAACTATGGAAATTGTTATGGTGATTCCTTAAAAAGTTGGAAATAGAGATACCATTTGATCCAGCGATCCCTTTACTAGGTATATATCCTAAAGAAGTGAGAGGCAGGACACGAATAGATATATGCACATCATATTGATCACAGCACTATTTACAATAGAATAGTAAAGAGAAGGAAACAAACTAACTGCCCATTAACTGATGAATGGATAACTAAACTGTTGTATATACGCACAACGGAATTCTATGCAACCCTAAAGAATAATGTAGAATCTGCAAAACGCTGCACAATGTGGATGAACTTGGAGGACATTATGCTGAGTGAAATAAGTCAATCACAGGAGAACAAATATTCTATTTGTCCACTATTGTAAAAAGTCAAGAAAAAGTTTATACATGGAAGGAAATTTCTTTTTTGGTTACCAGGGATGGAAAGGGAGGGGAAGAAAAATTCCTAGATAGGTTGGGAAAAAAAAAAAAAAAAAACCCAAAGCAAAAAAAAAAACAAAAACAAACAAACAAACAAAAAATATATATATATAAACCAAAAATGACTAGTAGCTACCAGTGATAGAAGGGAGGCAGAAAGGGGAACATTTTGTTTGCAAGGCATTGAGTTTATGCTAATGGTGGTGGAATATTTTGGAAAAGGATAGCACGAATGGTGGCACAACATGAAAAATGTCATTAATGTCCCTGTGGTGTAAGTGGGGATGTTGATATGTTAGCAAATGTCTTGTTGTGTATGTTTTCACTACAATAAAAGTGAAAAATAAATAAATAAATAAAACAAGTCCGTAAGAGCCAAAGTACAACCTTGAATACATCCCACCTGAACTTAGAGCCCATCTCAAGAATCCATTGAACACTAATGACTGAAAACCAGATGAGTTATGGGATGTCAGTCATCAAGGGCATCATGCATGAAGAAAGCCCAAGGTCATTAAAAACACAAGGAAGAAACCAAAGACCAAAAAGATATCAGAAGAGACTCTGAAACTTTCTCTTGACCATACAATAGCTAAAGCAAAAGGACAAACTGAAGTAAAAGATCTGAACAGAAGATTGCAAAAGGCAGCTTGAGAAGACAAAGTAAATTAATATAATGAAATATGCAAAGACCTGGAGTCAGAAAACCAAAAGAGAAGAACATGCTCAGCCTTTCCAAGCTTAAAAAATTGAAGAAAAACAATTCAAGCCTTGAGATGCAGTATTGAAGGATTCTGTGGGCAAAATGTTGAATGACACAGGAAGCATCAAAAGAATCTGGAAGGAATACACAAAGTCAACATACTAAAAAGAATTCATTGATACTCAGCCATTTCAAAAGATGGCATATGGTCCACAACCAATGGTACTGAAGAAAGAAGTCCAAGCTGCACTGAAGGAATTGGTGAAAAACAAGGCTCTTGGAACTGATGGAAACCAACCGAGAGATACTATACTATGGAAATTCACGTAAGCACGGAACAGCCTTGAATGCAGTCTTAGTACCACCTAGGTTTTAGAATCATACATTCTTTAGACAGTTTTTCTTGGTCTAATGATGAAGCTGGTTCTGATCTTTCAGCTTGGGAGTTACCTTCTCATTTTACGAATCTTTCCACTGAAGTGCACATTGGATAGTGAGATTGTGAGTTCAAGTGTAGTTTGGAGATGGAGTTTAGAATCAAGTAATGGTTCTTTGAACTGGTTGGACATGAAGCCTTGTAACTTCTTAGGATATTTTTCTGTGTGGCTTTACTTTTTTTCTGGGTCTAAGTTTTGATTCTAAAAACTAAAGGTTGCCTTTTGATCAAGGCCTTAACCATCAACTAACTTTAGTCATTAATTCACTCTTCAATTCAACAAATACTAATTTAAAGTCTATTATATCACAGGCAGAGAGATCTGGTAGTGTAGTGCCTAAGGCATTTGACTGCTAACCAGAAGGCTAACCCACCAGCCACTCCTCGGAAGGAAGATGAGGCAATCTACTTCCATAGTGATACAGCTTTGGAAACCCAAGGAGGGGTCGCTATTAGGCGGGTCCGACTCGATGGCACATAACAACAACAACAACATATGACAGGCAAGGTCTTGCTTACATAAATACTATAATGTAGAGGAGGAAGACAGGCACCAATGTAATACATAAAGAAGAAAAGTAATTTCAGGTAATATGTGTTCTGAAGGAAAGAAAACAATATATTGGCATAGAGTGTCACTGCATGGGTAGAGTGGAGACATGTTTCCAAAGAGTTTGTCAGGAAACACCTCTTTGCTGAGGGCTTGACTTGAATGCTGAGAAGGAAAAAGTCTTGTAAAGATCTGCAGAAAGTTCTCTGGATGCCAAAAGCAAAATGAGTTTGATGTGTCTGAGAAAGGAAGGAAGTTAGGGTTGTTGGAAAACAAGTTGGGTAGAGGTAGGTAGTGAAGTTTAAGAGGTGGGAACAGAGCAAAACCTGTGGTGCCAGCAGATTTTAGTGTTTTCCCACTAATTTACTTTGACTAAATTACCAGTGTTCTTAGTGGATTGGAATGCCATACAAATGTAGATTCTGTAGGAATCAGAATGCCATTTTCCATTTCCATACGAATGGAATGTTCCCTTCACTGTAGTATTTCTAGCATCTGGGTATTGCATGACACCTACCTAGTAAGAGCTCTTTAATCATCTGTCAAACAAATGGTATTGAAGTCAAAATCTTATTTTATGGAACTCACCTTTCAGTTTCATATTAATCCTGATGGGCTGGGACTGTCAGAGAGGAGGAAATCTGACAGGGTTACCTGCCACCTCTTCTCCAGTGGTCTAATAATATTGAGGGCATAACAAAGAATGAGTTTTAGAGTCTGTGACTCTAAGACACTCAGACGTTAGTTTAAATTTTGCTTTAGCCTCTGCGTTTCTAAACATTGGACACTTATCAGCAAGGTGTGCCCTTGAACTTGTTGTTTTTAATTTTCAGAAACAGCTTTGAGGTGATGAGACTACTTCTTATTACTATAGCACAGTTTTGTTAGAAAATATTTCTAAAACACATGAAAAGTGCTATATAAATATGTGTGATTCATTGAAGCTGTAATTGCCAGAAACTGATATTTCTTGTGTGAAAAACAAAAAACCAAAAGGAATATTTCTAAAATTTGGGGCACAGAGGTTAACAAGAGCAATATAGTTTCATTGCTATTTATCCAATTTTAATTTCCTATCCTAGTCAGCCACTCCTCGGAAGGAAGATGGGGAAATCTACTTCTGTAGTGATACTGCCTCGGAAACCCAAGGAGGGTTTGCTGTGAGTCGGGGCCGACTCGATGGCACATAACAACAAACAACAAATCCTAGTCAATCTTAGTCTCTTGGAGAGCCAGGATGGCAACCCAAGTCATTACTCCCAAAATCATGTCTACCTTGCTAAACTACAAATAGTATACTTTGTTTTATAGTGACTTATTGCTCCTCAGTCTTCATGCTCTTCAATCAGAAGATTAGAGTATGGGATTCTTCACTCTTAACTTTTATCCCACAGTTCTTTTATCCAATTTAAAATTAAAAGCTAATTTATTGGAATTTAGGAGAAAACATAACAACACAATATATAGCTTGAGTTTTCTTTGCTAACACCCAAACAATGGAACCTAATTTACCAATGAGATCATTTGATATAGTGCTGGTCTGTATTAGAAGTTCATCATTCTCTCATTTATTTATTATTAGTATAGTTTTTTTTTTTTTAGTAACAAGCATTTATTTACTGCACACAAAGTATCATAGACTTTGCTATGTTAGAGATACAAAGATGAATCAAGTTTTCTGTTCTTGAAGAAGTTACAGGCTGTTAGAGGGGTTATTATTTAAAAAGATCTTTTCAAATGAGGCTTTCTCTTATAAAAGGGTCCAACAGCCTGGACACAAGGACAATACTGTACTATAATGAGACTAAGGGGTTTTGGATTGTTTGATGTTAAAAAGAAGAAAATGTCTCTTCCCTCTCTCCCATGGTAACCTGAATTCAGTAATTAGGCTATACATTCCTTGGAGTATATCTAAAATGGCTCCATAATTTATATTTTGTGGCCTTAGAAAAGTTACATAATCTTCCTGAACTATTGTTTCTTTTGCGAAAAATATAGAAAATAAAATCTCTCCCCTGCAAATTTTTTTTGAGAATTAGAGGAAACTATAGCTCTGCATGCTAGTAGAGTCTGAATTAAATGCTTCCTATCATCATCAGCAACAACATTCTCTTATCTTTTTAACATTATTGACTATTGATAATTTCAAATTCCTTAGTTTTTCTTTTCTTTTTTTTTTTTTAAGGCAAATCCTCACGTAAAACATCTTTCTTTTTCATTTATTCCGGAATCTAAAATGTTGAAAAAGGATCACAGTTGGGAAAAATATGTCAGTAATTTTAATCACACTAATAATATACATAGGAACTCTGGTAGCATAGTGCCTACGACACTTAACTGCTAACCAGAACGCTGGAGGTTCAAACCCATGAGTCATTCCTCGGAAGGAAGATGGGGCAATCTACTTCCGTAGTGATACTGCCTCAGCAAACCAAGGAGGGTTGCTATGAGTCCGGTCTGACTTGACAGCACATAAAAACAACAACAACAATAATACACATGCTATATGTATGACATTTTTTAGTTATATACCATATCATGACTCAAAGTTCATAAAAATTAACATTATTAATGAAAAGCCAAAGAGAACAGAAAATTAACAACAAAGAGAGTTTGATGGTCTATTTCTGCTTCATTCAAACTTAAACCTCAAGTAGGAAAGAGATGATGGCTTAAACCAAAACAAACAAAAAAACTTACTGCCATAGAGTCAATTCCAATTCATAGGAACCCACTTTGGATTTCTGAGGTGGTAAATCTTTACAGAAATAGATTGCCCAGTCTTCCTTGCACAGAATGGCTTGTAGGTTTGAATTGCCAAACTTCTGGTTAGCAGTCAAATGCCGTAGGCACTATGCCACCACAGCTCTTTGAAACCAAGTTCACTGCTATTGAGTCAATTCCTATTCATAGTGACCCTCATTAGGTGTCTGAGGTAGTAAATCTTTACAAAAGTAGATCACCCTATCTTCCTTCTGAGGAGCAGCTGGTGGGTTTGAACTGTCAACCTTCTGGTTAGCAGTCAAACACCTTAGGCACTGCACCACCAGAGCTCCGATGATGGCTTAGGCCTTGATAAATCATGTCTCTGCTACATATCCAGAATAAACTATCTGGATACCTGGCGATATGCTCTACTCACCTGGGGAATTTATCTATTAAAACACATAAGTGTAATCCCAATCCCACTTTTTTTTTTTTTTTCTTTTTGCATTAAACTTTCTGTGAATGAGCTCCAAAATCTTTACTTTAAAAAATCCACCACTTAATTTTTGTGGCAGACAGATTCTAAGATTACCTCCAATTATTTACTGCACACAAAGTATCATAGACTTATGTATACCTTCTTGTATTCATGTCTTGTGTCATCCTTTCCCCTGGAGAACACAGCAAAGTCTATGGGATTTTGCACTGTAGTAAATTACCTGGTATGGCTTTTCTAGTCATAAGTCTTTGTAAACTCTGTGGTGGAATTTGCTGTGAGCAACTGAGGAGTTCCTGATTGTAAAAGTTATCCACCTGGGGTATTTCTTCTGGGAGTGGCACTGGAGCAATGTTCTGTGAAGGTCGCTCTCTCTCAGGTGCTTAGAATTCTAATGCTATGATTGGCTAGTTTGGCCACTCTGCCAGGCTCAAAAGGAGCTCTCCTAGAGGCAGAAGTCTCTCTCTGACCTCTGGCTGAGGAAGACGTGTTGCTGAGAAAGGGACACCAAGAGACATGCACTGTTGAGAAAGAGACACCAAGAGACACATACTGCTGAGAAAGAGACACCGAGATAACACGCATTCCTGGGAGAGAGACTGAGAGAGACTGTTGGGTGAGAGACGGTGGGCTGGGAGAGAGACTGAACGTTGTTCCTGAACTTGAATTGTAGCCTGGTTCTTCCCTAATAAACCCCATAATCTGTGAGTTCTGTGTGGCCATTGCAGTGAATTATCAAACCCAGGAGAGAGATGGTGGGTGTTTTGGAAGAAACGGTTGGTGAAAGGGCTGGAGGGAGGCAGGGTGTCTGGCCTTGCAGGAATAGGCCTTGGGCTACTGCTAGTGAATCTGTCTTCCTCTTGTGTGGTTAGAGGAGGTCAGGAGATGCGGCCTCCTTGCCCTTTTGGCAGATATCAACTCTATGATTATATTATATAGTACTATAACATGTGTTTTGCTATATTTTCTCTCCTTTGTTGCTTTGAAAGCAAGCTTTCATGTTGTGAGCTGGCCTATAGAAAGACCTACATGGCAAGTAACTGAGGGTGGCCTTTGGCCAATGGTTACTAATAGAGTTAGGCCTTCAGTCCAACAACTTCTAAGGTACTGAATCCTGCCCGCATCCATGTGAGCTTGAAAGCAGACTTAGTCTGAGTCAAGCATCCAGATAAGAGCCCAGTCCTTGAGGACAGTCCTGATTAAAGCCTTGTAGAAGATTCAGCTGACTCCTGTCCAGACTCTTGACCAAAAACAAAACACAAAAAAAACTGTGAGATAATACATGTGTGTCAATATTGTCACACAACAATAGATAGCCATGCAATTCTGATATCCAGTCAAGCTTGTGAAGCAGTGCTCTATAGCATAGCTAGAGTAGAAGTAAGCTTCGTGTGTTTTCCCACTAAACTTATGACTATTACTCGTTAATTTTGATGGTGATCATGATGATTTTTGATGATGATGATGAGCTTTTATACATATCCTAGAGGGTTTCTTTGGGAGCTCTGGTAGCATAGTGCCTAAGGCACTTGACTCCTCACCAGAAGGCTGGCGGTTCAAGCCCACCAGCCACTCCTCGGAAGGAAGGTTGGGCAATCCTACTTCCATAGTGATACTGCCTCGGAAACCCAAGGAGGGGTCGCTATGAGTCGGGGCCGACTCGACGGCAAACAACAACAACAAAAGAGGGTTTCTTTGGGGATTGGCAGTTATGTTACTCTATTTCTGGACTTATGGCCCAAAACTACATGGAAAAGGTATAATTGATTTGGGATCTAAAATTTCAATGGATTTCACTCACCCTGGAATATCCACAAAGCCTTTTGATGACACCAGAAACTCAGAAGCCCCTAAGAATTTGGTTAATGATGAAAGCAAGAAGTCTCCAAAGTTTTCCTGTACATATTTATTCCACTATCTGAAAATAGCATGTTCCAAGGAAATCTTTTGTAAGCCAAAATAGTATAAAGCTAAGAAGCAATTATCATTAATTTATATGGGAAACATTTTTGAGCATTCCCAGACCCTACCAAATAATAACACACCAAATCATACAAAATGACACAAAAAAGTTAAAGTAACACTAACATATATTAAAGTGGGAATGATATGATAAATGGGTAACCCACATAAAGTAGAAATATGTATGTGCAGTGTAGTTTCTGGGGAAGCGTGGCAATTCCACTCTCAACGCTTGGGGTGTGCACTGCCTCTTTAATGGCTTACTACAAAATAAAAGTTGAACACTAGTTTTACTTCTCACCTTTTTCTTAAAAGTGAAAATCTTGTTCAGGTTCTCTTGGTTAGTGAAAACAGGTATTAACATGTCTTCCATAAAAGCAAAGTGGTGTAAAGTGAACTTTCACAAAGCAGGGAATTTCTGTATTTAGTTTATCTTCTTGGAGAGTCTTTTAGCATCAAAGAAAATTCAAAGTCATGGAAGATGAAAGTCATATTTGATTATTAATATTAATTATTGTCTTATCACTAAGAGAATTAAGTAATATTGATCTGCTTTCATCTAACTACTTGTCACCTTAATTAAAATTAACACTAATTATCACATAACTGATTCACAGTTTTTGCAGCCTTACATTTTTATTATTCCCATTTTGTAGATGAACAGTCTGGGACTTAAAAGAGTTAAAATAGTATCTATTAGATTCAAAATAGCTCAGACTCAAAATTAGAAGGCACATTTTCTGATTCTTTTCTGGTGCTATTTTCCCAATAGATAGTCTTTGCCTTTAATTTTTTTAACTAGTGTTAGGTCAGCTCCTTGTTGCTTGGCAAGTAATGAATTATACAATATAATGCACAAAAACATATAAAATAGTTTTGCTTCAAAATAAGCAGCCAGAATTTGTGTACTTTAGAGATTAGAAGGATCATAAACTTGTTATTAGAATATCAAGTAAAAATGAGTAAGTATATAAATTAAATATATGTGAAAACTTATTGTTCTGATATTTGTATTCAGCACTATTTGCTAATGATAGTACATTTTCTTAAGCAGCTAGAAAGCAATTCAAGTTTTTCCATCAATAGTCGTCAAGCTCCCTGACTCAATGTAGCTAAAAAATGAGGTAAAGAAAGTTTACAAAGCCCTGAACAATGTTAGAGTCTGGCCTTTTATGATCAAGTGATCTTTTCAGCTTTAATGGGAAAAATAAATCATTGTTAAAAGATAATCTTGTCATATGGAAGCCAAAAAGGTGCAATATCAATGATCCGACCCACCAAAAAATCACCCTGTGGAGTGGGACAAAGCACATAACACAGTTTGTTTTGTTGCTGCTGTGGCTGGTGGCGAGAATGAAGTAAGCTTAAGGAAATGCCTCGTTTTAAAAATAGTAAGAGGGCAATATAAATGCTCTTAATGGAAAAATGAATGGACTTAATATAAGAGCTGTTTTATAAGAACAGAACTAGAAGTTTTGAAATCCTCTTCCAGATCATTTTCTGTTTCATCCAATTGCTTATTTCATGCTGAAACTGCCACTTGTTCATATTCTTTCTCACTTTTCTCTCCTTTTATTCAATTTTTGATGCTGCAAATAATACAAACAGCACAAGGATAGCTACTAAAGTTAATGCTTTGCTTTGCTTTAAGGTACAAATCCGTACAAGAGTAGGAATAGCTGGTAACACAAAATTGTTTCTCTAATAGTTTATTTTCAGGGGAGTTTATTATTCTCCTCATGTTCAAAATAAACAAACCCATATCTTTTAGCCATATCTAATTGGGATTCCTCCACCAATAAGATCTGGGTAAATAAAGACATGCAATATACAACACTGTAAATTAATGAAAAAAAAAAAAATTCTTCTTGGTTTAAAACAGCACACGTGTGTGCATGTGCACACACAAACACACACACTCAGTTGAGATTCTTGGCCATGTAGATTTATGGCATGTATATATTTTATTCCTTTTAGTATGAAAGAGGGAAGGAGGGCTTCCCTAAGAATATTCCTTTAAATTTTATTTCTATATATAGAAAACATGTCTAAGGTCCTGGTAAAACATAGTTACCTCCAGTCCAAGAAAACAGTGAGAGGGAATATTTGTAATTGTGTACTAAGAAAGTCTGGAAAATTCCCAATAGGTTCTTCAGGCAGGCTTTATAGCTCTCCTATTGGTTCAGGGGCTTGGGAAGCTTCATAGCTGACATTTCCCAAAAATAATGCCAGTCTTCCTTGTCCCTTTTCTAAAGGGTGAAAGAGGATGTTTAAGTAATACCAAGAGAGTCTGAACTGAATTTGAAGTTTAGGGAATAAGTCTAGGAGAGCAGCTTAAACCAGAGTCGATGTGGGGAGAAGGGAGGATTCGGCCTGATGGGATCTCAAAGACCCACCCGTCAACATTTTCCAAGACGGTCATGGAACATTCTCCATGCTGAAAACTGTCCTTTGCAAAAGCATTGCCACACAAGGAAACCATCAGAAGGTCACAGATCATTCCAAAGAATCAGCACAGCATCACAGGCTGATGACAGGTTGATGGTGGAGGTCATGGACCAGTGTTCTTTGGGGGAAGCCCTCATACAGCAGAAGAGTTACATCAGCAAAATGTCACCAAAAGCTGTCACTACCATGAACAAACAGGGCAGAGCACTACTCACTAATGTACCAACAGGCCAGAAAATTGAGAAACCTTGATGCCTTTGCTGAAGGCTGCAACAGAATATTGTGTTTCTTGCTCCAAACAAACTACATAAAGTCCCACAGATAGTGGCAATGCTGACTTCTTCATAATTGTGATGTTTGATGTACCCCCAAACATCTCTTTCTGGAATAGTTTTAGCCAAAATCTTACAGCAGTACTTATCACTTACCAATAGTGAAAAGCAGAGTGTAAACAGAATTAAGAAGAACAAATGTGTGTAGCATGAAAAGATAGATCTTCATTTTTATAGAAGATAACCAACCATTAATGGATGGAGAATTCAGAAACATGGCAGTGGTGTTCAGTACAGGCTCTGAAGCAGAGAAACCTGGGGTTTAGTCCCAGCTACTCCACTGCTGTCCATGGAAGCAACAGTAAATAAAGCAAATGATGTACTGCATTGGGGCAAATCTCCAAGAAAAGATCTCTTTCAAGTTTAAAAAACAAGTATGCCACCTTGGTGATTAAGGTGCCTGACCCAAGCCATGGTCTTTTCAATTGCTTCAAATCCATAAGACTGGACAATCAAAAAGGAAGACAGAAAAAGAATTGATGCAAACTGTTGTGTTGATAAAGAATTCTGAATGCACCGTGGACTGCCAAAAGAATGAATAAATGAGTTTTAAAAGAAATACAATCTCCTTAGAAGGGAGGAGGGTGAGACTTTATCTTGCTTACTTTGGACATGTCCTTGGGAAGGATCATTCACTAGAATAGGATATCATGTTTGGTAAAGTAGAGGGTTAGTGAAAACAAGGGAAACCTTCAGTGTAATGAATTGACACAATAGCTGCATTCAAACATAGTGACAATCACGAAGATAATATTATACATTAGGTCTCCATGAATCAGAGTTGATTTGATGAAAACAAAAAACAACACCCTACTGATAGGGTGTATGTTCTTGGGACATAATTTAAACTCACTAAGCCTCAGTCTCCTCATGTTTAAAATGGAAACACTACTAACACCTACTCTATGGGATGGTAGAAAACATTTAATTAGATAATATAAGTCAAGCTGTTAGTATAGCACCTGGAAAGTAATAAATTGTGATTTTCTTAGTTACTGTTATAATAATAATTTTATAATAGTCATAAAAGTAGCTAAATTTAAAGTATTATTAATTAATTACATTATTGTTACTAGCTCCAATTAGGAAATACTTTCAAAAAGGATCACTTTAAATTTAACCTGTATATCATCTGATCTGGAAGCATACATAATAAGAGTATCTGATGCCTACTGATTTAGTGAGTCAAATAGAAAACCAAAGCAAATTGAATCATTCAACTGGTATATTTAGAATTGCTGATGATTCTAGCAGTCAAGAGAGTTAGTGAAACATGTAAATTGCAATTGAACTTTTCTTGAAAATCCTTAGAATCCGTTTTAATTTGTTTAGCTTAATTGTGGTAGTGCTTACTCATTTAACAAAAGTACATTAGAGCCTTCTGAAAAAAGAAACATTAAGCAAGGTGCTCACGGAGGAGATAAAAGGTATTAATACAAAGAACACATGCCAAAACTATATTCCATTTAAGAATATAATAAGGTATGCACTGCACTTGTCCATTGTTATTTTCAAGGAATTATTACTTTCATTGCTATTTTATCTCATTACAGCCATACATAAAGACATATGCATACACACACACACCCATATGCCAACAAGAAAGACCACAAATGCACACATTCAGCATCTCTGTATATAGCATCCATTCTCTCCTAGATCAGCCGTACTGTCAGAGGTTAAGTGGAGGGGAAGGTATAGTATAAGCAATGACTTTATGGGTCCAGTCTGGAAAATTCATTCAAAGGATAATCTGATTAGCAAAATATAAGAGGGGCTGGTATGTGCATTTCTTTTATCATGTAATTAAAAAAACTACACAACAGAACTTGGGTAAAATCACCAATATCAAAGGTTCTAATGTAGCATAATTTGTGTTGAGTATGTTCCATTCTGACAGTGCTATAAACCAGGGAGACAGTTTACTGACAATTCTGTGCTACCAGATACCAACTCAGGCCTCTGTCCAGCTTTACATTGTCAAATCTCATGGAAACACGAGCAGTTACATAGTCTCAGAGGATGCTCAAGTTTGGATTGGAAAAGAGGAGATGGAGACTTCATATTTTCATTGCAGATTTTTTTTTTTTTTTCATTTTTAAACTGCTGAACATAATTTCTTTACAGGCAGGAAATGCAACTAGTGTTTGTTTCTAGCAGGCTTCTGTTTTCAGATTTCTTTTTTGTAGAAGAAATGTGTTGCCCAGCTGTCTAGAATCCCAATCAGGATATGGTTTCAGCAAGAAGTGTATTATAAGAATGATTTTAGCTGGTTATAAACAAGAATGAAAATGAAGCTGTGGCTCGTCTATCTAATTTTACCCATAGAGAAGGGGTTCTGCTTCAATCAAATGGCACTGATATGAATAAATGAGATAAAGTTTAGTTTTGTGTTTTGCCCATAAGGGAGAGAGTAACTGTTGAAAGACAAGGATTTGCATTAACAAACAAGTTGAGCTATACAGATTCTCAAAAATAGTTTTGTGTGTCAACCAGGCAAATGTAATGGAGCCATGATGTAAAATTTCCAACTAAGTTGAACTTTTGGAGAGTTTAATGCTTCCTAATATTAACACCTGAAACACATATACACACATATTATTCACCAAACATTAACTTAAACAAATAAACAACAACAACAACAACAGCAAAACTCACTGTCATTGAGTCAGATCTGACTCATAGCAACCCCTCTTTGAGTTTCTGAGGTGGTATCACTACTGAAGCAGATTGCCCAATCTTCCTTCTGAGGAGTGGCTGGTGGTTCCAGCCTTTAGGTTAGCAGTCATGCCTTAGGCACTACGTCACCAGAGCTGAGACTTCCCATGTGTAGTGGCTAGGGCTAGTACTGGGTAATGGGGGAGGATTTAAGGATGATTCAACTCCTAGTTTTCGAGGTGTATATAGAATTATGGAGGAGACAGATGTCTCAAGCCGCATCCTATTTTTTGATTCTAAGACTTTCAAATGTTAATTTTTCTGAAATACTATTATTGAGTATATTTAATTATTCCCTCTCCAAAAGATGCATTAAATGCATGGGTCTTACAACAGATGAAATTTTAGAAGTTAGATGAAATTCAGTCCTACATGCACATACTACTATAAATGAAACTACCTAGTTTAATAGGAACACAGAAAAGGAATCTCTGCCTGTAGGAATGCAGTAGGCTGCCTGGAGAAAATTGCTTTATAATTTGGGCTTTGAACAAAAGGCAGAAGTCTACCAGGCTGAGAAGCGTGTGTATGTGGTTTGGGAAGAAACAGACAGGAAAATATCCAAAATAGAGGGAAAGAGTATGCAAAGGCAGTAAGAAATATACTAGCATGTAAACATGAGAGTAGAGTTTAAGAATGTATTGTGAAGGAAATTAAGAGCATCTGAAGCTAGCTAGAAGTTAGGTGGGAGGACAGATCAAGAGAAATTTGTATGAATTCTCTTTAAGGCAATGAGACAACATTGATTGTTTTTAAGTAAAAGGAAAATTAATGTGTATTGAATATAGGAAAGACACATATATGTTACTTACTTCTCACAAATGCTATCAATGTGTTTCCCTCCTGTTTTTATTGATAAGGAACAGAGGTACAGAGAGGTTAAATAAGATTCCTAAAACACAAGGAGATTGAGTTCAGGTTCTACCTATTTGTCTGATTTTAAAACTTATCAACTGTCCATAAAAACCACCTTAAGATGTTGAGAAGCACTGATGGCTCAGTGGTAGAATTCTTGCCTTCCTTTTGAGAAGATGGAGTTTGACTTCTGGCCAGTGCATCTCATGTGTGGACACCACCCACCTGGTAGTGGTAGATTTCATGTTGTTACGATGCTGAACAGGTTTACGTAGAGCTTCCAGACTAAGATGGTCTAAGAAAACAGATCTGGTGACCCATTTCTGAAATAGCCAATGAAAACTCTATGGATCACAATGGTCCAGCCAGTCAGCAATCAAGGGGATGGTGTGGGCCCAGTTAGAATTTTGTTCGAGTGCACGGGGTCTCCATGAATAAGGGGTTGACTTAATGGCAGCTAACAATAAAAGATGTTTAAATCTTGTTTTTATTCAAGAATTTTTCATTTTTTATTTTCTTCTTTGCCTGTTACAGGAGTTCTGGTGGCATAGTGCCTAAGGCATGTGACAGCTAACCAGAAAGAAGGCTGTTCAAACCCCCTAGCCACTCCTCGGGCAATCTACTTCTGTAGTGATACCGCCTCAGAAATGCAAGGAAGGGTCACTGTGAGTCAGATCAGACTCATGAGCAGTGAGTTTGTTTTTTTGGTTTTTTGCCTATGATATATTTTTGACATCTGTGACTTCTATATTTTCCACTCATTCATTTATGCATTCAGTCATCAACAAATATTAAGTGCCAATAATGTGCTAGTATAATTTTTTTTTTTGAAGCTGGGTAACTTGCTTTGTCTTCCATTCTCATCCCCAATTTTTGTTCGCCATGTTTTACTAATTATCGATTTCATAGAAACTGTTACTTGGTCTCTCTCTATTCCATTCATCTCCAGGTAAACTGATTACATTCCATTTCTCTGGTGGTAATATTTTAAGTTCTTCAACTTTCTCTTTCCCTCCTTTAAAGCTTATATCATTATATATTCACAGTACATATAGCACAGAGCCTAAAATATTGTTAAAGATGAAACCACTGGAAAAATGACTAAAGTGAAGAGATCACTTACCTTGGTTGACAATAAATCTTAACTTCTGTATTGTTGCCAGATTGCCACTAACTCGATATATTCCATCAACATCTAGACCTGAAACAAAAGGGCATATTTTATATTAACTTATATCATAATTGAGAAAGTAAAAGAAAAAACATCTTAATGAATACGAGAGAATGAGAGTAATAAATTATCATCAAATAGGTCTTTTTCACAGAGAATACGAACAAGTTTCTCTGTCCTAAACCCAGTAATTTTAAAAATCATAATCCTAATAAAATAATCATAAAAATCAGTGATAGTTAATCATCAACAAATTTGAATCTAGTTGAACCATAGAACAACAATGGGCAGTGTGATAGTTAATTTATGGGTCAACTTTCTTAGACTACGATGCTAGTTGTTTGATCAAACACTAGTCTAGAGGTTGCTATGATGGTATTTCCATACAAATAAGATGATATTAAACAAAACAGATTATCCTCTGTGTTGAAATGAGTTCTTTTATGTGGGATTTTGCCTTGGTTCTATAGAAAACAGCTTGGGAAAATTTTCCTTAAGCCCTAAGGAGTTACCTTTGCCTTAGGTTTCTAACCCAAAGGGTTTGTTACTTTTGTCCAGGTTGATTGACATTTCCTGTAAACAAGAATGTTTAGATTTAGATTTTTTTTTTTTTTTTTGCCTGGGCCTGGGCTGCAGCCTGCCCTATATTGGTATGCAGCTTGTAGGGATTGGTTAATAGACTCTGTAAATGAAGTACCTGTGGCCTCCTGTGCAAATAAAGTGTCTGTGGCCTACTGAGAGAAAATTGGTCTGTTCCTGGAAGTGGTGGAAAGGCTATCCTTGAAACTGATGAGGAGTTTATAGATATAAGCAGCCAATTCCACAGGAGTTCCTGAGACAGAAAGAAGCCGGAAGACAGGAAACAGGAAGAAGCAGAAAGGAGAAAAGACAAGACAGAAGAGAGAAGAACATAGAAAAGGATGCAAGGAAACTTTTTAAAGAGCTGTGACATGGGTCAATTCCTTAAAGTAAAACTCTCTCTTTTTTACATCTATCTGATCAATTTTGTTTCTCTGGAGACCTCTGACTAAAATAGGTAGTGTGACCTTATGCAGAATATTTAAGATTCATTCCCAAGGAAACAACAAGAATTAAAATGAGAAATTAAAAAGACTCCCAGACATATGTGTGTTATTGCCCATTTTTTGAAAGCTAAAATAATCCAACTGGTTTGAGAAATATTTTCTTCCTTCCTTTCTTTTCTTCCCTGTTTGTATCTTGTCTCTCCTCCTCTCTCTCTTCCCTCTCTTCTACTCCTACTATAATCTGTTTAGTTCTGGTCCTATGCTTACTATAATATAACATGAATTAGTCAGACTATTTGAAACTACAGACTAAAAATTTTATTCCAGATATTTAACTACTTTATGTAACTCAAGAATTAGCCCAATTAGCTTTATTTAAAACGTGATTAAAGATGAAATGTTAATTAATATCTATTATTTAAAAAATGAGAAAATTTTACCTATTTCCTTTTTAAAACTAATTTTTCTTTTGTTAGAATGTTGGACCCTTATCACAGCACAGTAATAAATGAAATTATTTGAATTCCCACAAATTTTTATTGACAATAAAGCTCCTTACATAAGCCTTACTTTAATTTGCATATCCCTGTATAAAAGATATAACATATTTCCATTTTGAACCTGGAATTCTTCCTTTTCTAATATTATTTTATACACTATTGAAATGCAGATGTTGTCTAGACTTATAAACTGAATTTCAACTACTGAAATTCTCCAGTATCCAAATCTTTTCTTTTTCTCTTATGGAAAGTTAAAGTTACAAAGTAAGAAGTATTCTCTTTTTCTTTCATAAGTTTTAGTGGAAATATATTTTTAAAAATTGAATCATCAAAAAACATTTAAAGTGAAGTATGGGTTGATTATATAAACAATCAGAAAGCACTCTACAGTTTAAACCTAGCAGTTTCATCCTAAATCAATAACCCAACCTTCTTTTGTAGTAAAAGGAGGGAGTGCTGGTTATAGAGACAGGGAGGTTAATTCAGATCTGTGCCACCACTATGGTTGTAGTACTGAGTCACAGCACAGAACCACTTTGTGGCTTACTATAGAAACCAGAAAGAGGGAGTAAAGGAAAACACATTAGATTCAATCCAAATCTAACTTAACACAGCTTCCAACTCCTTTAGATTCAGAAATATCAACACCATATATCTTACAAGTGATAACAATCTCTAACATTAGTGGCTTGTGCTTTGAAAAGCTCCTGCTCCTCTGCTATCATACTTTTTAAATTACATTGATAGAGTGGACATGACAAAATACATATTAAAAAGGAGACTATCATATCTTGTGAAATAATCTGGTCCATATCAGTGAATTTTAGCAGTTATAAATTACATAGGTGTAGTCTTGAGGTTGCTTATATTTCCCCTCTATTGCTCACAGAATGGCAAACCAAAAGTACTGGGAAGATTACCCAAATTACAATTATTCACGTGCCATCCTCTTTGCTCCAAGAACTGAAAGTTATGCCAAGCCAAACCAATGTAAATTGGTGTATTTGGACATCCTTTCTGTGACCACATTATCCTTGCTGGATTGGAAACTACTTATTTTGGAAATATAATTAGACTTCTTATGATTTTTAAATGAACAATATCTTCAAGGCACTCGTGTTTTGATGAAGTATAGAGAAAAATCACTTTGAGAAGCACCTCTTTCAAGAAAATAACATGACTATGAATGCTGACAGGAATTTTGCCTGATAGGCTAAAAATACTTTGGGAACCCAATGAAACTAAGTCATTGTGTATATGTATATATTTATATGTGTGTGTGTGTGTATACACACACACACATATAAATATATATGCATATAATTGTTTAAATGGGACTAGCATTTACAACTGTAACAAGAATTATCTGAAGAAATCCACATTATTGAAATGTCATTTATTTATTCATCATCAGCTGACCTTCTTACAATTCAAAATAGTGTTTATCATTGACAGAAGACACTGGGTATCGCTGGAGAGGATTTTACAAAAGTCTTTCCTCCTCCCTCTTCTTCTGAAGAAGCTTAGAATAGGATAGACACACAATTAGGCACTATTAGACCAAATGGGGGTCTAACCCCAGTGGAAAGAATGCAGCTGTCATGAGTAATTCCCACCATAAATCTTAGACACTTTCCAAAAAGAAATTTAGGAGACCAGCACTGTGTCCAGAGTTGACTGGTCTATCTGCCAAAGTTTGGGAAGTTTTTAACAATGCAAATAAGCCTGTTAAAAATAGTTCCAAACTATTAGGTTTGAATTTTCGGTAGCCCAAATACTGGACAAACCACGAAGGATGTGAAGCGTGAGCCTGGTTGAGAGGTGTGCCCCAAGAGCCGACTTGTTTTTCTAACACATAACAGAATACATGTGAACCTCTGGAGTCTGCAAATGTGGGCTGGGAATTTTGCAAAAACAGTTCCTCTCCTGAGATTTATGGTGCTTCCTAATTCCTAGGAGGCCAAGGCTACCACAACAAGAGTCATTCTCCCAATACTTTGGACTTCTGGCTTCTATCCCTGGCAAGACCCATTGAGCACAGGAACACCCAGGATGCCTCAAAGTCTGCTGCACATTTCTTTCTTGGTCCTTCAGAAGGTCCTGTTGTATGAGGAGAGGTTTTTGTGCCATTCAGACTAATTCCTCTTTTTCAAATTGAAGTGAATGTTTTCAAGTTTCTATTGCCAACTTATCCATCCACACACTTTACATTTAAAGTCTGAGAGTAGAAGTTCTCATTTAAACCATTTGCAAATTTAATCTCTACTCTGTCTCAATTACTGGATTTATGGTGGAACTATGTGCCTGATTTATTTAATTATTGCTAATTTCTTGTGAGATGCTCATCCTTCAAGAATAATCATTTTAGGAAATAAGTGACACAATGGTTACTGTCAGATAAGAATGATTTTATTCTATGCTTATTCTATATATTTCCATATACATTCCATACAAAATATGTTCTGTATCTCTATATGCAATGCATGTACGTGAATATATACACATACTATATAGAATATGTATTCTATATTTTATTCTATAGTCTAAACATATGATTTAATAATAACCATCTAAAATAAATAAATAAATATATATATATATAT
>NW_006921610.1:18084827-18096375 GCF_000298275.1 Orycteropus afer afer
TATATATAAAAAAGTACAATATAGAGGTTATTTAATGACTCCCTATCAGGAAAAAGAAAGAGTTAAGTGCATTCATAGTTTCCACATGATATCTGTATATCCTTTTTTCCTTTGTTATTAGTTACATATCTAAATGTCTATTTCAATTCTTAATATATTAAATTATCTCTGTCTTAAAAAAAGAACAAGAAAATTAATACATTTACTCTTCCTTTCCCTTATCCTCTCTCTCACCACTTCTCAATTTTATTCTTTATGCTATGATTGATTGTATTCTCAAAGTTGATAATATTTTAGTTTGTTCTTTATAATTATTTAAAGACTTACCTACTAGGAGTTCTGGTGGCATAGTGCCTTAGGCTATTGTTGTGTTGTTGTTATGTGCCGTGGAGTCGGACCGGATTCATAGAGACTCCTCCTTGGGTTTCTGAGGCAGTATCACTATGGAAGTAGATTGCCCCATCTTCTTTCCGAGGAGTGGCTGGGTTTGAACCGCCAGCCTTCTGGTTAGCTGTCAAGTGCCTTAGGCACTACAACATTTGACTGCTGACCAGAAGGCTAGAGGTTCAAACCCACCAGCCACTCCTCGGAAGGAAGTTGGGGCAATCAACTTCTGTAGCGATACACCTGGGAAACGAAAGGAAGGGTCGCTGTGAGTTGAACCTGACTGCAGGGGGGTGAGTTTGGTTTGAGTTATCTATTGATATTAGTCAATACAAAAAAAGTGTAATTGAGGTTTCACTAAAATTTTGTCTCAAGAGCAAGAGCCTCAAAAACCGAAGTCTAAAGGGTCTGTCCTTCCTTCCTCCCTCCATCCTTTCCTCCCCTCTTTCTCCCTCCTGCCCTCCCCCTTCCCTTCTTTCCTTCCTTCTTTCTTCTCTCTGTCTCTCTCTTTCTCCCTTTGTTCCTCATTTCCTTTAAGTCATCACCACTCAGTAGGAATTTCCACAATGATGGGAATAGTCTATATTTTTGCTGTCCAAAACAGTAGCCACTGGCCATGTATAGCTGACTATTGAGCACTTGAAATGTGGCTAATAAAATTGAAAAACTGAATTTTTAATTTAGTTTAATTTTAAACAATTTAAATAACCACATTGTAAGTGACTACAAAATTGGATGGTGTAGCCCTAAGACAGAGTTAACTGTTACTCTTGTCTTATATTGCGTCCATTTTTCTTTCTTGGATTACTGTTCTTTATTTGAAAGAATATTATGGAATACTTTCTTATAAAAGTACAAACCAAAACCAAACCAATGACTCACTGCCATCGAGTCAAATCCAACTGACAGCAACCTTGTTGGATTTCTGAGGCTGTAAATCTTTATGGAAGTAGATCGCCCCATCTTCCTTCCACTGAGCAGCTGGTGGGTTTGAACCGCTGACCTTCTGGGTAGCAGCCAAATGCTTTATCCAGTACACTACCAGAGCTCTTTTATAAACGTATATGTGTGTGTGTGTGTGTGTGTGTGTGTGTATACCCCCACTGCCGTGGAGTCAGATCCGACTCATAGAGACCCCTCCTTGGGTTTCCAAGGTGGTATCACTATAGAAGTAGATTGCCCAACCTTCCCTCTGAAAAGTGGCTGGTGGGTTTGAACTGTCTACTGGTTAGCAATTAAATACTTTAGGCACTATGCCACCAGAGCTCCCTATAAAAGTATAGAATAGATTTTATAAAATTTAGAAATTGCATCTAATATGTTCCCTTTATTCTCTTTATATTTTTTATTTCTTCCATATTAATGGCTGTAGTAAATTGATACTTTGAATATTTAATTTTATTTTGAAAATATTTTATTCTTCTAACTTTGAAAATTTTTTCCATTTCTTCTAGCATCACTACCACTAAGTCTGATGTCAAATAGATTCTTGATGCATTGTAGGTAAATTGCTTTTTTTTCCAAGAATGTTAAAGAATTTTCTACTTAAACTTATAGAAGTAAATTTCACGAGGATATGAGTACACCTAGTCACTTTCAATTAGAAAACATTTTCCTTAATTATTTGCTTGATTATATAATTTTCTCTATTGTCTCCCTTTTCTCCTTCAAGACCTTTTTTTAAAATGGATGTTGCCCAAATATCAAATTACTTATAATTGCTAGACAAAGTCATTTAGAATAAATGGTGGTTAAATTGTGGTTATCTCTGTGTTTGCAGAGAATTTTTTCCAATTGTCTTCAATCTTAAATGGGAAATCTGAGTCAGGATTTTCTTTAAGGTGAATGGGTGGTGAGCATACAGCAGTCTAGGGGTTCTCCAAGTTCCCAAAATAAAACCAAAACTCAAATCAGTTGTCACTGAGTTGATTCTGACTGTGGTATTTCACAGTGGGACTGTGCTCCATAGGGCTATCATTGGCCAATTTTTTGAAAGTAGATCACCAGACCTTTTTTCTGAGACCTCTCTGGGTGGACACAATCCTCCAATCTTTTGGTTAGCAGCAGAGGGTATTAAACATTTGCATCACCCAAGGACTCCTTAACCAAAATAAAAAAGCCCAAACTCACTGGCACCGAGTCGATATGGACTCATAGTGGCCCTTAGGACAGAGTAGAACTGTCCCACAGGTTTCCAAGGCTGTAAATCTTTATAGAAGCAGACTGCCTCATCCTTCTCTAGTGGCTAGTGGGTTCGGACCACTGACCTGGTTAACAGCCAAATGCTTTAACCACAGCACCACCAGAGCTGCATTAACCAAAGGAGGACTTTATTTTGACTGTAGAGCATTTCGACTTCTGTGTTCTCCTGTTGCTCTCTTCCTTTCATCTGTTGTAAAGGACCCTCAGAACACTTCATTTTCTACAACCATCTTTCTCAGGTGCCAGCATATTTTCTGTCCTTAAAAATTTGATCTCAGGCTCAAGCAGCTTCTGCAGATATTTAGTTTGTGCAGGATGAAAAAGAAGGTCCCAGATTACCCACCCATTACCAATCCATTAAGTCTATTTATTTAGTGAAGTATTTATTTACTACCCCTTCCAAAATTCTGCTCTTTTTTTTTTTTTTTTTTAATTGTTCATTCCAAGTTTGGATATTCTCTAGTACATCCCTGGAAATAATTGTTCCTAATTATGGTGTCTAGGAATAGTGTGTCTTCGGCTCTAATTTACCCCCTTGTTTGATCCCATCTGCTTTCTGTCTTCCTATAATTTCTGTTTCTGGTCTACTGATGGCACCTTTTCTGTTTTCAAGCACCATTATGAGTTTTTTATTATTATTTTTTCCTCTCAAACATGTCTTTTCTATTACTCCATTGAGCTCTTGAGGAAAGGAGAGTCAGACATGCTTTCTCAGTCTGCTGATTGGAATGAGAGACCTGCACTGTTTCTCATAAAGATTGAATTTTCAAATGTTGAAAACAAAAGTTTCATTAGATTTTGAAGAGACTTCTAGATCATGATTTTATTCATTGGCACACGGGACATAGGTGACCAGGGATTAAATTATGAATATTGAAAATATTCCAATTCTAATGTTAGATGAATATGGTTATACAGCGTCTAATTTCAGCACACTTTCCATTTCCTTGTTTTTGTTTTTTTTTTTATCCCTACTCTATTCTGTGTTTATGGAAGTTTCTATTTTCATTTATGGTTATTCTGATGTTTCCTTTATTACTGAGATGGTTTATTTTCCTCTTCCAATTCTTTCCAAAATTCTTTCTGTTCAATTTTTACCTCATTTTGAGATGTTGCCCTACCTTCCTTGTATCTCTGTATCTCTTGTGTGTGTGTTGGGAGGATTTATTACCTTCCTTTTTATAATTATGAAATATGCACATATAGAGTTACAGAGTTAGAAAACATGTTGGAAACTCACTTACTTTCCTAGTTACTTCTCTAGTTCATTTTAAAGTAAGATAGTAGATATTTCAATAAGCAGAGGACAGTCACACTGGATCTTTTAAATATTGCCAGGAAGTCCAAAGCCATCCTTTCTTCATGTGCTTTCAACCATCATCACTTCTAACTAATAATTTTTTTCCTTATATTTATAATTGGGAGTTCTGGTAGCATAATGGCTAGAGCACTTGACTGCTAACCAGAAGGCTGGCGGTTCAAACGCACCAGCCACTCCTTGGAAGGAAGGTTGGGCAATCCTACTTCCGTAGTGATACTGCCTCAGAAACCCAAGGAGGGGTCGCTATGAGTCGGGGCCGACTCGACAGCACATAACAACAACAACAACAACAAATAAATTGTAGGTTTGAGGAAAAAAACCTCAGAGATATGCCAAGTTTACCTGTGAAATTGCAATGAAGAAACGCAGTACTGTAGGTTTTATAAAGCCAAAGATGGGGAACAAAAATGATTTCTGGGCTGTGAGAAATATGATGCCTATAAGTATCCACTGATAAATTCTCCTATGTTTTTCATAATTTTTTTAAATTTTAGTTTTAAAGACTAATATTGGCAAATGACTCTGGTTATCATTAAGTGAGAGCTGTGGTCTCGAAGGAAAACATCATGTATCTGGAGGATATTGAAGTTAGAGGTTGTATTTGGTTCATCTCATATCATTCTTTCAGTTTCTTTTACATTTCAGTTCCATTGTTATGTTATGCTGTGATCATGCTGATGTAAATAAATCTTTTTTTTGGTACCGTGACTTGTTTAGTGTGTTTCTTAAAAATAAATAGGGGTAAAAAGAATAAACAGTCTAATTTGGTCTACCATTATCATCTGGTAGGATGCAAGCACAGATGCCAGCAAAACCAGAGGTCCAAACAGCCATGGGATGGGCACGTGAGATTTAATCAAAGAAAGCCAGCTTCCTGAAGATTCTATTCTTAAGGAAAGCTTGGGGGTCTGGGAAGGAGTAATCTCTAGACTATGTCTACATATACTTTTTAAAAATTTATCAAGAAAACCAATTTCATGAGTTGAAGACACATAAAAGAGGACTTACAAACACAAACAAGAAAATGCTGAAGAATGGTTCCTTTTTACATGAAGTCATGTTTGCATAAAGTCTAGCCTTTGATAATATCATATTTGAAATAGATAACGATTTCAAATTCATATATTTGCTGTCATACTTTTCAATCCTTTCATTCCTATTTTTTAAAATATCTAAACAAAGTGGTCTCATTATTTTCCATTGGAATATATATATATATATATATATATATATATATATATATATAGTTGTTGTTATGTGCCGTCGAGTTGGCCCCGACTCATAGTGACCCCTCCTTGGGTTTCCGAGGCAGTATCACTACAGAAGTAGATTGCCCCATCTTCCTTCCGAGGAGTGGTTGGTGGGTTTGAACCACCAGCTTTCTGGTTAGCAGTCAAGTGTCTTAGCCACCTATGCTACCAGGCTCCTATATATATATATACACATACATACATACATACATACATATACATACACATTGGATTGAGATTCAGGAATGTGGGAAAATGGATTCCCAAACCACGTCCCTCCCCTTTCATTCTGAACTGTAATTTTTGGCTTGGCTTGAATCACAGTCATCACATTTCAGCCTGAATCTCTCTGTAAAGTGATCTTTCTTAAACATTTCTCTCACTCATCAAGGGATCAGAAACAAAGCCATTCTAGCCTTTCAGCAAAACACTTACAAGCAGCTTTTACAGAGAAGTCACAGGAGCTAAATTTCCTCTAAAATTGTTTGAAAAGTGAACATTTTCAGTGCCTCGTTGTCCTTTTTGTGAATCTTGTCATCTGTACGCCATGAGCTCCAGCAGCTATTTTAATCTGTTTTTGTTTGCAATCCATTTGGTGTCCACCCAAGGAAATACAGGTGATTCTAATTAACTTACTGCTGAAGATGTTGGGGAGAAAAAAAGATCTCAATTGTGTTGTAGAGAATTATACACTTAAAATCTTTCTTCTATTATTTATAACCCATTATTAATGAAAACTATTATATGAATATATTTACCACCTAATTCATTGCTGTTCACTTTTTTTAAATCAGTAAGGCTTACGGCACAGAAAAAAGCCACACACATACACAAATACACAGACACAATACAGACCCCATGAATGCTTGCCAAGTTTTATTTAACAAGAGTAGCAACTTAAAAATAACATTATTTTTACTTTGTGCACCATGGTTTAATATCTGAAATAACCCTGTTCCAATAAAAACCTATTGAAATACTCTCAGGCCCAACTCTGCCCTGAAGGTAAAAGTGATTAATTGAAAGATTTTGGCAGATCTGTGCTCACCACCAGGGCAGTTTAATTTAGAACATATTCAACCATTTCTCAGTGTCTCTGTGTTGGTGGAGCATAACTTTTGATCTTCTTTGGGGAGGTGCCTCTAATTCAGACCCTTTGGCTTGGCACTTCCTGGATAGTTTTGATGGCTTGCCTCTGCTAAGCATGCAGGTGAGACTGAGCTTCTTTCTGGCTGCTGCTGCTTAAGTAAAGCAGAATTCCAGACACAAAGGCAAAATGTTCTACAAACCTGTTTGAACATACCTACCATCAGCAAAATCTCATTTAGATTACAGACAAATTGGTCCTTTTCAACTTTTTGATGCTCTCCCAAACTTCTGAGAAATTCTGGTGTCATTAGGATCTTTCCTTGTCTAAATTGAAGTTCCTGAACCTGACAGTGAGACAGGCTGCAAAGATTGAGCGTAACTTTCTCAAGATGTATAAGATTATTTTCCCTTCTTTAAGACTACAGGAGAGATTACCACATGGGATTATTAATCCTTCTACTAAACAGAAAAATGGGACTAGTACATATCCCTCACTCTTTGGATGATGAATTTAGGTTGAATTGAGGCTGAATGGAAGAATAGAATAAGTCCCAATCTATTTTGGATGGAAAGCCCTTGAGTTGGTGAACTCCAACTCTCTGTTCAACTTAACACATATTTATTAAACACTTACTATGTATCAAATAGGAGCTCTGGTAGTGTAGTGCCTAAGGCACTTGACTGATAACCAGAAGGCTAGTGGTTCAAACCCACCAGGCACTTCTCGGAAGGAAAGTTGGGCAATCTACTTCTGTAGTGAGACTGCCTTGGAAACCCAAGGAGGGTCGCTATGAGTCAGGTCCGACTCGATGGCACCTAACAACAACAACAACATGTATCAAATGCATGCTAAATGTTGTGGATACAGTAATGAACAAAGTCTACCCAAGTCTAGATGTTATGAAGCCACAGTCAAATGGAGGGTGGTTTGTAAACCATATCATATTAGCTGGCATTTTAAAAATACCCTATGTAGAAAATTCTTTGTTTTTGAAATTGTTGTCATACAAAGGATCAGACTGTGACTAGCATTGTTTTGAGGCACTAATAGTGAATCCTACACACAAATTCACACATTAGTGACAATGGCATCTGAAAGCTGATATTTTCTAATATGCATCACATCTGAACAATACACTAAGCCTTAGAAGCACATATACTTCAGATGGGAACATCATTAATACATATATTCAGTTTCACATTATGTCCTCAAATAATTAAGCAATATACGGCACACACACACACACGTATATAAGGATATAATATTATATATAGACACTCAAATATTAACAGTGATTATCTCTGTGAGGCAAGAATATAAAAGTGATTTATTATTATTATTTATGTACTTTCCAATTATTTAAAAATACATGTGTGTTACTCTTTTGAACATGCATGTTATTCTTTGGAACAAACAATAATATTTACTTTATTACTAAAATGTTATGCCATTGATTACATTTCTTTGTTATGACATATACTTATGAGTTTATGTTTTCATAGACTCACTTCAAAAATATTCCAAAACTGTCATAAATAAACACTGGGTCCTTGAATGCTCTATTTTGTATCTTTAATATAACGGAAGATTATTTGAAACCTGTGACAACAGATTCAAAATCTTCCTAAGTCACACAGTAAAAATTATGTATTTTATAAACATTATTGGGAAAATCACACTCAAATTTGGAATTATAAATATCAACTTTCTGGCAAAGAATTGAAAACACACGATAATTTTCTCTAATTAGAAGCTCTAACCCCCACTGGAATTTATACCTTTCTTCAGTATTCACAAATTTAGGAATTTTCCAAAAAAGAAATGTATAGATGCAGGCCAAGGACCAACACTGAAGTTGGCGTTCTTAATTTCTATAATCACATTGTAAGGTGAAATACTCAGCAAGTGTTTCCTTTAGGGGTTAAGCAGAGATTTGGTCAGATATGTGATAGACTACATGTTACCCCACACAACAGTGTAAGTCAGTAAACCTAAAGAGGTTAGGTTAAGAAACATCTTCTCAGCTTCATTCTTGGCTACTTGAGAGCTGTTAACCGTCTAGCAAAGTATCTACCACTTCTTTTTGATCTGTTATCTTGGCAAGAAAGTATATAAGACTAAGATGCATTACATATGTTGATGTTGATTTATACAATATTTATTGAGTGTCTATGCTATGTGAATGCTTTACTGAGTGCTGAAAACCAGGTTATATTTCATGTTTTCCTCTGTACAAAATTTAAATAAAGACTATCTTAACTTCTGATATAAAAATCTGGCAAGGGCTGGCAGAGGTTGAGTTTTTAAAATATTAGAAAATCTATACTCATTATAGCTGACTCTTGAAATGCTATAGAAGATAAAAATAAGGAACTATCATTTTGAAGGTCTGGGTTTTAGGACATTGGTGCTCCAGATAAAGCTTGCTTTAATTATAGTGCCTAAGGCATTTGACTACTAATCAGAAGGCTGGTGGTTTAAACCCACTAGCCACTCATCGGAAGGATGATTGACCAGTCTACCTCCACAGAGATACTGTGTTGGAAACCCAAGGAGGGTTGCTATGAGTTGAAATTGACCCCATAGTAGTGAGTTGTTTTTTTTTTTTTTTTAATATACATTTTATTTTCTTCCCCCCGCCCCATAATGACTGTTATCTGATATAGTACTGAAAAATGATCTCTCTCATTGGGAAGGCACTCAAAATACACAGTGGATGCAACAATGAACTCAAACATACTAGGCACTCAAAATACACAGTGGATGCAACAATGAACTCAAACATACTAACAATCATGAAGATGGCACAGGACCCAGCAACATTACATACTTTTGGAGCCAACACAATAGAAACCAACAATGACAGCAACAATACATCTATGGTATACTTTCAGAAGTTTTGGGAAGATAATTCTGCCTTGAAACATTTATTTCACATAGGCTTGCCTATGGGTAAAATTCTACAATGAGAATTTTATTCCCCTGTCTTCAAATTCCAGGAAGAGAGTTCACATCAAACCTAACTAATCATGTATACTTTTGTGCAGATTAATTTTTTAGATCCTAACCTGAGAGCATATTTTAGTTAGAAGAAGTGCAAATACAACAAGAGTTCACTTGGGTAAGAAGAGATGGAGGAGAAAGGGTCAGTTACAAGACAGAATGAGAGAGAAATCCAAAGAGGAAGTAGGTGACTATATTTGTCTCAAACCAATCCAAAAGGTTGTCTTCTGTTGTCCCAACCTTCACCCCATCTGTATTACCTGTTATTTTCAGAAAAAACAAGATATAGGGAAATAGAGATTTCTTATATTTAAAGATTTAGAAGCAGGAGGCACTTTTTATCACTTTGATTGTACACAGTTAATTCCTAAACATGATATATTTTTATTATGTTTTTTTCATATGTGCAAAAAGGTATGTAAAAAGTCTTTCTTCAAGTACAACTTAAGCAATAATTTTAATTTTAATTGAATGCAATGCTCGAAACTGAGTTTCAAATGCTGAGCTTGTATAAATCCACACAAAACTTCCATCTGCAGACTGAAACATTATGGAGAGACACATCATTCTCCCTTGGAATCACGAAATCTCTGAAAACCAGGCCTGCCTCTTCTCTAGGTGAGAACTGTGGGGAAAACAACCCTGGCGACATCTCCTACTGGATCACTATTCTTCAGCTGCTCTGTATGTGGAGCTGCCTGTGTATGGGCCAATTGCTCCATTACATACCTCTTATCTTCCTAGTGGTCTTAAGCCCCCCAGTTGCTCTATCCAAGGCTCCTCTGCCTCAGTTGGAGAGGCATTGCCCTAAAAGATGGCAGATTATGAGGTCCTACATTTCCAATTTGCTTTTAAGTTTCTAAACAAACCTTGATAAAAGTTCTGATACACAGAAACAAATTCACATTTCCTATGACTGCTAACCAGAAGGGCTGCTGGTTCAAACCCACCAGCCACTCCTCGGAAGGAAGGCTGGGCAATCTACTTCCGTAGGGATACTGCCCCAGAAACCCAAGGAGGGTTTGCTGTGAGTCGGGGCTGACTTGATGGCACACAACAACAACAACAATTAAGTCATTGGTCCAAATAATAAAAGAAAATAATGACCTCATTGAGCTCATATTAGCACAAAATCTGCCATAAGACAAATCCTTAGAAAAGAGGAGGATATTAAGCGACAAGATGGATGTGACAGGATAGTTCCATTTTCTCTTCTCACAACAAAACAAAATAAAAGACAAATCTCTTTTCCCTGGTGCTTGAAAATACTGTAATTGGAGTCAGTCTTTTATTGCTAATTATTGATACCTTTTGCTACACCTGTACTCAAAGTAAAACTCAAAGGAGTTTCTGTTTGTACATCAAGGTGAGGTAAAAATGATAGTTCTGAGGAATATTTGCCAAGAGCACGGTATTAGAGATCAAATAGGGGCTCAAAGGAACCTGAAGGAGTAATGGAAGAAACAGCCAAATGAGTACTCAAAATATGTCATGATTTATCCTGTAATTGTCCTCATTAATATCTGTCGTTTGGCCCTTTTGAGAAATTTCACCAACGGATCCATAATTATTTTCTCATGCATTCAGAGTTTCTTGTTCCTTCTACCTTGAACCTCTCACTTAACAACATTAGTTATATTGCCTTGTTGTAAAAGGGAACTTACAATTCACTACTTGGCTATGTTAAACAGGTGGAAAAGCATTCTCCTTCTCCTGCTTCCTGAGTTCCTGTATGGTGCAAATGCTTAATGCGCTCAGTTGCTAACCAAAAGGTTGGTGGTTCAAGTCTACCCACAGGTGAGTTGGAAGAACTGTGATCTAATTTTTTTTTTTTTTAAATCAGCCATTGAAAACTCTGTGGAGTACAGTTCTACTCTGACACACATGGGCTTGCCATGAGTTAAAATCAACTTAATGGTAACTGATTCAGCCTCTTATCAAACAGGACAAAGGGAGTTGATTCATGACTTTGAGTATAAAAGTCTGCTTCTGTGTTTATATGCCATGCCACATATGTTAGAAATAGTAGACAAGAAAAAACTTCAAAAGTTCATGAATCTATAACTTTCAATAGTTTCAGTTAAACAGAAGCACTGTAAATTTATTTATTTTCTTGTAATAGGAATTTATGAGTTAGTTGAAATATACGTAATTTTAAGAATTTTTTAGCTCTTTCTCTTCAAACCATTATCCAGATGGGTTATTTATGGGATTTAAATGCAATATCCTTTCAGACATTGAAAGTCTGTATATTTTAATATAAAGATAAACCTACTGTTAATATGACTGTTATTCAAA
>NW_006921610.1:18098540-18117637 GCF_000298275.1 Orycteropus afer afer
ACTTCGTCTCACCTATTTTGGTCATGTTGTAAGAAGGGACCATTCCCTGGAGAAGGATGTCATGCTTGGTAGGGTGGAGGGTCGATGAAAGAGGGGGAGGCCTTCAAGGAGATGGATTGATGCGGTGGCTGCGATGATGGGCTCAAGTATAGCAGGGATTGTGGGGCTGGCGCAGGATCAGGCAGCGTTTCGTTCTGCTGTGCATGGGGTCGCTATGAGTCGGAAATGACTTGGTGGCACTTAACAACAACAACAACAACTGCTATTGAATCTGCTCTGAGTCACAGCAACCCCAATAGAGTTTCCAAGGCTGTAAATCTTTATGTATGTAGATTGCCTTCATCTTCCTCCCATGGAGAAGTTGGTGGGTTTGAACCACTGACTTCTGGTTAGCAGCGAAATGACTTACCACTATAGCACCAAAGCTCCTTGATAGAGGTAGAGGAAAATTTGTCTAGACTATTTTTTCTTTCTTTTTTTGACCTGTGATCCTTGTTTCAGAATCCCTGGCTATTGCTTTCTGCTCACAGTGCTCCAGTTGTTTGGTCTTCAGGAATCTACAATCTATCTCTAGAATCATTTTTTTTCAGTCCAAAAGTGTTGAATTCTACCATTAATTCTGTTTACACCTTCACCTCTTTTCCTTTAAGTATATTTTCCCCTCTTTACCAAGTCAGAAAAGTTGTTTTATCTGCCCTTACCCATTAAAAAAGCCAGTAAAAAGAAGCCTTTCTTGTGGGAAAAGAATTTGAGTGGAAAACATGGACATACATATATCAGACCAAGGATTAAAAGATGAATATTTTATGTGAGGACACATAAGAAAGTTTCATGATATTAGTCTTTCCAAGTTAGTGTTCCAAGACTGTCTGGATTATGTGTGAAAAGTAAGAACTCTATACTCTAACAGGTGCTGGCAGGAAACTCCCATTAAAGCTTATGGAAGTTATGCCTATAAATTCTTGGCATCTGAGAAAATTCTCTTATAAGAATGCATTAATGCATCCGTTTTTTCTCACTAGAAAAACAATGTGAGGCTGTGACTACTTAACAATATTCCCAGTCACTATTTTGTTAGCACCATCCTTCAGTGACGACATCTTTGGTGACCTTGTGCTACATGTAAAATATGTATCAGTCTTCGTTTCACCACTGTGAACATGCATTATCTTCTGTACATAGCAATAAAGATATTTAACCATCTGTCTCTCCTGGGCAAACTATAAACCTTAAATTATTTTTTTTAGTGGTCAATGGATTAACACTAATCCATCCATATTCTGATGATTGACTCTTCATATGAAACGTGGCAAGTATATATGAGATTTTGCTGAAGTTAGGAATTCAGTCTATGGGATATATCAGATAATAATTAATGTAAGTTTTGAGTGTATAATATTGACATATATTGGAAAGCACTAGAATTATGTCTGGCATATAGAGGGTACTCCATAAATTTAATTTGTTTCCTTGCACAAATCACCCCCGCATTTGTATGGACACACCTTCAAAGATTAGTGGTGTAATCTGTGGAACATAAACACCTTCCTTTAAAGTTAACATGTAAGGTCTCTTTCTGTGATCAAGTTTAGTTTTCCAGCTTATGAACTCTGAAGGTTAAAATATTCTTCTACTGAAGTTTGTCTGTTTGAGAAAATTGAAAAATAATAACAAAACAAAACATTGCCTCACCTTATTTTATGAAACTAATATTTATAAGGAACTTGATTTTAACTCAAGGGATTATTTGGATTTAAAACATTTATCAAGTTAAGGACTGAGATAAAAATTTAGACTGTAGAAAATATTTAAAAAAAGTCCACTGAAAATGATTAAGAGTCTCTACATATATTGAGACATATGTATCTACATCTATGTCTATAGCTATACTATGGATTAAATATTAATAGCTTACATTTGAATTTGTATTCATAGTTTTAAATATATTTTCCATAAATTAATAAATATGTTTTTAGTAAAAATTACTCGGAGTAGTATAGCTACTTGACAGCATAGAGAATGAAGTCACACAAACATATATGTACACACATATCAACAGCAACCCAGGCAATTTGCCAAAGTGTGGTTGCTGGGTTGCTGTGAAAAAGGTTTTGCTTTAGGGCAACAGCACTCCAGCTCACCACCCCACTGCATTGTCCACTCTTCACCACATGGTTCTTCTCAGTATACTTAACTTCCCCTCCTACAGTTAGGGAACATTTCTTCGGACTGTTTTATTGCCAATACATTTTTACTTTGTATGATGAAATGAAACAAGGGACTGGTTTCATTAGAAGGAGAGGTAAACAGAACATTAATTAAATTTGCTGATGATGCTAAATTGGGAGGAACTGTGGACATCTGTGAGGACAAAAGAATCACACAAATGGACTTAGGAGTTTAGAAATATGAGTAGGAAATAATAAAATGAGATTCAGCCTTAAATAATGTAAGCTAATACATTTGGGAAAAGATAATCAGAAACATAGCTATTTGGTGGATGGTAGATGTCTGGAAAGTGGTGATGGTGAAAGAGACCTAGGGGGTGATAATGGGAAAAATTATACACAAACTTACAGGGAAGTAGGCACAATGCCTGGAAGTTTATATAAAAGACATAATTTGTTGACCTAGAAGGATTGTCATCCTATTCTTATGACACTGGTGAGTCTCAAAAGCATCAGTGTTTGACTTTAGTTAGTTGAATCTCACAAGTTTATGAAACAGTTTAACACTATTTGTAAAGAGAATGGTTTCTCCCTATTAAAGACAGGGAAGTAGGTTTTGCCTTAAACCTATATTGAAAATGAGTCATTGCTGTAAATATATCTTATCTTATTAGAGACTATTGGGAGATGTAAGCTATAGATATAGATCATGTCACACTTCATAATATTTTACTTTCACTTTTAAAATAGCTTCCCTACCTTCTGGATAATAGGAATTCATATTATGTTTAAGGACACATTTAGCAACTATCTCTATAGCAGGCCAAATAATCTTCATTCCATCGAATTTGATTTTCTAAGGATAGGGATGGATGGATGGATGGATGAGCAAAAATCTGGGATAATATCCATATTTATCCATTATGAATTAAGCCAGCTATTTCTCAGTGTACTAAGCACTAAGAAGACAGTGATGAACCAGATATAATCTTTAGAGCCAAGGACCACACATTCCATGTGGAGAAACACATTAGGAAACCAACAACTAGAGTAGCATGCAATAAGGGCTGTATTAAGGAAAGCTGTCATTGGAATAACATAGGAAGAGTGCATAACAGTTTTCAAGAATCATGAAGGAATGGTTGTGGATATGATTCAGAGAAGATGTCTTGGAGAAAGTGTTATGCACAAAAGAATGAATGTGATTTTTCCAGGTGGATGAGTGGAGAGAGACTCTTCCAGGGAGAAGAAACAGCACCTTGAAGGGATATTGGTATTTGTAAAACTTCATGTAGTTGGTAATCTTGGAACAGAAGAAGCACTTATAAGGAGATGAAGCTGGAGAGTAGATAGAGGTCATATGTTTAATTACCTTTATATGTATAATTTGTATGTGTTGTTGTTGTTGTTATTTTTGTTGTTATTTGCCATCGAGTCGGCCCCGACTCATAGTGACCCCTCCTTATATATAAATTATATATATAATTTTTTTGAGTTTTATTTTTATTTTTTCTGATGGAAAAGAGGAAACATTAGAGGTTTTAAGAGGGGAATGGCATCATCCTATGTATGTTTAAGAGGAAAAATTTGGCAGGATTAGAGAGGAAGGACTGGGCAGAAGTGAGAACTAAGGGAATAATATCAATTAGTGCCTTTATTTCAAAAGAAATAGTTCCTAAAGCATTTGACTGTTAACCAGAGACTCGCGGTTCAAACCCACAAGCTACTCCTTGGAAGGAAGAACAGGCAATCTACTTCCATGGTGTTACAGCCTTGGAAACCCAAGGAGGGGTGGGGGCGCTATGAGTCCTGACTGACTTCACAGCAGTGAGTTCTTTCTTTCTTTCTTTGTTGTTAATCAAGACCACAGGACATTGAAAGGAAGGACCAAATTAAAGTGATATTAAGAAAGCAGAGATGAGACTTGGTGGATGAAGTTGTGTGTGATGAGAGAGAAGAATTTTAAGGTAGCCAAGATTTTTTTTTTTTTTTTTAAGACAATGAAGAAAATAGGTTGCAACACCTATGACTGAGTTAAGGAATAAAAGGTGAAGAGCAGGTTTACTAGGTAAAGTGGTAAGTTCAGAATCAAAATATTAAATTTGAGGTCTAACTCAAAAAACTCACTGCTGTTGAGTTGGATCCGGCTCATAGCGACCCCTCCTTGGGTTTCCGAGGTGATATCACTAGGGAAGTAGATCGCCTGATCTTCCTTCTGAGGAGTGGCTGGTGGATTTGAGGTATCAGGGGGAATTTCAAGAAGGGTTATCCCTAGACCACAGGTCTGCGCAGAAGAAACAGTTTAAGAAGTCATTAACATATGAGAGCTTTGAAATCACTGAAGGAATCATTAAATCTTTAGGTGTAATTGAGATCACGCTAGGAGAACGAGTAACGTGAAACATTGGAATAATTAAATCCAGGGAAAATGCATCTTTCTAAATGCTCACAAACTCTAGGTCAAACTCATGGACTTTTAATATTGTGCAATTTTAAATACATGACCAAAATATCTACTTTCCAGACGAAAGTGAAAGAAAACTTGTTGTAATAATAACAATATCGTCTGTAAGGTATTCCTCTGCTCTGTATGGAGAATAAAGATTCCCCCTGATACCTCAAACCCACCAGCCACTCCTCGGTAGGAAGGTTGGGCGATCTACTTCCCTAGTGATACCGCCTCAGAAACCCAAGGAGGGGTCGCTATGAATCGGATCCGACTCCACAGCAGTGAGTTTTTTGAGTTAGACCTCAAACTTAACATTTTGATTCTGAACTTATCACCTTACCTAATGAAGAGTTAAGTTAGCCAAAAATGGTAAAAAATGCAAATCATACTGAGAAGAGTATCATTTTAAAAACAAGGAAGATAGTAGTTCTATTTTAATGCAGTGCTGTATTCAAAGTCTTTATAGAGTTTTTGATAGCAGCAGCACTAGGAAGTAAATTTGGAGAAAATGAAATCTATATCCAATAGTAAAATCATGTCAAAATTTAGAGTATTAGTATCCTATCTTCATTAGCTCCAAATTGATAGGTCTGTGTAATTGGTCTTTTTTTTTTTTTCAAATACTTTGACAGACTCTTTCAATTCAAAAGATTATCCTCAAAATAAGAATTTCCTGAGATTTACATGGAAAATTAACACTGAATCAAGAAGGTGAGATATTCACAGAGAAGTAGACTAACACAGGACCGACCAGCATTGTTTGTTTTCTGATTCTGAATTAAAGGTAAAGATTTACCTTTACCATACAACTTTCTGTGTGGCTATGGGAACCAAGTCTATGCCTGACCATTCTGAGGAATGTCACTTATAAGTCATAGTTACCATTCAATTACATGATTAAAAACAGCAGGCTACTGGTGTTGAAACAATGCCTAATGGGATATGACCTTCTCTGATGAAAATGAATGGAAAATGGTTATTCTAGTAGCTTCTGGATGGTGAACTTAAATGGAGTATCCAATAACTAATGAGATGAAAATATTTAAGGAAACATAATTTCAATTGTATAGCATAGTTTTTAGTATTGTTTAGCATTGACAAAAAGAGAGTGATACTTTATACAACAATATACCGTCATCAGAAATGGAGCTGAACTCATCTCCTATGTATGTGAAAAAAACAACAATAACAACAAAAAAACAGATTTCTAGAATACATTACTCTCTATACATCATGCCTCCAATCAACTGTTGGTCATTGTTTTTTTTTCAGTTTCACTTACATGTAGGTGTAGTAATAGCTTGCTGTATTTGATAGAGATTAAAGCAGTGTTGAATGTAGCTTATCCACTTACCACCTGCAGGGAATCCATTATGTGTCAGGAACTGTGTAAGAATTTAAATCAATCTATGGTCTCTATAGGAAGGATCATAAAGTGTACTGAGGTAGCATTTTAAGTATTTTTCTTCCACAAACTCTGCTTTCACCCTAAATCTCAGAGCATTCTTACCTCCTTAAAACAAACATATTGCTATATATTGGGTCTATGGTCTGCTATAACCTCAACTTTTTCAGCAATATCATGTCAGAGCTATTTTGGTTTTGCACAGTTTTTCTTCTCAAGATGTCCTGCCCTCGAGTTTTCTTTTTTTGTTTGATTGCTTCTTTTCAGGACTGAAAATAGAAAGTGACTTTAAAAGTGTAAAATTAGGCAAAATGGGATAAAACTTGCAAAGAAAAGTTTACTTTGAACCCAAGGGAATCATTTCAAACTCCACAGCATGTTAGACTATAAGATAGCCTTCTGAAGAATTTAGAGGAAACTCCAAGACATGAATCTTTTAAGTAGATGGGTGAATTACTCTAAAATACCCGATTCAGGAAAATATGCCCTGTTCAGCCATATAGAACAATGCAATTGTTTTCCTGTGATGTGTATATCTCTTTTAATAAATATATGTAAATTCATGATTAATGTTTAAATTGGACACACTTAACTTGAAAGTGTGAAGATTCCTTGGAAAAGACATTTTTTTTTAGACACTTTAAAAAGGAACATTATTCATCAGGAAATCCATATTTTGGTCTTGTTTATAATTTCTTGAAATAATTTAAGACTTCTGAATTATCATAAATTTTAAACTGTAAGGAAATTCCTACACTAAATTAAGGTATAGGTTTTATTCTACCAATAATGCCACAAAGTGACACTGTTGTGAAAGTCCCGATGACTTTTAATTAACCAAATGGCTCATATGATGCAATAAGAATAAAATAATTTTTATTTTAAAACTATAAATCTATTTTGAATCATAATGTAAAATATATCCAAAAACCTTTGATTCCCCCCCTTTTTTTCCCATTTTTTGAAAATCTGAAAGTTTTCCAAATGTATGTGATTTTCTTTTATTTCTTTCTGTGTTTTTCCTCAAAATTTTGTAAACATTTGCTTCCAGGCTAAAACATCTTGCCAACTTTCAGCCAAGATTATTTTTATGGTTGAATTACTAAATTTTGAATATAAGGATTTATAATGGAAAAAATCCCAGATGCTAAGCTCTCCTTATATAAATTATAACATTATAGGATATTCTGGAGTCTTGCATCTTGATATGTTGAAGTGTTATATTATTTAAATCCTCCATGCACAAAAATAAGCTAATTTCCTAAAGTATCAATTTTGGTTCTGTTTCCTTTTAAGTGACTAGAAGGGAAAAGTATGTTAAAAACCTAAATTTTAGAGTTGAGGTGGAGGTAGAGTTTGGAAATTAGACTTTATCTGGGAAGAAACATTATTTATTCTTATACATTTTGGACTCCAAAGTGTGGGAAAATCCCCTGACTGTATCTAACAAATACAGCAATGAGCTACATTGCTGTATTTGTTAGCCTTTCTGGTTATTGAACTGTACATTCCTAAGTTCACTTCTGTTATGTTAAATCCCTCTTTTTGATAATGAGACTGTTGTGTATTGCTATATATAGATAAACTCCATTAAATCTCACTAATAAGTACAGAGAATGGATTGATAACCAAGTTCATACTCATAATTTGGGAACATTCAATGTATGCTTGCTCTTCACAGCACAATTTAACTCACAAGCATTTTGGGGGGCAAGAGTAAATTTCTCTGAAGCAGAAAAGCAGATATCAGGTAACTACTATAGAGATGGCAACTGATTCAATAGTCTGTCTTCTCTTCATTACAGACTTCATGTGTGCCCTTTTATTCACATTTGTTTTTGTAATTGCAAAACGTAGCTGTTGCCCCCCTCCCCGCCCCCGTCCCCTTTCTCTACCTTGTCATCTCTGATTTCTTTGAGTTGTCTTTTCCCAGTTTCTCTTTTATACTCTTGCCGGCTGTTTCCTGTTTACTCTTTTTTGATTTTGTCTTCCCTCTAACTCTGAATGTGGCTTTCTTGCAGACATAGAGGCCCCAGCATGAATACCTCAAAGAGCCAATTCTAACTTGGACCATGTACAATGCGATTGCTGTCAGGAAGGTGACTGTCGTAGGCATGGCATTATAACAAAACTAAGTGAAACAAAACACTAAACTGGTCCTGATTTAAACTCAGAAATAAAAACTGAGGAAAAGTCACTGCAGATTTTCATGGAGCATCTTTGAGGGAGAGCATCTCCATTGTAAATTCATGAGGGTACCTAACTTTAGGCTTGAAAAGCAAACACTTAAAAAAACAACAAAAACAAAACACGTAGTTCAGTATCCTCAGAAACATTTTTCTTTAGTCCACAAATATTTTCTGGGGAAAAAGAAAAAGTGCTTATCTTGAACTCTTGATTTTTTTTAAGCATGTAATTTTTATCAGTTTGTTTTGTTTTTGTTCCTTTTTTTTTTTTTTTCACTCACTGCTTATAAAACTAGCAAGCAGAAGTCTCTCTGGAACAAGATAGAATCATAAAAGTTTTCAAGAATCCCGTCACAAGCTAAACAGTACAAATTGCACATTCCTCATGGAAGTATCAGCCTTTAGTGCGTGCCTGGATCCAACTATAATAGATTATCCCAAAGTGGGAAAGAATGAACAGTACAAAATTAGCAGAACTGGGGGCAGAACTTGTCTAGTAGAGGCAATATGATCTGCACTTCAGGGGCCTGGATTCTGAGGCAATGGGAAAAGAAAATGTAAAGTTTTATTATTGTAAAGGAGCACTTGGTGGGATATGAAGGGAAGGACTGGTACACTGGATCTAGTATTAGAACAATTATACTAACAATCATAACATTTTGTATGTTTTAGTATTATAAAAGCTATACTATAATCATGTCAGTTATTTATATAATACCTAAATAGCTCATTTAATATGCAAATGTAACATCTATATAATAAATACACATATATTTAGGTATATTACATGTTCTCAAGTTTTATAAGTCAGGTATGTACATTCCCAAGTAGTTGTCTAACCTTACCTCCTTGTGATATTAAAAAATACACCCAAAGAAATTTCACACAATTAGATAGATTGTTTACAATATCACAGCTTGTTAATGTGATATCCTCTCAAATGTCATTCATAAACAACAGATTACCAAAAAGCAATCGTTAAGGTATAATAACAATTTTAGCCACTCTTTTCCCAAGTTGCTATAATCTACCCAAAGATAACTAATTGTTCAAAGTAAACATTCCACTTAGACCACAAAAGGAATCTATTACACAAACATATAATTCACAGTCATTTTTAGTGGGCTGTAAACAGTTTGGAATGAGCATAAAATGGGACAAAAATCAAAGTGAGCATTTTGAAATGAAAAAGTGTTTGCTACAAAAGGTCAGTCCCTTTGCTTGGCAAACTATGTAGAAAAGCCTGGGAAAATGCTGATCACACAAGCAGTGAGGGAATTTTAAAGCCAACAGCCTCCTTGTTTCTTTAAACAGACATCGGAACCTATAACTGGATCCTGTCAAACAAACGACAGCAAAAAAATATAACAGCTGCTAAGAAGTCAAATTGAGAGATAAAGTTTTTGAGGCTAAGGACCTTCTCAGAAGTAGACTAAAGGTCTTTCTTAAATCTTTAAGCAAAGTTATGGATCCCAGGGTGGCTTTTAGGCACTAAATCAAATATGTAACTTTGTGTATCATTCCTGACACAGAATTTTGTGTTCCAGGGGAAAAAAAAAAAAAAAAAGAGAGAAAGGAAAACCTTCTTGTTGATTAGCATCTGCTGAGCCATTCTACAAAGCAGCTTATACCTGGAATCATCAAACCTGGAAACTGTGGTATCATTTTAATGTTGATAAATAGTTTTGGGGCATATTAACCAGAACCAGAAGCCATAAAGGAAGAATGAGTTGTCAAACTCTCTTCCAAAGAATGAATGCCAATCCAAATGAAGTTAACTGATATTTTTGAAAAGCAGCCCTAACTCTTTATAAACAAAAATATACTGAATAAAAATGTATTTTTTTCTGTGGTTAGGTGCCATCGAGTCTGCTCCGACTCATAGTGACTGTATGTGCAACAGAATGACACTCTACTCCGTCCTATGCCAGCCTCACAATCCCTGCTATACCTGAACCCGTTGTTGCAGCCACTGTGTCAATCCATCTCGTCGAAGGCCTTCCTCTTTTTCGTTGACCCTCCACTTCACCAAGCATGATATCCTTCTCCAGGGAATGGTCCCTTCTGACAACATGACCAAAGTAGGTCAGACAAAGTTTGGCCATTTTTGCTTCCAAAAAACATTTGATTGTGTGGATCATAACAAATTATGGATAACATTGAGAAGAATGGGAATTCTAGAATGCTTAACTGTGCGTATGGGGAAACTGTACATAAACCAGGAGTCTGTCATTCGACAGAACAAGGGGATGCTGCATGGTTTAACATCAGGAGGGGAGTGCGTCAGGGTTGTACCCTTTCACCACATTTGTTCAATCTGTATGCTGAGCAAATCATCTGAGAGGCTGGACTACACGAAGAAGAACGTGGGATAAGGACTGGAGGAAGACTCATTAACAACTTGTGATACGCAGACGACACAACAAAATATATTTAGTTTAGGGATATGCTCATCCATTTAGTTTACTTCAGTATTACATAAAGACATATCTGGCAATATATAGTTGGTGTTGTTGGATAGAAAAAGGAGTGGCTTACCTATCAAAGGATGTCTTTTTGGGTACCTTGCACAAAGTAATTATACTGCATTGTCAATATGTGAGGAAAATAACTTGGAAAATAAGACAGAATTAAACTTCTGGTTCTACCAGGGGGCTAAAACCAGAGAAGTATGTGCTATTATTTAGGGTTTACTATGCTATTTGTAGGAAGCGAACTTTCCCCTACATTTTAATTTTTGTATCAAATATTCATTCTCATAGTATCTGTTCCTTCCTTTCATAGTACTTATCATAGTTTGTGCTAACATACTGGTGTGTGTCTGTTTGTTTAATGTAAATCTCCTCTATATTTTTAATCAATAGCATGATGATTGGCACATAGTAGGCATTTGGTAACGACGTGTTGCTGGACTCCAACAGACACTTAGGGTCTGTTGTTTCATTCAACAAATATTTATTAAGTGCTTACCCTGTATCATATGCTGTAAAAGGCTTCTTTCCAAAGGATGGACTTTCATAAATAGTGGGAGCTCTGGTAGCATAGTGCCTAAGGCACTTGACTGCTAACCAGAAGGCTGGAAGTTCAAACCTACCAGCCACTCCTCAGAAGGAAGATGGGGCAATCTACTTCCGTAGTGATACTGCCTCAGAAACCCAAGGAGGGGTCGCTGTGAGTCGGGTCCGACTTGACGGCACATAACAACAACAACAGTCAATCAGTTAGTTACATACTTTGTATAAAAAGAGCTATAGAATGAAGTCCTAATACTTACTATATCAGTTTAGAAAATATATTTTGTTTAGTTCACATCTCTTACTCCATTGTCTGTAAGATACACAAATGGTCCTATTGTTAAATAAGCAATTTCTATACACATTTGAGATCATCATAAATTACACAAAACTTTATATAAAGCAGTGAGAAATAGAGTTCTCACTGCTTATATGTACATCCACCACAAGTTACTATGCCTCTCTCTACATAATCATTCCCCAAACTTCAAAAAAAAAAAAAAAATTCAGATAATCTCATGTTTCTGATCACCTTACTAAAAAAAAAAAAGGAAGAAAAAAGAATGCAGAAGAATTGAAGTGTTCAAATTGTGATGTTTAACAAATAATATTGAGTGTACTGTGGGGACTGTCAGAAGAATGAAGAAATCAGACTTAGAAGAAATACAAACAGAATGTTACTTAGAAGCTGAGTTGGCAAGACTCTGGTTCACTTACTTTGGTAATGTCATCAGGAAAGGCCAACAGTAAAATAGGACATCATGTTTGGTTAAGCAGAAGTCAGAAAAAAACAAGAGAAATCCTCAGTGAAACAGATTAACACAATAGACACCAAAATGCACTCAAATATACCAGTGACCATGAAGATGGCATTGGACTGGCCAACGTTTCATTCTGTTAGTTGGAGTCAATGGCAATTAGCAACCAGCACCACCAAAAATATGTATTGAGCATCAGCTAAACAGTGATTCAATATTTTTGCAGAAATCACTTTGGAAGAGGAAACATAAATTGAATTTTTTAATGGTCTCATATGCATGGTCTGCAACTATAAAGGCAAGACAATAGAGAATGAACCACTTGGAAGAGCTCTAAAGAATGGCACATTCCTTTACACTTTACCTTCCAAGTTTTGCATATATTTTGTAGACTAAGCAGACGATATCAGAAACCACAGAAAAGACTTTAATCTAGTTGTAATAGTTGGTGAGGAGGAGAATGCTCTGATGGCTTAGAGGAATAACAGGAAGCAAATCAGATAAGGAAACATAAACAAGTTATTTGCTAAATTCGTTTGCATTCAGCTCACTAATAGATTTTCTTTTAGGCATGTCCAAGGGATGCAAAATTTAAAATCTAACTAATACCACCTTACCAAGGATGAGTAAAGAGAGTATCTTGTACACCTACTGGGTAGGATTTCCTTGAGGACACTGAAGAAGCAAGAACAATTTGATTCTATCAAAAGCAAGCAGGTAAGACTAATTAACTAACTAAATGGTGAGATCTGCTTCTTAATAATTAATAATATTTCATTTTAAATCAAGCATGTAAAAAACATTGAAAAACATAGCTACAGTTTGCAGATGATTTTTTTTAAAGTGGAGGAAAACATTATCAAGGAAATTATAAAAGAAGAAAATTGTTTTGTAATAATGTGCTGCTGTAATAAATATTGAGGCCACCTCCCTAAGACTGTGAGAATAAACACAGTTTCCATTAAATTTACTTTTCCCATAACAGGTCCATAAGCATTTCCCATGACTCTGCAGTTGAATATCTTGGCTGGAAGGGAATCTGGCCATTAGAAGAAGGGCTTCAGATATGCTAAGTCCCAGCCGTGGTAAGAGACTTGGCACCTTTATATGCTACTTCCTAATACCAACTCCAGCATAAAATGTCATCAGAAGCCTGCATAAACATTGGACTTAGAGTCACATAAATTATTTCTGTCCTCAGATACTTCATGCCAGAATTTAGTAAAAACAACATTTTGGGTAAATAAAATGGGTGTATAAATGTAAGATTATTAATCCAAGAGAATGATCATAGAAAAATATAATCAAAAGTACATACTCAGAAATCTTGCAATGATGTGAAAGGTCTATCTTGCACATCTGAGTTTCTGTAGGACATTTCCATAGAGCTTCTTTAAGCTGACATTGCCAAAGTGCTTTGAATTATCAGTTGCTTTGTAGAATTGTGGTCTCTGGTTTTCATTAAATACTTAGGAATTATTTTAATAATCATATGTGTTATTAGCACCTGTTTAGTGCCAGATCTACACATTCATTTTAAGAGTAAACACTGGGACAGTGAACTATAATGCCAGAATATCATTGTGCCTGTCAGCAAAACATTGTCTTATTTTATTAAAACTCATACACCAAATGCCATGAACAATTTCTATTTTTCAATTTAAAAACAATTTCTATTTTTCAATATTATAGTATCTACATACTGCATGGCTGCATCTAGCAGAGTTTTCCATTGTATACAAAAACAAAGAGCTGCAGAGCTCTTTATACATGCACACATATTACTATGTACCCTATCCCACTGTCATCCAGTCGATTCTGACTCATAGCTGCCCCAAAAGCCCTATTTGGATTTTTGGTCTAATATAAGTGTGCTTATACTCTCAATACTGAGTATTTATGAATGAATGAAGATTTCCTAGAAATGATGATCATTTCATTATTGGCAATAATACCATTACAACATTCTCAGTGATCCATTTTGGCTTTAAGTACTTACTAAATAATATTCCTAAAATATGTACTTATAAAATTAAATGAGATTGCAGTGTGCAATAAAAATGCATTTTCTCTAAGCTCCAATTGACTTCATTCCTCACAGACACCTCTCCTCGCATTCATTCTGCATTTATTGTTTCCGCGCTCTTCGCGTACTCTCTGCTCTTCTCCCTGATGCGTTGATATGTTTTTCCCCAACGCCACTATCTTTATCCACTCTCCCTACCCACTCTTCCTCTTCTTGTTATTCTCTCATTCCCTACTGATATGGGAATAATAGGATCCCAAGGCTATCCTTACAATATAATTAAAGTATGAATTTCCAGGAGTTGGAAATTGCAGACCATTTTTATTATGCTTCTATAATAAAGCCAGGTAACACTCTGAGAATTAAAATGGCTTTTTCCTAGCAGATAACTTGGTAAAGGTTTTTCCCCCCTTAGTTCTATTGCTTTAAGAGACTGGGGGATGAAAATAGGAATAGGTTCACCAATTCTTTTTCTGAAAACACCTCTGTCTTTTATATGATATATATCCCCCTAGATCCTTGGAATATGTTGTAAACTTGTAACAGATGGTGATGAAGCTTCACATTTTTATACAATACACTTTTTTAAGATTCTGCATCTACTGTATGTATCTTCTAGAGAAATGACCTTGAATGAATGAAGTCATAGTTTGAAGAAAAAACATCCCACAGATAGAATAGGTAGAAATGATGAGTCAATTGGGTTTTGTTTTGTTCTCTTTAGTAAGCTGAAATCATATCAGATGAAAAACAGAATGTTGAAATAGAGGAATCAAAGGTCATCTTAACACTGGAGGTGAGTATATTAATTGTTCCAAGAAAACCAGTTAGATGTGTTCTGTACTGAACAGAAACACGTGTAAGAGAAAATCATTGTTGCACATAAGAACATTACTTGCTACACTTGGGTAGAGTTGGGGGCTTACCAAAAAATGTCCTGGCACAAGATCTACCAGTATGAATGTTCAGAAGGTTCTAAATAGTATGAGTGTTGATATTTTATGAATGTTTTATCACTGGCTTGAAAACAAGAAGTTTGCAATTGCATCAACAGCATGTCAAGCAGACAAAAAAAAAAAAAAAATTAGTGAGAATTACTAATGTCCCCATTGTAAAAGCAAACTGAAGTTAATAAGAAATTTGATCCTCTTAACTGATTAACAAAAGTCAAGTTTTAATTGCACGGCTTCCCAAACAAATCAAGTGGCACTGTTACCTTGAGCATTGGTTGTAATGGGGGAAATGGCTACATATTCAGCTACTTACCTCTTTTTTCTACAGCTTCAATGCATTGCTTTACAAACTGTGGAACTGTGGAATTTTCACGTTCACACACTTTATGCAGATGAGAGCCAAAAATTTGATCTGCAAAAGAAACAAAGATGAGCTTCATTAAAATCCAAGCTCGTGTTGTTCTTTCATTTGATTGTTTTCATATCCACTGCCTGCTGAAATCTTCATCTTGCATAGGAATTGATCTTTTACTTTAATTCCAAAGTGTCTGTTGCAGACATACAAAAACCATAACTCCTTCCTTTATGGAACAGAACCCTGGCCCCACAGCAAGAAAACGTACACTCTGCCATCGATTAGGCAGGCATGAATGAGTAAGTTATAGTCTCTCTGGGCCTTGACTTAGTCATCTATAAAATAATGCCAAGGGATTGAGAAAATTCCCACAAAATAATTCATCTTCATTTCTGATGTCTTAAGTGTTTCAGAAGAAGTTTACCAATGTTCATCAAAATTACAATTTCATCAGTATATCTGAGACATTCATTCTGCGGCTCAATATTATTTGAAGAAGCAAGTTCTGAGAGACTTCGAAGTGAGTTACTTAACATTTCTCCTGCCTTAAATGCCTTTCCTCTTCACTAATCTAAGTATCATCTTTCTTTAAGGCTCAGATCATGCTTTCTCCACAAAATCTTTCCTTCCTATCTCAGCTTTGTGTCTCTTGTAACAGGTACTTTAGAATCCCAGTTCCTCAGGATGTTAATAGGTGATTCAGGAAAAAGGATTCTGTGATCAGAAGATTTGGCAACATTGGGTTAACAAAGTTAAACAGGTTTCTTTAATGTGTATTTATTTTTTTAGTCTCTAATATGCCAATATGCATTGTGATTCTCTAGGAGGGGGTGGATGATGCCCTATGTTTCAAACTTATTTGAGTGAGATTCTTTTATTTCAAAGAGCATCCCTCCAGACTAATGTTTCCCAGAGCACACTGTGAAATCCTAGCCTAGCCCTCTTATTTAGAACCTGATTTATGCTACCTTGCATTGCATATTTACATTTATATGAAATACATTCTTTCAAAGCAGACTTCGAGTTCCTGAATCATCTATGTGTTCTTACAGTCACTAGTTCTTAGCAGACTTTGACCTATATTATTCACCCATAGATATTTGTTACTGAAAAAGATACAACTACTTAGTGTATCCAACGTCTTCCTGTCTTGCTCAGAATGAAACCAAACTCCCTATCATGAGTTACAAGCCAGTCCATGATCCGACCCTCCAGTTAATGGATTTCATTTCCTTCCTTTCTTCCCTTCACTATCTTGACTACAGCCTCACTATCCACATCACAGTTTCTCACTCATGCCAAGCACATTCTGCCTCAGGGAACTTGCATTTATTATTTCCTCTGTGTAGAACTCTATTCTTCTAAATCTCTGATCAAACCTTCTTATTGTAGTCTTTATTACCCACTTTTTGAAAAATGGCACCACTTGCAACAGGCATTCTCCATGCCACTTCCCTTGCTTTATTTTTCCTATAGCACTTATCTCCACCTGACACTATTTTTAGACTGATGTACTGGCTGGTTAATTGTTTCCTTTGCTTAGAATGCAAATCCCAGGAGAGTAAGAGCTATGCCTATTTTATTTTAATTACTAAAGTCTCAGTACTTTGAAATGCTTAACATAATCTAGATGTTCAATAAATATTTGTTGAATGATTGATTGCAAGATATTGCCCTCATCATCAGTGGTGGTACTTAAATTTACAACTGAAGGAAGTGAGAGAAAAACATGTAATCTAGCATAACAGAGTGCTAAATGATACATTATTATAAAAGGATTATCCAAATGGAGTGTAATGAGACTTCAAGGAAGTCATGATTTTCATGCATTTCTTGGAAAAAGTAATAGTCTGAATTCATGACAACCCAGCAGGGAGGCATTTGAAAATAAAGCACTTATAGATACACACTAAGATGGACATGTGCATTTATATGCAAAAGGCAGAAAGAAGATAAATTGAACTGAAACCACAAGGACATAGCGTAAAGAAGAAAAAAATCATGGGTATTTGCTTTGATTATTTAGTCAAGTAACAACATAGTGCCTAAGGCATTTGACTGCTAACCAGAAGGCTGGCGGTTCAAACCCACCAACCACTCCTAGGAAGGAAGATGGGGCAATCACTTCCACAGTGATACTGCCTCGGAAACCCAAGGAAGGGTAGCTATGAGTCGGGTGCGACTCCACGGCACATTACAACAACAACAGCAACAAAGGTTTATTAAAAAATGTGACTAACCACTATAAAAAAGTATAATATAAAATATTATTTAAGAAAAAAAAACCCCAGAAATTTGAACTATATTAAATTGAGTTGAGATTATAGTCATGAGGAATTAGTAGAAGTACAAAACCCTTTAATGGAAATATACTTTAAATAAATATCACAAATATGTATTGAGTATCTTTGCAGCACTGAGATAGAAACATTATAGCAAATTGAAATAACAAGCAATTTGTAATCTTTCAGACTCTAGTGTTGTTGTTGTTGTTTGCGGTCGAGTCGGCCCGACTCATAGTAGAAGTATTCAAATAACACCCAAAAATATAGCAAGTGCTATAAAAAGTACAAAGGAGTTTCAAAAGAAGGGAGATGTCATCTAGTATAGGTCTCTGTGTGCTATGCAGTACAGATGTGTATGTGTATGTGTGTGTGTGTATAACAGTGAGAGAGAAAAAGAGATGTGAGATAAAGGTCATTCAAGAAAAAAAAGCTCCTGAATGAAGTGGATATTGAAGATTGGAGGCTTTTATTTATTTATTTATTTGATAGATTGAAACAGAGGAAAGGGCACCATTGGACATTCATTCTTTCATTCATTTACTTGCAAAAGAAAGTTTTGAGATTGCCCATGTTTTGCCCAGCAGGGGAAGGATATGTGTAAACAGTAAGAACAATTCATTATGAAAAGTGCTATAATGAAGGAAGCACACATGCCATGGCAGCACGTAGTGAGAAATAGTATCCGTGAGTGTCCAGGAAACACTTTCTGGAAAAGATTGAATCTTAAATTGGAGAAGGAAGAGAAAGAGACAAAAGGGTATTAGAGAAAGTTGGAGGAAATCAAAGATATGTATCAATGATGGTAGGAAAAGTAAACAACTGCACCAATCATGAGCGAGCTCTGGTGATAAAGTGGTTAAGACATTTGGCTGCTAATCAAAAAGTTGCTGGTTCGAACACACTAGCTGCTCTGTGGAAGAAAGATCTTGGAAACCCAATGAGGGTCGCCACCAGTCAAAATCAACTTACTAGCAGGGAGGTTTTTTTTTTTTTGGCACCAATGATAGGAAGAATAAGATATGTGAGGGAAATATTCTTTCTGATTTAAAATCCTAACGTGTTAACGTTCAAAAGGAGGTGAAGTTTGTGTTATGAAAAGTCTTAAAATTCAAGTCAGGCATGTTAAATAATTTGTGAGTGTGTGACTATTATTAGTTTCCTATACATAAGTCATTTCTCTTCCAACTTCTTTCATGTTTTCAGAGTCCATGTGTAACATAAAAAAAAATCAAACTCAGTGCTGTCAAGTCAAACCCAACTCATAGCGACCCCTCCTTGGGTTTCCCAGGCGGTATCACTACAGAAGTAGATTGTCTAACCTTCCTTCCGAGGAGTAGCTGGAGGGTTTAAACAGCCAGCCTTCTGTTTTTTTTTTTTTTTTTTTTAGAGTCTAGAGTCCCAAAAACAATAATAATAATTCTAGCAGTTCCTATCAGTTTAGTGGCTACTTCAGTAGAGGGACCAACCCTTGGAAATGTCCACCGTTTTCAGTGACATC
>NW_006921610.1:18117807-18118417 GCF_000298275.1 Orycteropus afer afer
TTACAGAGCAAATTCACTTTCCATACAGAAGTTCACATACACTTTGCCTCATGACATTGACTACAATTTACCACAATGCAACAGCTCCCTTCCCACTTCCTCCCTATAGTTACCTCTTCCCTTTGTTCTTCACTCCCATTCACTCCTGCCCCCTGAGCTGTCTCCCTGTGTATACACAGCTCTTCTATTCTCCCATGATTTCTCCAAGGTGTGTATCTACCTACTGTAAATGTTCACCTAATATGCCTGTCTTTTGTTTTGCTAGAAGCCACAAGAGTGGGTTCAATTCCAGACCTGAAGGGCAGCTAGGCACCATAGTCTCAGTGGTTCCACCAGGCTCTATCGGACCAGAAAATCTGCCCCCCACCTTTTTTTTTCTCCAAATGATTTTGAGTTGTGTTCCACATTGTTTTCTCTCTCTATCAAGGATCTCCTACATACATCCCCTTCCAAGTGACACCATCTAGTTCTTCTGGTCTCATAGTCATACAGGACACAGATTGGATGGTGTACTCGTCGCTAGGACTAATTGTTTCCATGAATTTTTGGTTTTCTTCATTCTTCTTTGCTCTGGATGAGGAGAGACCCATCATTGTATCTAGATGGCAGC
>NW_006921610.1:18120398-18131188 GCF_000298275.1 Orycteropus afer afer
ACAGGGAAAAGAAAAAAAGCTGAAAACTAGGACCTGGGAGGGGAAGAATAAGAATAACAGTAAAAAGGACAAAAGTACTACTAATAATAGTTGTCTTAAAGTAGACAAATACAAGCAAACTAATAACCAGAAAAAAAGAAAGCTAAAAAGAAAAAAAATACTAAAATAAATATAAAAAAAGAGAAAAAAAAAATTGGTGGAGGACAAGGCAGGGCACCCAGGCTCCGTCTAAGCATACAGACTGTGATGGAGTTCCTGTGGGCCCAGAAGGTAGGTGGGAGTGGGGGATGGCCGCACTTCCGTTCACTAAGCAGGTGTGGGGTATAAAAGTAATAAGAGGAATGTCGCACCTTTTCAGTCTTGCAGATCCCGAGTGTCCTTGGGGTTGCTGGCAAGCAGAATGTGTTCTTAAGCTCCTAGAATCTGCGTGAGCACTGTCTCTTTAAATACCCAAAATAGTCAAGCCTCTTGAAAACATTCAAAATGGCGGCATCCTCCAGACTGGCAAAAGTCCACAGCTCAGCCTGCCTTTCTCTTCACTTTCTCTGTTAATTCCCCAGCCACCAGAGCAGAACTCCGTGCAGTCCCTGGCTAGCAGGACTGATTTTTAGGTTAATTCTTAGGTCCTACCACCACTCTGGAATCTCCAAGCTGTCTGTGCTGTGCCGTCAGGATCGCTCACGATCGCTCAGAATTGCTGCCAGATGGCAGCTCCATCTGTCTCCTTTTTTGGTATTTTCATGCAAATTCTTCTGCTAGTTGGGGCTTAGTCCACTTCTATATCCTTCCCTTCAAGGCTCAGGGGTCCAGGATTATCTTCTGTGTCTGTGTTAATTGGTTTCCCTTTTTTTGTTGAAGAGGGTCTGTGCTGTCTTTCTGCCTAGTCCGCCATGTTACCGGACCTCCACCAGCCTTCTGGTTAGCAGTCAAATGCCTTAGGCACTATGCTACCAGAACCTAAAAATGCTTTCTTCTGCTATCTGGCAGCTTGGGACAGCTAAGGGGAAATAAGTTGGGGAACTATAGGAAGTGATTTTTCTTTTTCCCTGACAACAGGACAGAAGTACCTAGAGAGACCCTTTCCTTTTATTTCTCTCTGCTGTGAACATTACTGTGTGATGATGTGATGCTTGAAGCTACTGCAGCAATCTTATCATCAGGCAACAACCTTGAGGAAAAAAGTTAACATGCTACAGAAAACTACAATACATGTGAGATCTTTACTCAGAACATTGTTGAACCTGAAACGTTTTTCTCTATACTGTTTGTTATATGAGATAATAGAAGTCATTTTTAACTGTGTCTTCTATTACCTGTAGCCACTCATCTGTCAGTTTGTTATACTGTGGTGGCTTATGGTTGCTGTGAGGCTGGAAGCTATGCTACTGGTGTTACAAATACCAGCAGAGTCACCCAAGGTGGACAGGTTTCAGCAGAGCTTCCAGTGTAAGACAGACTCGGAAGAAGGAAGGGACCACTAACTTCTCCAAGAATTGGCCAGTGAAAACATGATGAATAGCAGTGAAACATTGTCTGATATAATATAGGAAAACTTTATGAATAGCTCTGAAACTTTGTCTGATGTAGTGCCAACATGATTCCAAATCAGGAAATTGTAGTTTTTCAGTGAGGGTGTTATAGTCATAGTTTTGCTTGAGAAGGTTTACTTGTTTACACTTTTTAAAGCAAATTGGGGGTTCAGATAGTGGAAAAAAACTTGGGCCCAAGGAGATTAGTTAAGAGGTTATTTTGATTGCCCAATTTTGATTAAGGCCAAAGACATGTGAACAAAATCATTATTTATAATTCTCATCACTTTCTCTGAAAGAAATTAACACATTCATTTCTTTTGACATGTAACTGGAAAGTACTAGGTAGTATTTATTTTCGCATTTTATTAATATTGGGCCTGGCCATATGACTTGCTTTGGACAATGGAATTTGAGTGAAAATAACAGTATGTTAGCTACAGACTGAGCTTTTCAGAAGTACAGAAGATTTCCACTCACTCTCTTCTCTGCAATTTTCAAAAAAGAATTTCTCTGAGTAACTTCTACCCCTCAAGCCTGGGACCCGAAATAAATGCATATGACACCGATCTGAGATCAACACTCCGAGCAGTATCAAGTTAGTAAGAGTAGCAGTTTAAAGCAGAGTTGCCCAGTCAGTTCTGTCCTATATTAACAAACTTGCAAACACACAAGTATAAATGTCCCTTATTGTACAGCACTGAGATTTTGTGGGGTTTTGTTTGCAGTGATAGCTTATTTATGTAGGTGAAAACAGGAATTCAGGTTTGATGTGAAATGTGACCTGAACTATGCTGTGATGACAAAAACAGAGGTAAGACATGTAAACTGAAACAGAAAAGCAAATGAACTAGAGAAAATAATTGATTCCAAATTTGCTAGGAATGTGAAATTTTACATCAATCTAGATTCGACCCCGAAAAGAAGTGCAAAAGGAAATTGTCCTCACTTTAAAATGTAAACTTGTGTGCCTTACTAAATACTATACCCACCCATTGCCATCGAGTCGGATTCGACTCATAGTGACCCCTCCTTGGGTTTCCGAGGCAGTATCACTACTTCCAAGGAGTGGCTGGTGGGTTTGAACTGCCAGCCTTCTGATTAGCAGTCAAATGCTTTAGGCACTAGGCCACCAGAGCTCCCACTAAATATTATGGCACTTCTTATTTCATATTCAAGTTAGATCAATTCAATTATATCCAACTAAGTTCAGTGCCTATTTAGTGAGCTATTACTCTATGCTGCATATGGTAAAAGGAGCTCTGGTGGAATTATGGTTAAGGCATTGGGCTGCTAACCAAAAGGTAGGCAGTTTGAACTCAACAGCTGCTCCATGGGAAGAAAATGAAGGAATCCACTTCTGCAAAGATTTACAGCACTGGAAATTCAAATGGAGTCACTATGAGTTGGAATTGACTAGATGGCAGTGGATTTTGGTTTGCAGATGGTAAAGAATGCTAAGATTAATTAGTTCATTCAATAAATATTTATTAGATGCTCACTGTGAGCCAGAAACTGTGATCCAGATAAAAAATGCAATGATGCATGTTCCTTTACAATTTAGGGAAAAAGAATAACTCTCACAAACAATTGCAAAATAATGTGAACACTACTACTGCATAGTTATGTAATAATAATGGAGATATATTACGCACTTACATTAAACGAGGCATGGTTCTAAGTATTTTATACATTCTAACTTATTTAATCCTTATATCAATCCTCAACTCTTCCGTGGTAGATATATTATTATCCTAATTTAACAGAGGAGTAAACTGATTCAGAGATAAGGTCACAAAGCATTGTTGTTGTTGTTTTGTTATGTGCTGTCAAGTTGGACCCCACTCATAGAAACCCCTTCTTGGGTTTCCGAGGCGGTATCACTACAGAAGTAGATTGCCCAACCTTCCTTCTGAGAAGCGGGTGTTGGATTTGAACTGCCAGGTTTCAGTCAAGTGCCTCAGTCACTACGCTACAAAGCATTTGTTGTTGTTGTGTACCGTCGAGTCACACCTGACTCATAGTGATTGCCCAACCTTCCTTCCGAGGAGTGGCTGGTGGGTTTGAACCACCAGCCTTCTGGTTAGCAGTCAAGTGCCTTAGCCACTATGCTACCAGAGCTCCCATTAGGCCTAGTAAAAAAAAGAGATGAATTCTTGAACCAAGAGAATGAACCTAAAACAAAGAGGAGAAAACAATTCAGTAGGAAGTGTAACTGTTTGGAAGTAGGAGTTGAATCAACTCATGAGGCAAAGAGAACTTCTAAGTTTTTTACTTGGTTGAAGGAGACTGACATGTAGTAACCTGAGAGGTTAGGAGAATATAGTTTGGTATTGAGAAGTTAGGATGAGCATTTCAGATGCAAATGAATGGTGACAGGAGAAAAATGTGGAAAGTGGTACAAGAACTCAGCTCCTTAGACAATACCTGATGGAATCAAAGGCTGTCACCCAGCCCAAACTGGGCCAATGGGATTCTCCCTCAAAAATATTTAGAATGGAGATAATGAAAGATTGAGATAGTTAGCTCTAGGGATTCGAACCTCAAGAATAATTAGGCTTAGACTCTGGGACCGGAGCAGTCATTTTGAAAGATGGTCATTTGAAATGTGTAAGTGGACAGAGGAACTCAATTTGCACAGAGAGAAGAATGAAGGAGATCTACCTCAGCTCCTGATTGCCCAACAGCTAACTCAAGGCACATTATATCCTTGCCATGAAATTTTCTGATATTCCCTGTGTTCCAACAATAATTCCTACCCCTTTCAATTGAGCTCTTTTGAGTGAACTGACTTCTTGTAAAACAGACTTTACATTAAATTTCAGGAGATGGCTTGCAATAAGAATGGAAAAGATAGCTTGATAAATTCCTTATTACAGATGACACTGGCTAGGAAGAATATGGTGTGTGTGTGTTGATTTTGTGTCCCAGTGTCTATTCTTCTATCCTCTGGCAAGAGCATCCTGACTTTCCTTTGAGAATGAGACTTTCTCCCCATTTTCTTCCCAATTGTTTTAGTTAGTGCTGACTCTACTACTACTTGTAGCTCCAAGGATAAACCTACATTTCATCTTCTGGCCACAGTAATTGGTTCAGGCATGAACACATGGCCCAAATAAGTCCAGTCAAGTAAATTCTGATTTTTTTTTTCTGGTGCTACTGGGAAAGAGAAACCCTTTTTCGACAGGATGAAATTCATTAACTATAAGAATTTAAGTCTCAGCTTCCAGAAACTATTTTGTCACCTTCTGGAAAGACATACTGAAAAATTAAATAAAACAGAGGAAAATAAAGCTGAGTGATGAGGGAGATAAAGATCTGATGTCACTTTTGTGCCTCTAGACCTACTCATGCCCAAAGATAACCTTGTCCCTTGAACTTTTCAATAAAAAAAAATCCAAAAATTCCATTCTTACTTTGGGATGTCAGACAAGCTTCTATCAAGTACAATGGAAAGAATTTTGTGTACAGTATTAGCCTTCACTATGGGAGGAATTGTATAACATAGAGGAGATGAAGTTGCACATCAAACGACTAACCAAAGAAAGGAAATCTTAGAGATCTAGCTAAATTTTCATTGCCAAATTTAAGGGGTGTTGTAGGATTGCCACCTATCTGCAAATATGATATGGTCCAGAGTCTGTTATTAAATTGTGGGAACCACAAGACCTTCTACCTTAAAATACTGTAGGAAAGGAAGAGGGAGTGAGAGGTATCTCTTTTTTTCGCAAGCATGAATTAACTAGCTTTTGCCCCCTGAACTTTCATACCTGCTGTCTTGGTACAACATTAAGGATTATTTCTGCTTCCCTCTTCTTTATGGTATTCCAAAACAGGGAACAGTCCCAAAACCCTGAGCTTCGGCTCCCCACCTATATTCCCATCTGTGGGCTAACTGGCAATCCTTTCTTCCTTTCTTAACAACTTTTATTATTTAGAAAACACCTCTTTATAGGGGTGCCAATATTTTTGGAATCCTCTGCAAATGCCTATGGCCTTGGCTAGTGTGATCACTATATCTTCTTTCTACCATTTCAACACTTATACCAGGGGTGGCAGGCAACACATGGGTTGGAGAAAATCCATTTTCTGCAATTTTTCTTTGAAAGCATCTTTTGGTGAGAAAAACAAATAGACCTTCCACATGACTGCACTTATAAATCATGTTGTTTACATAATGAATTAGAGTTTAACTAGGGAATGTTGGTTTTTAATCTTTAAGCTCTCAAACTTTTGACCGATTTAGTTAGTTCATCAGCATAACCAGGTTAAGTCCCCCAGATTACAAATTAGCTTCATTCTCCCTCATCTCTGCTATATATTTTTTGATAAATTATGGTAAGAACACCCAGTAATGGGATCTTTGTCAGTTAGATTCCAAATGAATCAAAACTATGAGGAAAACTACTCAATAGAGGCAGTTAAATGTTCAAATAATGTGACAGTGTTATCATCATTTATCCAGGAAGACAGTCTCCACATGCTTTTCAAAATGATGATATTTGGCTTGTAGACAGAGGACCACTGCAGCTACTCTAATAATTTTTAAAAAGGAAAAACAAAACACCTACAACTATCTACACATTAGGAATATGTAGAGAATCAGAAAACAGTAATAAAAACACAAATTCATCAGAAACAAACACACACACACACACACACACACAGGAATCAGATAATTGTCTTGGTCATGTAGTCAGTGTATTGGTTACAAACACAATACTGTGGCTATATTAAGCAAAGGTAATTTAGCTGAAGGGTATTGTAGGGTGAGGGAGGGTGCCCAAAGAGTTTATTGGAAGCCGAGGGACTGATCTTATGAAAGTTTAAAAACCTAGGTGCTTGGGAAAACCAGGAAATAGGAAGCAGGAAATACAGTGACTGTATCTTGCATAGCCAAGTCTCAGTACTATTGCCATTGCCACTGTCACCCCCAGCAATGTCATAATGACTTCTTTTATGATTGACCTGTGACCTCAAAAATATGTGAGAGAAATCCTAACCCCCCATACTTGTGAATGTAATCACATTTGGGAATAAAGCTTTCTTTGTTATGTAAATGACAAATTATCAGTGTAGCTGTGTTTTAAAACAATCACTTTTGAGATATAAAATGGACAGATTAGGCACAGAGAAGAAAGCAGGGATGAGAGAAGAAAAATACCACAGCACATGAAGATCACCAAGGAACTGAAGAACAGAAGCTGAAAAGAGACAAACAACTTCCCCCAGAGCTGACAGAGAAGGCCTTCCTGTGGAGCTGGCAACCTGAATTCAGAACTCTAGTCTCCTAAACTGTGAGGAAATACATTTTGGTTTGTTAATGCCACAATGGGAGGTGTTTCTGGTTTAGCAGCACTAGATAAGTAAGACTGTTTGAACCCTTGGAAGAAAAGATCTGGTGATGTGCTCTTGGAAAGATAGCCTAGAAAGCTCTACAAGGCAGTTTTACTCTGTCCTATAGAGTCACTATGCATTGGAATCTATTTCATGACAACACAAGAACGACAACTGTCATCAATTGTTCAAGATTTTAAGTTCCAAGAGTGTCCGGGTGGTGGAGATTATATTATAAAACCTGGGATTGTTGTTGTTGTTATGTGCCATCAAGTCGGACCTGACTCACAACACCCCCTCTTTGGGGTAGCATAGTGCCTAAGGCACTTGACTGCTACCCAGAAGGCTGAAGGTTCAAATCCACCAGCCACTCCTCACAAGGAAGGTTGGGCAATCTACTTCTGTAGTGATACCGCCTCGGAAACCCAAGGAGGGGTCTCTATGAGTCGGGTCCGACTCGACGGCACATAACAACAATAACAACATCACTACGGAAGTAGATTAGGGAAGTAGGGATAGGGAGAGAGAAATATATAACCCTTTCGGATGACTACATACATAGTATGTGGGTATACTACATAGTGGGTGGTATCCGCTTGAATTTTCCTCCCTAAAAAATGTCATACACATAGGCAGACCATTTCCCATAGGTTGCTGTGATGGAATGGCAGTGAATACTAAAAGGTAAAAATTATAATCTCACCTTTACTAATTTTAATAATTTAACTGAATTCATTTGTTGATTTTAACCTATATATATTTTGCTTTCTTTTGAAAGTTTGGATTTCTAGACCAAAATGTCCAGATTTGTTATCAATCTTGTTTCCATTCTTTTACATTTTCTCCATTTCTCTGCTCCCTACCTCTCTTTTTCTCCTTTAATATGCTCATCATATAAGCCCCATCATAAGACTTTCCAAAAATTTTACTGGACTTTGTGGGGAAATAGGTGGTTTAAGTAAATACTTTAGTTAACTGGATAGCCAATATCTTTGAATTGTTGTTAGGTGTCGTCATGTCGTCTCAGACTCATAGCGACCCTATGCACAGCAGAATGACACACCGCCCGGTCCCCCGCCAGCTCCGCGATCCTTGCTGTACATGCGCCCATTGCCGCAGCCACTGTGTCAATCCATCTCGTTGAGGGCTTTCGCCTCTTTCATCGACCCTCCACCTTACCAACCATGACATACTTCTCCAGGAAATGTTCCCTTCTGATAACAAGACCAAAGTAGGTGAGACAAAAACTGGCCATTCTTGCTTGCAAGGAGTATTCCTGTTGCACTTTCTCCAGGACAGATTTGCTAGTTCTTTTAGCAATCCATCATATTTTCAGCATTCTTTGCCAGCACCACAACTCAAAAGCATCAATTCTTCTCAGTCTTCCTTATTCATTATTATCCAGCTCCCACATGTATATGAGGTGACCAAAAACACCATGGCTGTGTCAGACACACCTTAGTCCTCAAGGAGACTTCTTTGCTCCTCAGCATTGGAAAGAGGTCCTTTGCAGCTGACTTCCCAGTGCTATATGTGGTCTGATGTCCTGACTGCTGCTTCCATTGGTGTCGATTGTAGAACCAAGCAATGGGAAGTCTTTGACAACTTCAATCTTTTCTCCATTTATCATCATGCTGCTTATAGGTCCAGTTGTAAGGATTTTTTGTTTTCTTCATATTGAGATGTAATCCATACTGTAGACTGTATTCTTCAATCATCATCAGTAACTGCTTCAAGTCATCTCACTTTCAGCAAGCAAAGTTCTGCTGTCAGCATATCACAGGTTATTAATGACTCTTCCTTCACTCTTGATGGCATGTTCTTCTTCATATAGTCCATCTTCTTTGATTATGTGCTCAGCATATAGATTGAACAAGTATTGTGAAAGGGCAAAACCCTACGCACTACCCTTCTTGATTTTGAACCATGCATTGTGCCCTTGTTCTGTTTGAGCAACAGCCTCTTGGTCTATGTACAAGTTCCTCATGAGTACAATTAAGTGTTTGGGAATTCCTATTCTTCTTAATGTTATCCACAATTTGTTATGATCCACACAATCAAATGTTTTTGCATAGTCAATAAGTCACAAGTAAATATCTTTCTGGTATTCTTTGCTTTGAGCCAAGATCCATCAGAGATCTGCAATGATATCTCTGGTTCCACATCCTCTTCTGAATTCAGCTTGCATTTCTGGAAGTTCTCTCTCAACATACTGCTGCAATCATTTTTGAATTGTCTTCAGTAAGATTTTACTTGCGTGCAATATTAATGATATTGTTTGATAATTTCCACATTCTGTGGGATCACCTTTTTTTGGAATGGGTACATACATGGATCTCTTCCAGTCAGTTAGCCAGGTAGCCTGTCTTCCAAATCTCTTGGCATAACTGAGTAAGTGCCTCCAGTGGGGCATCCATTTGTTGAAACATCTCAATGAGTATTCTGTCAATTCCTGGAAACTTGTTCTTTGCCAATTCCTTCAGTGCAGCTTTGACTTCTTCCTTCAGTGCAGCTTTGACTTCTTCCTTCAGTGCCACGGGTTCTTGAATGTATGCCACCTCCTGAAATGGATGAAGATCGACCAGGTCTTTTTTGGTACTCTGTGTATTCCTTCCATCTTCTTTGGATGCTTCCTGCATCATTCAATATTTTGGCCATAGAATCTTTCAGTATTGCAACTCGAGGCTTAAATTTTTTCCTCAGTTCTTTCAGCTTGAGAAATGCTGAGTGTGTTCTTCCCTTTTGGTTTTCTAACTCCAGGTCTTGGCACACTTCATTATAGTAATTGGCTTTGTCTGCTCGAGCTGCTCTTTGAAATCTTCTGTTCAGCTCTTTTATGTTTTTATTTTTTACATTAGTTTTAACTACTCGCTGCTCAAGGGCAAGTTTCAGAATCTCTTCTGACATCCATTGTGGTCTTTTCTTCTTTTCTTGTCTTTTTAATGACCTCTTGCTTTCTTCATGGATGATGCTCTTGATGTCATCCCACAATTCTTCTGGTTTGCAGTAATTGGTGTTCAATGCATCAAATCTATTTTTTAGATGGTCTCTAAATTTAAGAGGGATATATTCAAGGTCATCTAAGGTACTTGATGGCTAACCAGAAGGCTGGCAGTTCAAGTGCACCAGCCACTCCTCAGTGGGAAAGTTGGGCAACCTACTTCTGTAGTGATACCACCTTGGAAACCCAAGGAGAGGTTGCTATGAGTCAGGTCAGACTCAATGGCACATAACAACAACAACAACATATTCAAGGTCATAATTTGGCTCTTGTTGACTTGTTTTAATTGTCTTCAACTTGATCTTCAACTTGCATATGAGCAGTTGATGGTCTGTTCCACAATCAGCTTCTGGCCTTGTTTTGGCTGAAGATATTGAGCTTTTCCATTGTCTCTTGCCACGGATGTAGTCAATCTGATTCTTGTGTACTCAATCTGGTGAAGTCCACATGTATAACCACTATCTGTGTTGTTGAAAAAAGGTATTTGCAATGAATAAATCATTGGTCTTGCAAAATTCTATCTTGCAATCTCCAGCATTATTTCTGTCACCAAGGCCAAATTTTCCAACTACTGATACTTCTTCTTTATTTCCAACTGTTGCATTTCAGTCACCAGTGATAATTAACACATCTTGATTGCATGTTCGGTGAATTTCAGACTGCAGAAACTGATAAAAATCTTCAATTTCCTCATCTTTGGCTTTGGTGGTTGGTGCATAAATTTGAATAATAGTATAACTGGTCTTCATTGTAGGCGTATGGATATTATATTATCACTGACAGCATTGTACTTCAGACAGATCTTGAAACATCCGTTGTGATGATTAATGCCATGCCATTCCCCTTCAATTGTCATTCCTGGCATAGTTGATCATATGGTTGTCTGATTCAAAATGGCTCACTAATGCCTAGGATATCAATCT
>NW_006921610.1:18146654-18166228 GCF_000298275.1 Orycteropus afer afer
ATGCTTCAGAAGATTATCTTACAATATCTCAGGGCTCTGATTAAAATACTTTATTGTACCTAGATCTCAAATATTGTGCTGATTTTTTACTGACTGTCTAATATACACAGCAAGTAAATATTTTCCTCAATCCTTGTTTACTTGTGATTTTTTTTTTTTTCCTGGTAAGGAGCCAGTCCAGAGAAAAAAAGTTTAATTATTTTAAGTTTTAAGTAGTTTGGAATCTAAATAAATAGAAGTTCCATGTGTAGTTTATATTCACCTCTGTGTGTAATTTTCCCTTCATATATATATTCGTATTTTTGTATCTCATCAAACCAAATAGATTTTAAAATTTTTGTGTGTAAGCCCACAATATCTACTATAGAAACTTACATGGAGATTTTCCAAGAAGCTAGAAAACCTCCCCAAGCAAGATTGGGCTGAGGTCTAAAGTAGAGAGTTAGTGAAAATGAGAGAAACCTCTTATTAAGATGGATCAACACAATAGCTAGTACAGTTGACTAAAACATACCAACATTCAGGAATATGGCATAGGACCAGGCAACATTTCATTCTGTTGCACATAAAGTTACCATGAATCAGAGCCAACTTAATGGTAACTTATAGAAAAGCAACTGCAACAAGAAAACTTCTCATCAGAGTTGTACAGCTGGCTGCAGGGAAAGCATGCCCTAACAACAGCTGTCCAAAGATGAATTTCAGGGATAGGCCAACTGTCACAAAGACAAAATGGCAGTGTTCTTCCCCAGTCTTTTCCATTTTCTTTCTTTTTCTTCCCTTTTCAGTCTTTCAACAGTCTTCATCTTTCAGCTTTACTCTCAATCCCAAACAGTACTTCCATGATTTACCCTTGATCCTTCCTTTCAGTTCCTAAACTCTATGGAAATAGCTTTTGATCTAATTAATGCAATGACATTTTGTTAAGAACATCAGCAAGAAAGAAAATTGTATCTTAAATGGAGAGACTATTAAACCAAAAAAAGAACAATGATTGTGAAATTTTTCTCTATTTGTCTACTCTAGGCAGTAACATTATCCTATAAGTCTCCCTCCCTCTGCTTGGCTAAAGTAACACACACACACACACACACACACACAGAGAAAGGAGTTCTGGTGGTGTAGTGCCTAAGGCATATGACTGCTAACCAGAAGGCTGGTAGTTCAAACCAACACCAATATAAAGACTGGTTAGAACAAGTGACTATTTCATGCATTCTTATATTCATCCGTTCAATTTATCTATCTCTGAGTATTTTGTAATGCCTACTAGAGATGCAATAGTAAAGAAAACACTCTTTGTCCTCACATAGCCTATATGCAAATGAGTAAACAACAACAGCAACAAAGAAACCCCACCTAAACAGATAAGTATATACTATAATTTCACATGGTGAAAAGTGCTATGAAAAAATAAGGTAAGACAGGGAGATAGAGAGCTAGGGGAAGGTGTTGCAGGAAAGACCACACGAAGTAAAAGCATTTGAGCAGAGAATGAGTGAAGTGAAGGAGTGAGTGAGAGTATTCCATCAGAGGAATAGCAAGTGCATTAGGCCTATGAGAGTAAGCTGAGTGAGTTAAAGGAACAAAAAGAAGGCCAATGTGGCTGGAGTAAAGTGATGAAGAGCAAATATAATTGGAGATAAGATTAAAAAGGTAGTCTGAGACCAAACCATGTAGGACCCTATAAGTCACACAACCAAAAACCAAACCGACTGTCATTAGGTCGATTCCAACTCATAGCAACTCTTTAGGGCAAGGTAGAACTGCCTCATTGGGTTTCCAAGGCTGTAAACCTTTACTGAACCAGATTGCTTCATCTTTCTCCCACAGAGTGGCTGGTGGGTTCAAACTGCAACCTTTTGGTTAGCAGCCAAAGGCTTTAACCACTGCAACACTAGAGCACCTATCAGTCATATAAAGGCACTAGACATTATTTTAAGTGTGTTTCTATTCTAAGAAATTGGAGATTCTTGAGCAAGAGGGTGACATGATGTGATTTGTAGTTTTAGATGATCCTTCTAGTTTCTGTGTGGAGACTAGATTTAAGGGGACTGAGAGGAGAAGCAGTAAGGAGGCAGGTGATTAAAGAAAAGAAAAGAAAAGAAAAAAACTTCACTGCCATCGAGTCTATTTTGGCTCATAGTAACCCTCAATGGGTTTCTAAGGTGGTAAATCTTTACAGAAGTAGATTGCCCCATCTTCCTTTGTGGAGCGGCTGGTGTGCTTGAACCAACAACCTTCTGATTAGCAGTGAAATGCCTTAGGCACTGTGCCACCAAAGCTCCTTAAGTGAGGGGTAGGTGTACTCAATAGATTTATGAAAAATAACACACCAGTTACTGTCCAGTCAACTCCAATTCATGGTGAGTCCTTGTGTGTCAAAGAAGGGTTGTGCTCCGCAGGGATTTAAATGATTGATTTTTCAAAAGTAGATGGCAATGCCTTTCTTCCAAGGCACTTCTGGGTGGACTCAAACCTCCACCCATTTGGCTAACAGCTGCGTGCATTAACCATTTGCATCACCCAGAAACTCTAATGAAATCATAACTTTGGGATTAAAGAGGAGATGACTAACTCAGAATGAGGGAGGCAGGGATGCCTTCTTGGAGTTGCTAACCGAGCCGAGATCATCAAAATGAGTAGAAATTAATTAGGCAGAGGAAGCTGAAAAAGAACACTAAAGGTGAAGGAAACTATTTACATAGTAAAATAAGATATATGCAATTTCTTTCATTTTTATTTGTATTTATGCATTTATTATAGTTTGTGGTCATCTGGATGCCAAGTGAAAAAATAGGAATGAATGAATAGATAAAAAAGGTTAAAATTAAATTTATAAAAGTAAATAGATTAAAAATTAAATATGTAAATGAATAAACAGATTGATAAAATAAAGGAAAATTTATAAAAGAAGGTGATTTCATATCACTGAGACATGATAACTTGAATATGTTGTTGTTGTTGTTTTGCCGTCGAGTCGGCCCCGACTCATAGCGACCCCTCCTTGGGTTTCCAAGGCAGTATCACTACGGAAGTAGGATTGCCCAACCTTCCTTCCGAGGAGTGACTGGTGGATTTGAACCGCCAGCCTTCTGGTTAGCAGTCAAGTGCTTTAGCCACTATGCTACCAAGACTGAATATTTACAATCTGGGTTACCTATATGTCATTTTTCATTTGTTTGTCATCATTTCAGAATTATAGAGGGGATCAACAAGAAAATGGGGGGATAAAATTAAAATTTTGTTACCTTATCACATATCTACACTCATTATACATCTAAAATAGAAAACTATCAATAGAATTTAACTGTTCACTCACATAACTTTACTGTAATTACTCTAACGTTAAAACGTTTATGAATTTGTTGTCTATTTATTCTTCTAAGTACAAACTTCGATGGGGGTTAACTAATTTTAACCCCCATTGAAGTTCCTAATTAGTCAAGTAAGTAGACAACTTAATCGATGTCAGTGCTTTTATTTGCATCTCAGTGGCAAATCTGAGGAGAAAACTTGACACACAAAATTTATTTGGATAATTCAACAAATTATAAATAATTTAATTTACCTTTTTAGTCCAAGTAATGTGGACTAAAGCTGGAGGTATCATTATTCAATGAGTGATCAAAATTAAAAATCTTTTTGGGTAGGAAAAATGTGGTAATTTTGACTCCAGATTTAAGTTAAATCTAGGAGAGGAAATTGTATTTTTCCAATAGCAACATAGATTTTTTATATTCCCAGGTGGTAAGACTTCAATTTATTTGCATGAATGCATAGTTCAATAAAAAAAGACTCAAATTTAGTTGGAGTAAAACTGCTTAATGATTTCAGATATTGTTGTTGTTGTTGTTGTTGATTGCCGTCGAGTCGGCCCCGACTCATAGCGACCCCTCCTTGGGTTTCCGAGGCAGTATCACTACGGAAGTAGGATTGCCCAACCTTCCTTCGTATTTCCTATAGTAGTTAGGGTGAAATATTGTTGTTGTTGTTGTTGATTGCCGTCGAGTCGGCCCCGACTCATAGCGACCCCTCCTTGGGTTTCCGAGGCAGTATCACTACGGAAGTAGGATTGCCCAACCTTCCTTCCGAGGAGTGGCTGGTGGGTTTGAACCGCCAGCCTTCTGGTGAGCAGTCAAGTGCCTTAGGCACTATGCTACCAGATATTACTTGTAATATATTAATATAACGAATCTGAATTTCTATAATGGGGTCTCTTTCATTTGGGTCTTAAGGGTGTTCTCATAGCCACTAATGCTGAGTGCTAGGTACAATCTGAAGTACCTAAGAGGAAAGCACTTTAGGTTAAAAGCACTTTCTCTTCTCCGCCTCGGGTTAAAAGCTATTTCAGGATTCCGTTAAAGGTTTTCTTTGGTCCTCCACTTCAGCTTAAAAGTGGCTTTGATGAAAAATGCTTTGAGGCAGGTAAACGATTTTATAATAAACTGTATTAAGAGGCTAGGGAATCACGTGGTTCTGTGGAAGTGTTAGCTAACTCCATGGAGGTGTGGGTGTAATGTCTAAACAGGACTGCCACTCCCTGTTGGGTGCTAGGAGCAGCGTGTCCATTAGTTAGTTATTCTATGCAAAGAAATTGAAAACCATTTCCAGGAATATAATTGGAGAGAAGGGTTATGAGTCCAAATTAGTAGGCCCTGATGCATTTCCCAAAACATTTTGTCTTTTTTTTGGTCTTCTAGTAAAATACAGTGTTTCTAATTTTTCAGCTTTCAATATTTCCGAAACACTGTCTCCTGCCCTGAATTTGCCCACATTAGATAAAACTAAATTAATAGGTACTTCATTGTGAGATGGTACATTGCATATTTCACATTTTTTGGGTCTATAGTTTATTCTTCAGGTATGTTACATTTCTATCTAAAAGGAGTTCCTTGTGGAGTGGCTTATTTTAGTTAGAACTGCCTACTGAATATATAGCCTTTTGTTCACCACCCCAGATGTCTAATTTCAAGAGTTATCCATTGGCGGGAAAGCTATTAGGAAACATTTTAAACTTGTGGTCAATGAGAGTTCTGAGAGAGAGAAAAAAGGTACGTGTAACCCACATAGACCCCAAAGAGTAGGTCAGACTTCTGTTGAGGAATGAGCCTCATACAGACAAAGTCTGAGTTGCTGTAATTATGTAGATGGGAGCCATGACTTGTGAAATATGTACCTTAATTCTAGTGCTACTTTGGTGTTTTCTTCATTTCCTGTCTTTTTAATGACCTTTTGCTTTCTTTGTGTATCATATCCTTTACGTCATTCCACAACTCTACTGGTCTTTGGTCATTAGTGTTCAATGAACCAATTCTGTTCCTGAGATGGTTTCTAAGTTGAGGTGGGAAATACTCAAGATTGTGCTTTGGCTCACATAGACTAAATTTCCTTTACCTTCAGCTTGAACTTGCATATGAGCAATTGATGGTTTGTTCTGCAGTAAGCCCCTGATTTTGTTCTAACTGATACTATTGAGCTTCTGCATCCTCTGTTTCCACATATATAGTCATTTTGAATCTTCTGTATTCTATCTGGTGAGGTCCATGTGTATTAAAAAACAAAAACAAACAAACAACCCCAAAACAACCCACTGCCATTGAGTTGATTCAAACTCATAGCAACCATATAGGACAATGTAGAACTGGCCCATTGGGATTTCCAAGGATATAGATCTTTAAGGAAGCAGACTACCTTATCTTTCCTACAGAACAGCTGGTAGGCTCAAACTGCTGACCTTTTGTCAAGCAGCTTAACACTTTAAACACTGCACCACCAGAGTGCCTTTCCACATGTTTAGTTTCTGTTTATGTAACTGAAAAATGATATTTGAAATGAGTAAGTCATTGATCTTGCAAAATATTTTCATGCAATCCCCAATGTTGTTTCCATTACCATGGCATATTTCCCAACTACCAATGCTTTTCTGTATTTCTAATTTTTGAATTCCTATTACAAGTAATTATCAATGAATCTTGATTGCATGTTTGTTCAATTTCAGACTTCAGAAGTTGGTAAAAATCTTCTATTTCTTCATCCCTGGCTTTAGTAGTTGGTGTACAAATTTGATTAATAGTTTTACTAATTGGTCTTCCTTGTAGACATATGATATTATCCTATCACTGACTATGCTGCAATTTAGGATAAATCTAGGACTTTATTTTTTTTGTGTGTTTATGATGAATATGATGCCATTCCTCTTCAAATTTTTCATTCCTGGCATTTTAGACCTAGGATTGTTCAGCTGAAAATGGCCAATACCAGTCCATTTCAGCTCACTAATACCTAGGATATCAGTCTTTATGGATTCCATTTCTTTTTGGCAACTTCCAATTTTTCTAGATACATACTTTGAATGGATGTTCTGATTATTAATGTATATGGGTAGCTGTTTCTTCTCATTTTGAGTCATGCTATTTTAGCAAATGAAGGTCCTAAGGCTTTACTCCATCCATATCATGAAAGTTGATTCTACTGTGAGAAGGCAGCTCTTCCCCAGCTGTATTTTGAGTGCCTTCCAACCTGAGAGGTTGATTTTCCAGAAGTATGTCAGAAAATGTTCTGCTGCTATTCATAAGGTTTTCAGTGGCCAGTTTTTTTTTTTTCCAGAAATGAACCACCATATCCTTCTTCCTAGCCTGCCTTAGTCTGAAAGCTCTGCTGACACCTGGTGACCCTGCTGGCATTTGAAATACTGGTGCCATAGCTGCCAGCCTCCAGCCTCACAGAAACACACAAGCCACCATAGCATGCTAAACTGACACACAAGTTTGTGTGAGGGGAGAAGTAACTGTCTAAAATGCATGCCTTCTTTAACTTATATTTTTCTCATTGTTCAGTGTCCTATAAATTAAGTTCATTTTATTTTCAACTGTCTTTAGTATTTTTGCCTTTGATATTCTATTAAAAATATTATGGTGGACTTGTATAGATGAATGGAACCCTGATAGTGCAGTGGTTAAAGCACTTGGCTGCTAAACAGAAGATCAGCAGTTCAAAACCTCCAGCCATTACACAGGAGGAAAATGTGTCAGTCTCCTGCTTTGGGAATTTACAGCCTTGGAAACTCTATGAGGTGATTCTACTCTGTCCTATAGAATTGTCATGAGTTAGAAATTGACTTGAAAGCAATGGTTTTGATTGGTATATAGATGACTAATAGAGAGCAATGATTAACAATAATAAAATTAAATTGGCATTAGTTGAGAAAATATAAAGCCAAATATTATGTACCATTTTAGTATATTTGTTTTAAAAACAAAAACTATAGAATTGTACCCAACTAGCATATCTCAGGCATGTAGTAAAATATAAACCTAATGTTAGTTACAATTATTTTATTAAGAGATTTCGATATATTTGATAATAACATCAATGGAGAATGATAAAAGTACATATGCTCATACATGTAAGATAATAAAATTCTTAAGAATGCTCTAAGTTTAAAACAAAATAAACTATGAATGGTCTGTTCCATGTTTATAAGAAAATTTGTTAAATATTTAGTGCTCAAATTTTGCCCAAAATATACCTGTGTAGCTGGACAAAACTTTAAGAAGACCTTCCTGAGATGATTAGAGCTATCGAATCAAGTTTTGTATACTGATTGATAGCTCGTTCAGAAAGCCATCTTTAAGGATTGACATTCCCATAACATGAAATTCCTCTAGAAATGTGGAGCAAAAGAGAAACTTTCTTTTTCAACAGCTGTTAAGTTCCAATGTTTTAATGACTTTTTTATCTATCCATATTGGACAAGAGGAAGATTTTAGATGATATGTCATCCAAGTTAAACACATATGAGGGCCATTAACTTGAATATATCACTCCTAACATATCCCTTTGAACTTGAAACTCAAACTCATAGGAAGACAAGGAAAGAAAGAGTTCAAAAAGGACTGGCCTCTGTTAACCTCACAATGAATGAATCTATCGCATAGCTAGATGTTGAGAAATAAGAAAGTAAATGGTCTAAAAATAATATCTTGAAGATTTATCAAATGAGCTAAATGTCAGAAAAGACATTATTTCCCTAGACTCCCTCATCATTTGCACCACCTCATAATCTAATCTCTGAACAGTAAATACTGTATTTCCACTTTTGTGACTCCACATTTCAAAGCTCTGGGGTCTTGAAGAGGTTACTTTTTTTCCATCTTAAAAAAATAATTAGCATAGGAGAGGATTCTATATAATGTAAAGAATATAACAGTTCAACATTTAATTTTTTTAGAAGCAATTAACATGTCAAAAGGGAAAAGTAAGAGCACTTTTTGGTTATAAATCTGTTTACATAATTACCAGTTGAAGAAGTCATAAACATTTTAGAAATAAAAGCAGGGTAGGCACTCTCTTCATCAAAAAACAATCCCCAGTGATTCTAGCTATCTCAAATCCTCTAACATAATTTTCCTGTATTCATGTACATACTTGCATGTATATGCCTTTAATTACAAATATCATATATTTTAAATATTCCTTCCATTTTCTTTGATGCTTTCTGTGCCATTCAATTTTATGCCCATAGAAACCTTCCATATTGCAACTCAAGGCCTGAAATATTTCTTTATTTCTTCAGTTTGAGAAATACGAAGGGTGTTCTTCCTTTTGGTTTTTAACTCTAATAAGTTTTTGCACATTTCATTCAAATATTTTACTTTTTCTTCTTGAGTCATCTTTTGAAATCTTCTGTTCAGCTCTTTTACTACATGATTTATTTCATTTACATTAGCTACTCTACTACTTGTTCAAGAGCAATTTCCAGCATGTCTTCTGACATCCATTTTGGTCTTTTTTGTTTGTTTGTTTCTTTTTCAGTCTTTTTAATGACCATTTGTTTTTTTCAAATATGAAGTCTTTGATGTCATCTCATAAGCTGTCTGGTCTTGAGTCACTAGTGTTCAGTATGTCATATCTTTCTTGAAACAGTCTTTAAATTCAGGTGGATATACTCAGGGTTGTACATTGGCTCTTAAGAACTTATTTTGATTTTCTTCAGCTTCCACTTAAACTTGCATATGAATAATTGATGGTCTGTTTTACAGTAAGCCTCTTGACTTTTTCGGACTGACATTGAGGTTCTACATTGTTTCTTTCCACAAGGTAGTCAATTTCATTTCTGTTTATTCCATCTGGTGAAGGCCACATATATAGTCACTGTTTATGTGGTAGAACGAAGGTATTTCCAATGAATAAGTCATTATTTATTCAAAAAGAATGGCATTATTCAAAAAGAACTGGTCAATTTTCAATCATTTCAGGAGGTAGCATATTATCAAGAACAGATGATATAGAAGGAAGAAGTTCAAGCTACACTGAAGGACTGTGTAAAACAAGGCTCCAGGAATTGATGAAATATCAATAGAGATATTTCAAGAAATGTATGCTACACTGGAAGTCTCCACCCATTTATACCAAGAAATTTGGAAGACAGCTACCTAGTCAACTGACTGGAAGAGATCTATATATGTGCCTATTCCAAAGAAAGGTAATCTAACAGAATGAGGAAATAATCAAACAACATCATTAATATCACATGCAAGTAAAATTTTACTGAAGATAATTCAAAAATGGTTGCAGCAGTACATCAAGAGGGAACTGCCAAAATTCAAGTCAGATTCAGAAGAAGATGTGAAATGAGGGATATCATTGCTGATGGCAGATGGATGTTGGGTGAAAGAAGAGAATACCAGATAGATGTTTACCATGTTTTACAGACTATGCAAAGGTATTTGATGGGTGAATAATAACAGATCATGGATGATATTGCAAAGAATGAATTCCAGAACACTTAATTTTGCTCTTGAGAAAACTGTACATAGACCAAGAGACGATCATTTGACCAGAACAAGGGAATACTGAGTGGTTTAAAATCAGGAAAGGTGTGCACCAGGATTGTAAACTTTCACCATACTTATTCAATCTGTATGCCGAAAAAACAATCTGAGAACTGGATTATATGGAGAAGAACGTGGCACTGGGACTGGACTCATTAATAATCTGAAATATGCAGATGACACAACCTTGCTTCCTGAAAGTGAAGAGGCATGATGAACATTAACTGAATAAAATTAAAGGGTACAGCCTTCACTAAAGATTATACTTTAACATAAAAAAACAAAAATCCTCACACTGGACCACTATGTGCAACATCACATAAACAGAGAAAATATTGAAATTGTCAAAGATTTCATTTCACGTGGATTCACAATCAACATCCATGGAAGCAACAGTTCAGTAAATTAAATGATGTGTTTCACTGGGCAAATCTGCTGCAAACAATCTCTTTGAAGTGTTAAAAAGCAAAGATGTCATCTTGAAGACTAAGGTGCACCTGACCCAAGTCATGATATTTCAGTCATCTCATATGCATGTAGAACTGCCCCTAAAAGATGTCCAAAAGTATAAATCATTACAGAAGCAGATTGCCTCATATTTCTCCAAAAGAGCACCTGGTGAGTTCAAACTGCTGACATTTTGGTTAGCAGCCAAATACCTTTACTACTGCACTACCAGGGCTCCTTGGTGCTGTGGTTAAAATATTGGGCTGCTAACCAAAAGGTTGACAATTTGAACACATCAGCCACGTCAGAGACGTATGAGGCAGTCTGCTTCCATTAAGATTTACAGGCTTGGAAACCCTATGAGTCAGTTCTACTCTGTCCTGTAGGGTCACTGTGAGTGGGAATTGACTTGATTGCAGTGGATTGTTTTTTGGTTATATGCATGCAAAAACTGGATAATGAATATGGAAGATCAAAGAAGAATTAATACCTTTTAATTACAGTGTTGGTAAAGAATATTGAGTATACTTTGGACTCTGGAAAGAACAAAAAACTTGTCTGGGAAAATGTATACACAGAATGTTCCTTAGAAGCAAGGATGGAGAGACTTTGTCTCACGTACTTCGTACATATTATCAGGAGGGACCAGTCCCTGCAGAAGGACATCATGCTTGGTAAAGTAGAGTGTCGGGGAAGAAGAGGAAGACCCCCAGCAAGAAGGATTAACACAGTAGCTGCGAAAATGAGGTCAAACAAGGAAATGATTGTGAGGATGGCATAGGACCAGGTAGTGTTCTGTTTTGTTTTACATAGGGCCGCTATTAGTTGGAATCAACTCAAAAGCACCAAACAACAGCATTTCTCTTTTTTCATAGACCTCTTTTATATATATATATATATAGTTGCTGCTATGTGCTATTGAGTCAGCCCCAACTCATAGAAACCCCTCCTTGGGTTTCTGAGGCAGTATCACTGCGGAAGTAGATTGCACAACCTTCTTTCTGAGGAGTGGCTGGTGGGTTTGAACCACCAGCCTTCTGGTTAGCAGTCAAGTGCCTTAGGCACTATGCTACCTCTCCCTCTCCCTCTCTTTCTCGCTCTCTCTATATATACACACATATATAAATACACACACATGTATATATACATACACACACACATGTGTATTGCCTTAGGCACTACACTACCTCTCTCTATATATATACATATATATATATACACACACACTCATATATAAATATGCACACACATGTATATATACATACACACACACACATATGTATTGAGGAGAAGGATAAAAGTTTACTTTGTGTGTGTGTCCTTTTTTCCTGTATTAGAAGAATGTGTTTATAATATCTTTTTAAATAATGAAAACAATAATAACTGTTCTCAGGAGAACAAGAAAGCAAAAAAGAGGCTTTGTTTGACTTAACTGTGATAAGGCACTTTGGAGCTTTGGTTTTTATGAGTTGAAGAAAGAGATGTACACAACACTCCAACCCTTCTATTATGACAGTTTATACTTCCTATACAGCTTATTTAACTCAAATGCCTGGGAAATAGACACAATTACCACCTTATGGAATGCTACTTAACTTTAAATGTTCCCTACAGAATAGAAACCCACTTCATCAAAATTTATTTCAGTTTCTCAGAAATTATTTCTACTCTAGGCTCCTGAATATTCTTATATAATTTTGAAATTTAATACAAGATTGCTTAGCAGTAACTATGATAGAAAAAGAAAAAGAAAAAAACCCACACTGAGTCTGTTCATAAGAGTTCCTACAAGAGAGCTGTGTCCTATGCCCGTATACACTTTAATCATTCACTCTTTCAGCTGTTATCAATTTAAAACCAATGAAACTCCCACACTGAGTCCATTTGAGCAGTCAATTTTAATATCTCGAGGCATCTGTAGTTATTCTGAATTGGCTGCAAAAGCAGAACTAACAAGTTAAGCTCTAACCATAAGTCGACATCAGGCTGGTAAACCATACATCAAACACAGACAGTTAGTCAATACTCCAGTATGAAAAACCAACTAGCATTTTTAAGACGAGCAATATATTCATAATATGTTTGGCAATCTGGTTTGCATTGCCTCCTTGATGGCTGTGCGTTTAACTTTCTAGTCAACAGGGTGGTTCTCATGCTTGAAACATTTGAGGGAAAACCGGTCAGTCATTCGATTTGTGGGTAATACTTTTCACTGAGAATAAAAGGGATGGGGGAACACGCCTTTTGCAAATAAGAATCTAGAAAGTGTCTTGGTAGTTGCTTTTTATAAGAAAACTCTTTCAAAAATATGTTCTGGATCTTTGAGCACAGTCCCAACTTCAAATATTATGTCATTGTCAAGCCATGTGTCTCAATTTTGTATTTGGAAAATATGGTTGCTAGAAATACTTCTTTCCCTCCCAGGATTGACTCCATGACAGCGTTGTTACCTCCTGGAGAGAGAAGAAGACAATGAAGAAGGAGGGGTATTCAAAACAAGATCAAGGCAGTCGTCACTTCAATCAAATCATTTCCAAATGATGGGAGATGGGGCCCTGAGTGAGGGGGAGTGAAGGGTGTTTATGACATACAGTTGCCTATTCCCTGGACTCTTTTATGTACTTTTTCTAATCTTCAAAAGGAAAGAACATATTAAAGGAAAATATCTCAGGTGGAGCTATGCTACATAAACTTTATGTTTTCAGATCTATTGCCCCAGAAAATGCTTTGATAAGCCACACTTAGAGCAATATAGTCAATTTCAAAGAAAAGCTGGGAAATATACCTCTACATATGGCAATTTGATTAACACCGACAGACTGCCAATTATGACTATCCAAATTCTGATATTTCCCTGTCTTCCCACAGACAAAAAGAGAAAGTGCACTTTGGCAACATGAATGTCACTAGTCAGGTAGAATAACAAGTCAACAAGTCAAAAGTGATCATTGTCACACTGAACAAAATTTGGACTTCCAAATAAAATGATGTAAATTCTTAATTTTAATTTTTTCTTTATCTTGGAGATGTATGAAATACTGTTATTTTGTAAGACACATATACTTTGAAGAAAAAGCTCTGTAGGCCAAATTGTCAACAATGCTAAAGGAAGTAAAACAACATTATCGTACTCTTAGAATATGTCTAAATTAATTGTTGATATTAATATTTCCTTTGCTTGCAGCAATCTAAAACATCTGTTAAGTGGAGACCAGGACAAGGAGAGTCTGATTTGGGGAGCTCTGGTGGCATGGTGCCTAAAGGCATTTGACTGCTAACCAGAAGGCTGGCAGTTCAAACCCACTAGCCACTCCTCAGAAGGAAGGTTGGGCAATCTACTTCCTTAGTGATCCTGCCTCAGAAACCCAAGGAGGGGTCTCTATGAGTTGGATCTGACTTGACGGCAGTGGGCTTGGCTTGGGCTAATATGTACTAACTTTAGGGACACACTCGAGATGCCAAAAATGTAGATTTTCAAGACATAATTCTACCATGAGAGACACCATGAAGGATTTCCTTTTTTGAACACAATGGGCAATTCAACTATCTCATTGTATCTTAAACAACTGTTCATACATATGTTTAAATTATACATCTCCACATGAAGATGAAATTGTTTTCTTTTTCTCAGTTATCTACCTTGCCACAAAATGAGACTACCAGCTAACACTTTGTTGGAGCAAAACACTTTGTTTGAATGAATGAGGAGAAAGTGAGTAGCCAGCATTGGCCTTGGATATGGCTTATAGGGTTTACGGAAGCCCTGACAAGCTAAAAAGAACTAAGCTGAAGAATCTTTCAATGCTGTGAAGCTGAATTTAGAAGACATGTGGGAACTATGCGGTGTGGGAACACCTGCTGGAGAACAGCAGGGTATCAATAATAAATGCTAACCTTTAAAAAACGGGGATTCTTTTCAACACTGACAAGGGCTCTGCATCTTTTTCTTCTCTTCAGGTGGTTTCACAGAGGAAAGATTTAGGATGTGATTAGAGGATTGAAACGGTCATAGACCACCTCTCCAGAGGGCAGCAACCCTCTGACACAAGAAGGAAATGTCACTTTAGCTTGATTTTTTTTTTTTTTAATTTGGTCATCTCTAACTAGTTAAGGCTATATTGCAGAGAGCACATAAACATTGGCTGGTGCAATATTGGAGGTGAAAGGGGAAGTGTTTTGTTTTTTCCTTCATTCTACATATACATAGAGTTTGAGTAGGAGCACAGGGTATCCTTAAACCACGGAATAGAGTCACATAATGAAGCGAAGCTTGGTTTCCTTATTGTGCTCATGTTCTATTTCTTCTTACTTTATGGAAACTTGTCAGACCTCAAACTCAAAGACTTAAATGTAGTATTTAGAAGTGCCACTGGTTTAGACTAATGCTGCAGGGTGTGCCAGGACTCTGGACAGTTGTTTAAGGGTAGATAAGTCATGAAATGAATACAACCAGCATCTACTGCCAGGGCAAGTATTAACATGGATTTTAGAGGCCATTGGCTAAAAACAAAATGCCAATATGCTGGTTTTGAATCAACTGAGTTTTATTCATCTTTATATTCCCAGAATTTAGCATGGCTGTTACTAGCTCAGGTGGCATAGTGGGTAAGGCATTTGGTTGCTAACCAGAAGGTCAAGGGTTTAAACCCATCAGCTGCTCCACTGGTGGAAGATGAGGCAGTATACTTCTGGAAAGATTTATAGCATTAGAAATCCAATGGGGGTCACTATGAGTCGGAATCAACTCAATGGCAATGGGTTTTGGTTATTACTAGAAACTAGTCAGTTTTAGAGCTAATGTCTAATATCATTTGAATTTCTTGTACTCAAACAAGGGAGAAACATAAGAAGTGGTCTCAAAATGAAAGAAATGCCATTTAAAGGAATACAAAAGAGAATTATTGTTATTATTTGTTAATATATAAAATATAGTGGCTTATACCAAGAATTTACGAAAAACCATTTTATAGATACTAAAAATCAAGCAAAAATCATCACAACTAATATTACATTCTAACATCTGTGTAGAAAGGCTTCCCCATAAGAAATTAAGTTTCTGAGCCACAGAGAAAACAATTTACTATTTTGGCTCATTATTTTCCCCCTGACCTAATTTACTTCCATTTCCAGACCCTATATTCTCTTGTTTCTCCAGCTATTCTATTTTTTAATATCTCATAAGATATTAACAAGCTTTTAAAAGATAGGGGCTTAACTGCCTGTTCAGGTGCACTTTTTTCTACCATTTTTCCTTCTTACATGGTGACCTGTATTTTATCATTGAATAAAACTTAGCTATGTGGTACAATATTACCAACACATTTGCTCCCAAGAGCTTTTAAATAACAGAAACTGCCTGGGAACTATCAATGCAAAGGAACCGGGAAGCTTGTAGGCCAAAATAAAGAAGCTTATGGTTGGCTATTAATTTTGGCTAATATTAAATCATGACACAGATCACATGTGAGGATCACAGTTCAATTATGAACTATAAAGTAGTTTTTTAAAAAAGAAGATTTACAAGATATCTTTTAAGCACAGTAATACATATTGTGGAAGTTGTGAGAGTATTTCAGGCCCAAGCAATGATATACCCATGCCCTCATATATAAATTCAAATACAATTATTCTCAGACTATTACTGATAAAGTGGCAAATTTGGTATGTTACTGCTCAAAGCTATATTGCAATGTTGTTCACATATATTTTCCTTAAATTAGTTATGTGATGAAAAGGTTTCTCTGATATACATTACTTCTAAAAAATTTTTTAGAAAATAATCTCTCTTTAATTCAGTGATCCTGCTAGTCATAAATACAACTGTTGTAGAGAAACTAGGATTGGTAATTTGTATCTACAATTTGAATAGCAAACTCTTATTTTAAAAAATATATTTGACACGGTTTACAAATATTTTACTGTGGTGGCTTGTGTGTTGCTGTAAGGCTGGAGGCATTGTCACTGGTCTTTCAAATATCAGCAGGGTCACCTATGGTGGACAGGTTTCAGAGGAGATTCCAGACTAAGACAGACTTGGAAGAAGGAAGGGGCCATCTGCTTCTCAAATTATTGGCCAGTGAAAACCTTATGAATAGCAGTGAAACACAGTCTCATATATTACTGGAAAACTTTATCTATAGCCCTGAAGCATTGTCTGATATAGTGCTGGAAGATGAGCCCCTCAGGTTGGAAGGCACTTAAAGTACGACTGTTGAAGACCTGCCTCCTCGAAGTAGAGTTGACCTTAATGATGTGGATGGAATAAAGCTTTCAGGACCTCCATTTGATAATGTGGCATGAATCAAAATGGGATGAAACAGCTGCAAAAACCCATTAATAATCAGAACATGGAATGTATGAAGTATGAGTCTAGGAAAATTGGAAGTTGTCAAAAATGAAATGAAATACATAAATATTGATATCCTAGGCATTACTGAGCTGAAATGGACTGGTTAGGGCCATTATGAATCATACAATCATATAATCTATTATGTTGTGTGTTTTGGTTACATCTTGTCACTCTAACAGAAATACCACAAGTGGATGGCTTTAACAAACAGGAGTTTATTCTCTTACCATTTTGGAGGCTAGAAGTCTGAGTTCAAAGTGCCAGTGTTAGGGGCTGGGTGAAAGCCCTTTGACCTTGGGCTTCAGCTCTGCCTCTTGCTCCCAGCCCACTGAAGCTGGAGGCTTTTCTTAATCCAGGCAGCTGCTGGCTGCTAATGCTGGCAAACTTGAGGTTGACAAGTAAAAAGGCACAGTCTCTAAATTATCAAACCACATGGCAGGCCACTAATTCAAGCCCATTAACAGTCTCAAGATCAGCAGACAACATGGCAGGCTGCTGAACAATGACTTGGCCACATGGAAGATTCAAGCATGCTAAAAGCTGCAGACAATTCCCAAAACTTCTCTTTGTATTCTAGAAACAGACCACATTCCTAAAGCAGCTACTCAGTTGCTTATGGCAGATTCCACCACAGAGTTGATTGCCAGTCTCATCATGGGGAATAACTGCAACCACCTGCCCAGCCAATCAAAACCAGACCCAGCCAAGTTGGCAAATAACCTTGACTACCACACTGTGAATAGCAAATTGAAGAGGAATGGTGTGGCATCCATTGTCCCAAAGAATGTTTCAAGATCCATCCTGAAGTACAATGCTGTCAGTGATAGGATAATATCCATACAGCTACAGGGAAGACCAGTTAATAGTATAATTATTCAAATTTACACACCAAACAGCAAAATCAAAGATGAGGAAATTGAAGCTTCTTAACAACTCTGCAGTTTGAAATTGACCAAACATGCAATCAAGATGTATCGATTATTGCTGGTGATTGGAATGTGAAAGTTGGAAGCAAAGAAGAATTACCAGTAGTTGGAAAATATGGCTTTGGTGATAGAAATTATGCTGGAAATTGCATGATAGAATTTTGCAAGACCAATGACTTATTCATTACAAATATTTTTTTTCAACAACATAAATGGTGGCTATACATGTGGACCTCACCAGATGGAATACACAGGAACCAGATGGACTACACCTGTGGAAAGAGGCAATGAAGATGCTTAATATCTTCAGCCAAAACAAAGGCAGGAGTTGACTGTGGAATAGACCATCAATTGCTCATATCCAAGTTCAAGTTGAAGCTAAAGGCAATTAAAGCAAGTCCACAAGAGCCAAAATATGCCCTTGAGTATATCCCACCTGAATTTAGAGACCTCCTGAAGAATGGATTTGATGTATTGAACACCAATGACTGAAAACCAGACCAACTGTGGCATGACATTAAGAACGTCATACATGAAGAAAGCAAAAGGTCATTAAAAAGACAGGAAAGGAAGAAAAGACCAAAATAGATGTCAGAAGAGACTCTGAAACTTAATCTTGAATGGAGAGTAGGTAAAGCAAATGGAAGAAATGACAAGATAAAAGAGCTGAAAGGAAGATTTCAAAGATGACAAAGTCAATTATTATAATGACATGTGCAAAGACCTGGAGTTAGAAAACCAAAGGGGAAGAACATGCTTGGCATTTCTCAAGCTGAAAGAATGGAAGAAAAAATTCAAGGCTTGAGTTATAATATTGAAAGGGTCTATGGGTAAAATATTGACTGATGCAGGAAACATCAAAAGAAGATGTAAGGGATACACAGAATCACTGTACTGAAAAAAGCCATCTATTTCGGGAGGTGGCATATGATCAAGAACCAATGGCATTGAAGGAAGAAGCTGAATCTGCACTGAAGGAATTGGGGAAAAAACAAGCCTGCAGGAATTAATGGAATACCCATTGAAATGTTTCAACAAAAGGGTGCTGTGCTGGAGGTAGTTACATATCAATGCCAAGGAATTTGGAAGACAAGGAGTTCTGATAAGATGGTGGAAGAGGCAGGTGAACTGTACAGACCCTCTTCAACAAAGAAAAGGGGAACGAATTAACACAGATACAGAAGGTAATCCTGGAGCTCTGAGCTTTGACAGGAAGGATAGAGAAGTGGACTAAACTCTGACTTGTAGAAGGACCTGCCTGAAAACACTGATAAAGGAGACATATGGAGCTGCAGTCTGTCAGTGATCCTGACAGCATGGACAGCTTGGATATTGCCAAGTGGTGTTAGGACCTAAGAACTAACTAAAAATCAGCTAGCCAGGGGCTGCATGGAGGGTTGTACTGGTGGCTGGTGAATAAAAAAGGAAGCAACAAATAGGGAAATGGGCTGAGCTGTGGACTTTTGTCTGTCTGGAGGGTGTAGATATTTTGAACATTTATAAGTGGTTCAACCATTTTGGATATTTAGAGTGACAGTGTTCCTTCAGATTCCAGGGACCTAAGAATAGGCTTCACTTGCCAGGGACTGCAAGGACATTCTGGACACAAATGACTGGAAAGCTCCACTTACTGAGTGAGAGCCACCACTTCCTTTACCACCAACTGGCCAATGATAAATGACCACCAAGAAGAGCCTGACTCACACTCAACTGGCTTCACAAACAGTTAAGAGAGATCTACACACAACAATGTCACAACATCTTGGAGACAATAGACCATAACAGTCCATACAAAGGAGCAAGATAAAATGGTAGAAACAATGGAGCTTGGTACAGACCCAGAATACTTCCCTGAGGAAGAAGCAGCATTGGAACTCTCTGATAAGGAATTCAAAATAATTATATTTAGATATCTTCAAAGGATTCCAAGACAGATCAAGGAAAACACTGAGAAAATTAAGGAAAAACCCTAGAACAATTTCAGAAGAAAATGCAACAACAAAATGACAAAAAAAA
>NW_006921610.1:18166833-18170648 GCF_000298275.1 Orycteropus afer afer
TATATACCTGGCAAAATTGTCCCTCAAATATGATGGTGAAATTAGGAGATTTCCAGATAAGCAGAAATTAAGGGAATTTGTTAAAACCAGACCAATTTTACAAGGGATACTAAAGGGAGTTCTTTGAACAGAGAATCAATGATAACAAACAACAATCGAACATTAACGCACAAGATGACATAACTGAGAAACCAACACAGCTATGGACATATCCAAAGTAAAATAAACTTGTTGTTGTTGTTACATGCCATTGAGTTAGACCTGACTCATAGCTACCCTTCCTTGGGTTTCCAAGGTGGTATCACTACAGAGGTAGATTGCCCAATCTTCCTTTTGAGGAATGGCTGGTGGGTTTGAACTGCCAGCCTTCTGGTTAGCAGTCAAGTGCCTTAGGCACAAGATTGTAAACTGAGAACCAGAGACATCAATTGGCAAATGAGGACAACTACAAACCCCAAAGAGGGAAAAATAATGTAATTGTAGAACTTCTAAATAGTGAGGAAGTCAAGAGAGTTCTAAGATAGAATGGACTGTTCTAAACTTGGGGGGAGAATTTTAAGTCACAGGGTAACCTCAAAGAAAAATGATAAACTTTCATATCACAATAAAAGAGGTCAAGTATAAATATTTAGCAAATACTAAAACAACAGCAACAAAGGAAATGATAACATGATTCATAAACATAATGAGCTCAGCACAGAAAATCATATGGAACAAAGAAACTAGGAACACCATCAAGAAATACATAACAAAATGACAGCAACCAATTCATTCTTTTTGATAATTACACTGAATGTTAATAGATTAAATGCACCACTCAAGAGAAGGAGAGTTGCAGACTGTATAAGAAAACATAACCAATCAATATGCTTTCTACAAAAGACACACCTTAGAGCCAAAGACAAATATAGACTAAAAATCAAAGATTGGAAAAAGATATATCAAGCAAATGGTAACCCAAAAAGAGCAGGAGTGGCAATATTTATTTCTGATCAAACTGATTTTAAGACAAAAACCAGCATACACGACAAGGAAGGACATTATATAATGATTAAAGGATCAATCAAACAAGAAGATATAACCATAATAAATATCTATGGACCCAATGAAAGAGCCCCAAAATACATAAGTCAGACTTTAAAAGAGTTGAAAAGGTGAATAGATGACTCCACACTCATAGTGAGAGACTTGAATACACCACTTTCAATGAAAGATAGAACTGGAAAGAAACTCAACAAAGACACAGAAGAATTAAAACAATCCACCAACTTGACCTTATAGATATCTACAGAGCACTTCACCCAGCAACAGCACAATATGCATTCTTTTCCAGTGCACATGGAATATTCACCATGATAGACCATATGTCATGCTTGGTAAGGTGGAAGGTTGACAAAAGAGGGGAAGGGCTTCAACAAGATGGATTGACACAGTGGCTGCGGTGATGGACACAAGTATAGCAAGGATCATGAAGCAGGTGTGGGACTGGGTGGTATTTCATTCTGCTATGCATAGGATCACTATGAGTTGGAGATGACTTGATGGCACCTAAAACAGACTATACATTAACCCATAAAGCAAGACTTAATAAATTTAAAAACATTGAAATACTGCAAAGTATCTTCTCAGATCACAATGCTTTGAAATTAGAAATCAACAACAGATGGATCAACGGAAAAAGAGCAGCACATGGAAAGTGAACAATACCCTCCTCAAAAACGACTGGGTAATAGACAAAATAAAAAATGAAATTAAAAAATTCCTGGAATCAAATGAGAATGAGAACACAATATACCAATTTTTTTGGGATGTAGCAAAAGCAATGATAAGAGGCCAACTTATAGCAATAAATGCACACATTATAAAAGAAGAAACAGTCAAAATCAACACCTAAAAGCAACATCTCCAACAATTAGAAAAAGAACAGCAAGAAAAGGTACAGTCACCAGAAGAAAGGAAGTAGTATAGATTCGAGCAGAAATCAATGAAACCAAAAATAGACAATAGAAAAAATCAACAGGACTAGAAGTTGGTTTTCTGAGTAGATTAATAAAATTGACAAACCAATGGCAAATTTAACAAAGGAAAAGAGGGAGAAATACAAATATCATGAAACAAAAATGAAATGGGTGACATCACAACAGAACCAACTGAAATGAAAAGGATAATATCAGGATACTATTAAGAAATGTACTCCAACAAATTTGAAAATCTGGAAGAAATGGACAGATTTCTAGAAGCACACTACTTACCTAAACTAACACAGACTGAGATGGAGTTGAAAAGATCCATAACAAAAGAAGAAATTGAGCAGGTCATAAAAAAATTAACAACAACAAAAAAATAAAGTCCTGGCCCAGACGTTTTCACTGAAGAATTCTACCAAACATTGAGAACAGAATTGATACCAATCCTACTCAAAGTATTGCAAAACATAGAAAAGGATGGAATCCTCCCTAACTCATTTTATGAAGCAAGCATAACCTTGAGAGCAATATGAGGAAAAGACATCACCCAAAAGGAAAACTACAGACCAATGTACCTCATGAATATAGAGGCAAAAATCTTCAACAAAATCCTAGCCAATAGACTCCAACAACATATCAAGAAAATCATTCATTATGATCAAGTGGGGTTCATATCAGGTATGTAAGGATGGTTCAACATTAGAAATAACAATCAACATCATCCATCACATAAATAAAATAAAGGACAAGAACCACATGATCATATCAATCGATGCAGAAAAAGCATTTGATAAAATCCAACACCCATTCCTGATCAAAACTCTTAGCAAAACAGGAATAGAATGGAAATTCCTCAACATAATAAAGGGCATATATGCAAAACCAACAGCCAGCATTATTCTCAATGGAGAGAGACTGAAACCATTCCTTTTACCAACAGGAACCAGACAAGGATTCCCTCTCACCACTATTATTCAATATTGTAATGGAAATCCTAGCAAGGGCAACAAGACAAGAAAGGGAAATCAAAGGCATCTAAATTGGTAGAAGAAGTCAAACTATTCCAACTTGCTGATGATATGATTCTATACCTAGAGAATCCAAGAAACTCAGTAAAAAATCTACTGGAACTATTTGAGAGATTTAGCATCATGGCAGGATACAAGATCAACATCCAAAAATCAGTTGGATTCCTGTACATCAGCAAAGAGATTGCTGAAAAAGAAATAAGGAAAATCAGTACCATTTACATGTTGTTGTTGTTGTTATGTGCCGTCGAGTCAGCCCTGACTCATAGCGACCCCTCCTTGGGTTTCCGAGGCAGTATCACTACGGAAGTAGGATTGCCCAACCTTCCTTCCGAGGAAGGTTGGGCAATCCTGATTTATTCTCAGTATTTTATTTTTTGGAAACCATTTACATAGCTTCCAAAAAATAAAATACTGAGAATAAATCTTACCAGGACCCAAAAGATCTATACAAGGAAAATTATAAAAGACTACTTCAAGGAACTGTAAGAGATCCACATAAACGAAAGAACATACCATGCTTGTGGATAGGAAGATTGAACCTTTTGAAAATGTCAATTCTACCCAAAGCAATCTATACATTCAATGCAATCCCAATCCAAATCCCATCAACACTCTTTAAGGATATTGAAAAACCAATCACTAACTTTATATGGAAAAGAAAGAGACCTTGGATAAGCAAAGCATTATTAAAGAAGAACAAAGAAGGAGGTCTCATACTCTCAGATCTTAAAAACTGCTATAAACCAAAAAAATCAAACTCACTGCCATCAAATCAGATCCGACTGATAGTGACCCTTCATTGGGTTTCTGAGGCAGT
>NW_006921610.1:18171878-18187953 GCF_000298275.1 Orycteropus afer afer
AACCCTGATGCACTCCCTTCCTGATTTTAAACCATGTAGTGTTCCCTTGTTCCGTTCGAACGACAGCTTCCTGGTCAATGTACAGGTTCCTCATGAGTACAATTAAGTGTTCTGGAATTCCCAGTGTGTAAGGTACATAACCCACTCCTGTGGATTCCAGCCAAACAAAAGACAGGCATATGAGCTGAACATGCCCATTAGGTAGATACGTTCATTGGAGAGATCAATCATGGGAGAAGAACAGAAGGGCAGTGCATGCACAGGGAGATAGCTCAAGGGACAGGAGTGCATGGGAGAGAAGGACACAGGGAAGAGGGAACCTTGGGGAGAAAGTGAGAGGGGAGCTATTGCATTGTGGTAAATTGCAGTCAATGTCATGAGACAAAGTATATGTGAGCTTCTGTATGGAAAGTGAATTTGCTGTGTAAACTTTCATCCAAATCACAATAAAAGTTAATTAAAAAAATATGAGGAAATTTGGAAGACAGCTTACCAGCCAACTGCCTGGAAGAGACCCATATTTGTACCCATTCCAAAGAAAGGTTATCCCACAGAATGTGGAAATTATCTAACAATATCATTAATATCACACACAAGTAAAATCTCACTGAAGATAATTTAGAAGTAGTTTCAGCAATATATTAACTGGGAACTTCCAGAAATGTGAGCTAGATTCAGAAGAGGATGTGGAATAAGGGATATCATTGCTGATGTCAGATGGATGTTGGCTGAAAGCAGAGAATACCAGAAAGATGTTTACTTGTGTTTTATTGATTATGCAAAAACATTGACTGTGTGAATCATAACAAATTATGGAACCATTGAGAATAATGGGAATTTCAGAACACTTGATTGTGTTCATAAGGAACCTGTACATAGACCAGAAGGTTATCGTTTGAACTGAACAAGGGGATACTGCATGGTTGAAAAGGAAGAGAGTGCACCAGGGTTGTATCCTTTCACCATATTTATTCAATCTGTATGCTGAGTGTTTTGGTTACCTAGTGCCATTTTAACAGGAATATATATCACAAATGGGTGGTTTTAAACAAACAAGAATTTACAAGTTTTGGAGGCTAGAAGTCAGAGTTCCAAGTGCCAGGTTGTAGGGGCTGGGTGATAGCCCCTTGACTTTGGGATTCAGCTCTGCCTTTTGCTCCTGGCCCACTGAAGCTGGAGGATTTCTTCACTCAGGCAGCTGCTCACTGCTGAGGCTGACAAACCCAAGGTCGATGTGGTAGTTCAGTTTGTGTGTCAACTTGACTGGGCCTGGTTGAGTGGCTGGGCAGCTGATGGTATTTATTCCCCATGATGAGACTGGCAATCAACTCCATGGTGGGATCTACCACCAGCAGCTGAGTAGCTGCTTTAGGGATATGATCTGCTTCCTGTACGTAAGATAAAGCTTTGGGAATGGTCTCTTATTTATGGCATGCTTGAACTATGCATGTAGCCCAGTAATTGTTCAGCAGCTTGCCATGCTCTGCTGATCTTGGGGCTTTCAATGGACTTGAATTAGTGGCCTGCTGTGTTGTTTGGTATCATTGGGACTGTGCTTTTTTATTTGTCAATCTTGGGCTTGTCAGAATTAGCAGCCAGCAGCTGTCTGAGTAAAGAAAACCTCCAGCTTCAGTGGGCCAGGAGCAGGAGGCAAAGCTGAAGCCCAAGGTTGAGGGACTTTCAGCCAGCGCCTAGAGCCTGGCACTTTGAACTAAGACTTAAAGCCTCCAAGTTATAAGAGAATAAACTCCTGTTTGTTAAAGCTATCCCATTTGTGGTATATTCCTGTCAGAGAGGCACTAGGTAACCAAAACGGTCAACAAATAGTAAGCCACAGTCCCGATATTACCAAACCACATGGCAGGCCATTGATTCAAGTCCCATTAACAGTTCCAAGTTTAGCAGACAAGATGGCAGGCTGCTGAAAGAACACTTGGCTACATACAGGATTCAAGTATGCCAAAAGCCAGATACCATTTCCAAAGCTTCTTGTTATATAGGGGAAGCAAACCACATCACTAAAGCAGCTACTTAGCTGTTCACAGCTGATTCCACCATGAAGTTGACTGTTAGTCTCATCATGGGGAATAACTACCACCAGCTGCCCAACCAAAACCAAACTCACTGCCGTCAAGTTGGATCTGACTCATAGCAACTCCTCTTTGGGTGTTCGAGGCAGTATCTCTACAGAAGTAGATTGCCCAACCAGCTGCCCTGCCACTCAAAACCAGGCCCAGCCATGTTGACCTATTACCTTAACTATCACACTGAGCAAATAATCTGAGAAGCTGGACTATATGAAGAAGAACTAAGCATTAGGATTGGAGGAAAATTCATGAACAACCTGTGATACACAGAGGACACAACTTTGCTTGCTGCAAATGAAGATGTCTTGATGGCTTGAAGCATTTACTGATGAAGATTAAAGACTACAGTCTTCAGTATGGATTACAGCTTAACATAAAGAAAACAAAAATCCTAACAACTGGACCAATAAGCAGCATCATAATAAATGGATAAAAGATAGAAGTTGTCAAAGTTTCCTATTACTCAATTTCACAATCAACACCAATGGAAGCAATAGTCAAGAGATCAGACAATGTGTTGCACTCGCCAAATCTGCTGCCAAAGATTTCTCTAAAGTGCTGAAGAGTGAAGGTGTCTCTTTGAAGATTAACATGTGCCTAACTCAAGCACAATTGTCTCATATGCATGTGAAAGCTGGACAATGAATAAGGAAGACCAAAGAAGAGCTGATGCTTTTGAGTTGGTGAAGAATACTGAAAGTACCATGGACTGCCAGCACAACGAACAAATCTGTCCTGGACGAAGTGCAGCTGGAATGCTCCTTGGAAGTAAGAATGACCAGACTTCATCTCACCTAATTTGGTCATCTTGTCAGAAGGCACCATTCCCTGGAGAAGGATGTCATGCTTGGTAAAGTGGAAAAAGGGGAAAACCCTCAACGAGATGGATTGACACTGTGGCTGCAATGATGGTGCAGTTATAGCAAGGATTATGAGACTGGCACAGGATCAGGCAGTGGTTTGTTCTGCTGCACATAGGGTCGCTATGAGTTGGAGCCAAGTAGACAGCACCTAAAAACAACATAATTTTCTCATATGAAAGAAGCTTTAAACAATAAGTATTATTTGTGTGGGTAATTACTTAAATGTTCCATCAATTATATGACACCATGTAAGTGGGTAGTATAGTTAGGAAAGAAAAATGAGCTCATGTTCATTAATAGAGTACCATGATAAAAATTACCCCAAAAGAACTTGCAATTATTGATGTACTTTTCTTGAACTAAGCTAGTTACTGTTGCCTTTCCTTGAGATTTGCCTAGACTGATTTTTCAGTTGGTTCCTATTGCCATTTGCTATGGATATTTGGTCATAATTTACTCCATAAACTTAAGTAAGAAAGGAAAGAAGAGAGAAAGAAAGGGAAAAAAAAATGTAAAGAAAGGAACAAAGAAAGAATGATTAAATGGAAGGAAAAAAGGAAAGAAAAAAAGAAGGAAGTAAATGGTTACTTAATGTCTAAAATAAACAGATATTATCCAATTTTTTTCTATATGCTATCTCATTTAATCTGCACAATAATAATGTGATGAAATTTCATAGATAAGGAAATCAATAACCAGATATTAAGGTAGCTTTCTGGAAAACATAATAATTCAGATTTAAGGCCAGCTTGCTTAAATTCTAATGGTGCTCTACTATAAATACATGGAAACATTTCTTTCTCCTGAATTTTCTTAATTGTAAAATGTAGTTGAAAAATTTCATATCATTATAAAGAATCAATCTATACATATTGATTTAGTTCAGCAAAATTCTATAAAGCATTCGGTATCCTTTGGAAATACATGATATTTGAGTCAGCTGTGGGAACCCCTGACAGATCACCCCAAATGAAAACCATACCATTAACAAACTCTGCCCTTTTATATAGTACTATAGACAGCATTTGTGGTGCCCCATTCCTTAAAAAAGGAAAGGACAAAAAGGCTGCTAGAAATCTCAGCAAAGTCTCTAATGTAATAGAAGTAGAATGAGATAAATAAACAAAAGAAAATGACCCTATATGAAACAGATGATTCAAGGACAGAAGATAACATTATAAAATAAAAAATTATAGGTCAAAATAAAGCTCAAAAACAATGAAAACAAAATTATAACTTTTATTCACAGATAAATTATAAAACATATTCATTTCTCCCCTTTAACCAAATAATAAATATTTATAGAGTGTTATGTGTCAATCTCATGATTAGGTATGGGAATAGAGGGGTCAACAAATTTTTTGCCTTTAAGGGATGTAGGAGAGTAAGGTATTTGATAAGGAGCAAACAGAGAATAATAAGAAAGTCTAGAAAATTGAAAATATGTTTCCTAAAGTTAAAAGGAATTAATATAAAAACAGGAGGATGAAATTAAGGAGCTCTCTCAGAGCATGGGAAAAAATAAGACTGATTGAAAGAAATCAGTCCAAATGATCTAATATCCACATGAGAGGAATCCCATAGGAGTAAACAAAGAAAAGAGGTGGCAGGAATTTATCACCACAACAGCAAAGAGACAAGATTACAGAGCTGAATAGAATCTTCAAATTTAGTGCCAACCAAAATAAATTTTAAAAATACTGTCAATTATATAAATTATCTTGATATAGAATCTCAAAATAAAGACAAAAAATCATAATGATTTAGAGAGAAAAAAAAAATCAAAATAACAAGAATAAGAATGGTATTTGTGATGGTTAATGTTTTGTGTAAACTTGGCTAGGCCATGAGTCTCAGTATTATGTAATTATGCTTCACCTTATGATTTGATGTAAGGGAAGTTTCCTAGGGTATGTGGCCTTCATAAAATATCATGGATGTTCTGATGAAGTTCACTTACTCTCGATTCTGCACACCCAACTCAACATCCTCTGATTCTAGCTCTTGAGAAGTGAGCCAACAGCTTCCCTTCTGACCTGCAGATTTTGGATTTGTTGATCCTTTCAACCACATGAGTCAGGTTGCACCCAGCTTGATGCCTGACCCATGGATTTGAGACTTGTCAGCCTCTATAACTGTGTGAGCCATTTCCTTGAAAATAATCTCTCCCAATATATAACATTTCATTGTTCTCCTCTAGAGAACTCAAAGGAACTGTGGTGGCATAGTGCCTAAAGCATTTGACTGCTAACCAGGAGGCTGGCTGTTCAAACCCACCACCCACTCCTTGGAAGGAAGATTGGGCAATCTACTTCTACAGAGATACTGTCTGGGAAACCCAAGGAGAGGTCGCTATGAGTCGAATAGACTCTATGGCAGTGAGTTTGGTTTGGATTAGAGAACTCAGCCTAAGGAAATAATCAGTCTTTTTTGGAATTGCTGGACACTGGCTCTGAATAGACACTAATTCTAGGAGACTCATAATATCACTACGAGACACCAGGCAGAGTGGGATGTATGAAGGTCAGGTTATAAATAGAGGCTTAGCTCAAGTCCATCTCACAGTGGGTCCCAAACCTGTCCTATAGTGATTTCCCCAGATTCCGAATGTATAATTGGAATATACATACTCAGCAACTGGTAGAAACCACACATTATGGTAAGAAAGGCCAAATGGAAGGCATTAGAACTGCCCCTACCTAAGAAAATAGTAAGCCAAAAGTAATACCATATTCCTGGAAGGATTGTAGAAATTACTGCCACCTTCATGGGCTTGAAGAATTCAGGAGTGGTGATTCCCATCACATCTCCATTCAACTCCCCTATTTCGCCTATACAAAAAAAAAAAAAGATGGATCTTGGAGAATGACTGTGCTGTCTTAAATTTTACCAGGTAGTGACTCTAACTGCAGCTGCTGTTCTGCATGTGGTTTCGTTGCTTGAGCAAATTAACACATCTCCTAGTACCTGTTATGCAGTTATTGATCTGGTAATGTCTTTTTCCTTATGCTTGTTTTGAAGGATCCAGAAGCAGTTCATCTTCTGCTGGCAAGGCCAGCAATACACTTCCACTGTCCTACTAGAGAGATATATCAGCTCTTCAGCCCTATGTCATAATTTAGAACACAAGGATTTTGATCACCTTTCCTTTCCACAAGAAGTCACACTAGTCCATTACATTGATAACATTATGCTGATTTGACCTATAAGGAAGAAGTGACTCTAAACTTCTTAGTAATATATATGCATACTAGAGTGTGGGAAGTTAACAAAAATTCAGGTGCTTCCTACTTCAGTGAAATTTATAGGGGTCTAGTGGTATGGGCATGTTGATATATTCCTTTTAAAGTGAAGAAAAGGTTGTCACATCTGGCCCCTCCTACAACTAAAAAGGAGGCATAACACCTGGTGGGCCTCTTTGGATTTTGGAGGCAATAGATCCTTCTTTTGGGTATGTTTCTTCAGCCTATTTATCAAGTGACCCAAAAACCTGCTAGCTTTGAGAGGGTTTTGCAACAGGTTTAGGCTGCCATGCAAACTACTCTGCCACTTGGGCCATATGATCCAGTTGATCCAATGGTGCTTAAAGTATCACTCACAAATGGAGATGCTGTTGGGAGTCTTTGGCAGGATCCTATTGATGAATCACAGCATAGACACTTAAGGTTTTGGAGTAAAACCTTGCCATCCTTTTCAGACAATTATCTTACTGGGAAACAGCTTTTGGCCTGTTACTGGGCTTTAGTAGAGACTGAATGCTTCATCATGAGCCACTGCAGTGTAGTGAATTACATGGCATCACTCTTCTAGCCATAGTCTTTGTAACTTCCACAGGATTACTGGGTGGCACCGTGCAAATATGTGACAACTTGGCAGGGCAGCTGGTGGTAATAATTCCCTATGAGACTGGCAATTAACTCTGTGGTGGAGTTTGCCTTGAGCAACTGAGTAGCTGCTTTTAAATCTTGATTGTTAAAGTCATTCACCTGGGATATTTCTTTTGGAGCAGCATGAAGTAATCTTCTGGGAAAGTTTGCTCTCTCTCAGCTGTGTAGAGCTCTGATGTTGGGACTGGTTAGTTTTGCCACTCTGCCAAGCTTAAAATAAGCCCTCCTAGAGGCAGGGAAGAATCTTACTGCTGGCTGAGAAAGATGCCTGGCTGAGAGATGGCAGCAGTGGAACCAAGAGGCATAAGATAGAGTGGCAGGCTTACCTGGCCCACAGAACCAGAGGTTAGGCTGAGAGGCCAAGGGCCAGAGAGATGTGTCTAAGGACACAGGAGAGGGGAGATTGTTCTGATTGAAAAACTGTATCCTGAGTGCATTCCTGAACTTGAATTGTAGCCTGTTGCTTCCCTAATAAACCCCATAATCTGTGAGTTATGTGTGGCCACTGCTGCAAATTATCATACTCAGCAGAGAGGTGGTGGGTGCTGTGAGAGGGAAGGTTGGTGTCTAGGTTGGTAAGAGGGCTGGAGGGTGGCAGCATGTCTGGCCTTATAGGAACAGGCCTTGGGCTGCTTATGGTGTTTCTGTCTTCCTCTTGTGAAGTAAGAGGAGGTCAGAAGATGCCTCCTCCCTGCCCCTTTAGCAGCCACCATGAAACCTGAGCTGCCCATCATAAACTGGGTACTGTCTGACCCATAGAATCATAAAGTTGGCTGTGCACAGCAGGAGTCTATCATTACACGAGATGGGCTCAATTAGAACTTTAAGTTATAAGTAACTGACATGAGGAAGTGACCCAAATGCCTGTGGTCTACACTCTTATTACATTACCTTCCCCCTCTCAGTCTTTAGCTATGGCTTCGTGGATAGTTCATTATAATTACACTGAGTGAGGAAGAGAAAACTTATGGTTGGTTTCCAGATGGTGGATAGGGGCAGTGCTGCAGCCCCTTTCTTGGACCTCTCTGAAGGAAAGGGAAATCCTTCCAATGGCCAGAACTTCAAACAGTGTACTTGGTTGTTCATTTTGATCAGAAGGAGAAATGACCAGGTGTGCAATTGAATGCTGAGTTATGGGCTATGGCCAATGGTTTGGCAAGACAGTCAGGGACTTGGAGGAACATGTTTGGAAAACTGGTGACAAGGAAACATAGGGAAGAAGTACATAGATAGATCTCTATGAATGGACCAAAACAGGGAAAATATTTGTGTCTCATGTGAATGTCCACTGAAGGGTGACCTTCCCAGAGGAGGCTTTTAATAATCAAGTGGATAGGATGATACATTTTGTGGGAACCAGTCATCCTCTTTCCCCAACTACTCCTGTCATTGTCCATTGGGTTCATCAACAAAGTGATCATGGTGGCAGGGATGGAGATTATACATGGGTTCAGCAATATGACTTCCACTTACCAAGGCCAACTTAGTACAGCCACTGCTGAGTGCCTGATCTACCAGTAGCAGAGACCAACACTGAGTTCCCAGTATGGGACCATTCTTCAGGACAATGAGGCAGTAACCTGGTAGCAGATTAATTATATTGAACACTTACTTCATGGAAAGGGAAGTGTTCTGTTCTCACTGGGATAGACACTTACTCTGGTTATGGATTTGCCTTTTCTGCATGCAATTCTTTGGCCAAAACTACCATCAGTGGACTTACAGAATGCCCTATCCATTGTCATAGTGTCCTACACAGCATTACATTGGATCAAGGCACTTCCTTCAAATAAAATAAAGTATAGCAATGCTTATGTAATTCACTGGTCCTACCATGTTCTCCAGAAGCTCTGGTAGCATAGTGCCTAAGACACTTGACTGCTAACCAGAAGTCTGGCAGTTCAAACTCCTCAGAAGGATGGTTGGGCAATCCACTTCCGTAGTGATATTGCCTCGGAAACCCAAGGAGAGGTCTCTAAGAGTCGGGTCCGACTCAACGGCACACAACAACAACAATAACACCATGTTCTCCATCATCCTGAAACAGCTGGCTTGACAGAACAACGGAATGGCCTTCTAAAGACAGAATTATGGTACGAACTAGGGGTACTACTTGCAAGGTTGGGGCAATGCTCTCCAGGAGGCAGTATATGCTCTAAACTAACATTCAATGTGCAGTACTGTTTCTCCCATAGTCATGATTCACAGGTACAGGAACAAAAGAGTGGAAATAGGCATGGCACCAATCACTATTACCAATAGAGACCCACTCAAAAATTTTTTGCTTCCTAACCCCGTGACCCTATATGTCCAGACATCTTACTTCCAAAGTGTGGGATGCTCCCACTTGGAGAGAGAACAATGATTCCATTGAACAGGAACTTAAGGCTACTTGGTCACTTTGGGTTCCTCATGCCTCATGATCAACAGGCTAAGAGTGACTACTATATTGGCTGGTGTGATTGATCCTGATTACCAAAGGTAAATAGGACAGATATTACACAATGGGAGTAAAGAAGAGTATGTTTGTAATACAGGAGATCCCTCAGGGTATCTCTCAGTACGACCATGTCCCGTGATCAAAGTCAATCAAAAACTACACCAAACCAATAGTGATATGACTACCAATGGTCAGTACCCTTCAGGAGTGAAGGTTTGAGTCACTCTACCAGGAAAAGAACCATGACCACCAGAGGTGCTTGCTGAGTGCCAATGGAATATGTAATAAGTGGTGGAAGAAGGCAGTTCCAAATACCAGCTATGACCACATGACTAGTTTCATAAATGAGATTCATAATAGTTACTAGTATTTCTTCCTTGTTTTGTTATATGTGTAAGATGTTAATATATATATTTATTTTCTTCCTTCTTTTATCTCATTTCTTATTATAAAATATAAGATATAAATGGAGCTCTAGTGGTGTAGCGCCTAAGGCATTTGACTGCTAACCAGAAGGCTGGCAGTTCAAACCCACCGGCCACTCCTCAGAAGGAAGGTTGGGCAATCTACTTCCATAGTGATATCACCTCAGCAACCCAAGGGGGGTCGTATGAGTTGGAGCTGACTCAGTGGCAGTGGGTTAAGGTAGTTTTGATCCTCTTACTTCCTGTTCTTGGTTCATGAGCCAGAAGCCTGCTGCCTGATCTGCTGAATTTGGCTTTATCATCCCTGCAACTGTGTGAGCTAAGAAAAGCCTCCAGCTGGATATATGACCCATGGATTTGGAACCTGCCAGGCTCCACAACTGCAATAGCCATTTTCATTTCTCTCTTCACTAGTTTTGCTCCTCTAGAGAATCTAGCCTAAGATAGTACTTGTAATACTATGTTTTAGGGATAGTACTGGTAATACTATATAATATTGTTGTTGTTGTTGTTGTTATGTGCCGTCGAGTCGGCCCTGACTCATAGCGACCCCTCCTTGGGTTTCCGAGGCAGTATCACTACGGAAGTAGGATTGCCCAACCTTCCTTCCGAGGAGTGGCTGGTGGGTTTGAACCGCCAGCCGTCTGGTTAGCAGGCAAGTGTCTTAGCCACTATGCTACCAGAGCTCCCATAGTATTACCATATACTATATATGTGATAATATAATACGATATTACCAATATGATAGTACTGGTAATACTATATTCCATACTCATCTTTTGCCATACTGTGGTGGCTTGCATATTGTTGTGAGGCTGGAGGCTATGCCACCAGTATTTAAAATACTAGCAAGGTCACTCATGTTGGACAGCTTTCAGCAGAGCTTCCAGACAAAGACAGACTTGGAAGAAGGAAGGGCCTATCCACTTCTCAAAGAATTGAGCAGTGAACATCTTATGAATAGCAGTGAAACACTACCTCATATGTTACTGGAAAACTTTATTAATAGCCCTGAAACATTGTCCAATATAGTGCCAGAAAGCACTCAAAATATGACTGGTGAAGAGCTGCCTCCTCAGAGTAGAGTCAACCTTAATGAAATTGATGGAGTAAAGCTTTTGGGATCTCCATTTGCTGATGTGGCATGACTCAAAATGAGAAGAAACAGCTGCAAACATCCATTAAAAATCAGAACATGGAATGTACAAAATATGAATCTAGGAAAATTGGAAGTTGTCAAAAATGAAATGGAACACATAATGATCAATATCTTAGGCATTAGTGAGCTAAAATGGACTGGTTTTGGCCATTTTGAATTAGACAACCCTATAATCTACTAAGGAGCTCTGGTAGCATAGGCACTTGACTACTAACCAGAAGTCTGGCGGTTCAAACCCACCAGCCACTCCTCGGAAGGAAGGTTGGGCAATCTACTTCCGTAGTAATACCACCTCAGAAACCCAAGGAGGGGTCACTGTGAGTCGGGTCCGACTTGAGGGCACATTACAGCAACAGCAACATAATCTACTATGTCAGAAATGACAAATTAAAGAGGAATGGCATGGCATTCATTGTCCAAAAGATATTTCAAGATGTATCCTAAGTACAGTGCTGTCAGTGATGGGATAATATCCATACACTTAAGAGGAAGACCAGTTAATACTGCTATGATTCGAATTTATGCACCAACCACTAAGCCAAAGACTAGGAAACTGAAGATTTTTACCAACTTCTGCAGTCTGAAGTTGACCAAACATACAATCAAGATGTGTTGATTATTAATGGTGATTGGAATGCGAAAGTTGGTAAAAAAGAAGAATCTCCAGCAGTTGAAAAATATGGCCTTGGTGATAGAAATGATGCTGGAGATTACATGATAGAATTTTGCAAGACCAATGACTTATTCATTGCAAATACATTTTTCAACAACATAAATAGCAGCTATACATGTGGACTTTGCCAGATGGCACACACAGGAGTCAGATTGCCTATATCTGTGGAAAGAGGTAATTGAAAAAAAAAAAAGAAAAGAAAAAAAAGCAAACACACTGTTGCCAAGTTGATCCTGACTCATAGAAACCCCTCCTTGGGTTTCCAAGGCAGTATCTCTATGGAAGTAGACTGTCCAATCTTCCTTCTGAGGAGTGGCTGGTGGGTTTCAACTGCCAAACTTCTGGTCAGGAAGTCAAATATCTTAGGCACTACACCACCAGAGCTCCTAAAGAGGCAATAGAGAAACTCAATATCTTCAGCCAAAACAATGCCAGGAGCTGATTATGGAAGACATGATCAATTGTTCATATCCAAGTTCAGGTTGAAGCTGAAGACAATCAAAACAAGTCCACAAGAGTCAAAATATGACCTTGATTACATCCTACCTGAATTTAGAGACTTTGTGAATAGATTTGACACATTGAATATCAATGACCAAAACCAGATGAATTGTGGGATGACATCAAGAACATCATACATGAAGAAAGTAAAAGGTCATTAAAAAGACAGAGAAGGAAGAAAAGACCAAAATGGATGTCAGAAGAGACTCTTAAACTTGCTTTTGAATGGAGAGTAGCGAAAGCAAATGGAAGAAATTACAAGTTAAGGAACTGAACAGAAGATGTCAAAGGACAGCTCTAGATGACAAAGTCAATTATTATAATAAAATGTGCAATGACCTAGAGTTAGAAAACCAAAAAGGGAGAACATGCTTGGCATTTCTCAAGAAGAAAGAACTGACGAAAAAAATTCATGCCTTAAGTTGCAATATTGAAAGATTCTAAGGGCAAAATATTGACTGACGCAGGAAACATCAAAAGAAGATGGAAGGAATAAACAGAGTCGTTGTACTAAAAGAATTGGTCAATGTTCATCTATTTCAGGAGGTGGCATATGACCAAAAACCAATGGTATTGAAGGAAGAAGTCAAAGTTGTACTGAAGGAATTGGGAAAAACAAGGCTCCAGGAATTGATGGAATACCCACTGAGATGTTTCAACAAATGGATGCTGTGCTGGAGGCACTCACTTGGCTATGCCAAGAGATTTGGAAGACAGCTACCTGGCCAACCGAATGGAAAAGATCCATATTTGTACCCATTCCAAAGAAAGGTGAACCCACAGAAATGTGGAACTTATCAAACATGATCATTAATACCACATGCAAGTAAAATCTTGCTGAAGATAATTCAAAAACGTTGCAGCAGTATTTTGACAAAGAACTTCCATAAATGCAAGCTGGATTCAGAAGAGGACCTGGAACAATGGATATCATTGCTGATGTCAGATGGATCTTGGCTGAAAGCAGAGAATATCAGAAAAATGTTTACTTATGTTTTATTGACTATGCAAAAGCATTTTTGTGCAGATTGTAGCAAAGTATGGATAGCATTGAGTAGAATGGGAATTTTCGACCATTTAATTGTACTCATGAGGAACCTATATATAGACCAGGAGGCTGTTGTTCGAACAGAACAAAGGGATACTGCATGGTCTAAAATCAGGAAAGGAGTGCATCAGTGTTGTATCTTTTCACCATACTTGTTCAATCTGTATGCTGAGCAAATAATGTGAGAAGCTAGACTCTATGAAGAAGAATGTGGCATCAGAATTGGAGGAAGAATCATTAACAACCTGTGATATGCATATAACACAGCATTACTGGCTGAAAGTGAAGATGACTTGAAGCCTTACTGATGAATATTAAAGACTACAGTCTACAGTATGGGCTACATCTCAACATAAAGAAAATGAAAATCTTCACAACTGGACCGATAAGTAGCATCACAATAAATGGAGAAAAGATTGAAAATTACATGTTACTTGGTTCCTCCATCAACACCAGTGGAAGCAGCAGTCAAGAGATCAGACAATGTATTGCACTGAGCCAATCTGCTGCAAAAAGTGGTGAAGAGAAAAGATATCTCTTTGAAGACTAAGGTGTGTCTAATGTAAACCATGGTATTTTCAATTGCCTTATGCATGTGAAAGCTGGACAATGAATAAGGAAGACTGAAGAAGAGTTGATGCTTTTGAGTTGTGGTGTTGGTGAAGAATACTGAAATTACCATGGACTGCCAGAAGAACTAACAGGTCTGCCCTAGAAGAAGTGCAGCCAGAATGTGCCCTGGAAGCATGAAAGGCCAAACTTTGTCTCCCCTTCTTTGGTCATGTTGTCAAAAGAGACAATTCCCTGGAGAAGGATATCATGCTTGGTGAAATGGAAGGTCAGTGAAAAAGGGGAAGGTCCTCAATGAGGTAGTTTGACACAGTGGCTGCAACGAGGGGCTGGCTCAGGTACAGCAAGGATTATGAGGCTGGAACAGGGCCAGGCAGTGTTCTGTTGTACGTAGCATGGTTATGAGGAGATGACCTCACAGCACCTAACAACAACAACAGAAGTAACTGAATTTTATGGCCAAGGAAGCTATCCATTCAATGTGTAGACATAATGAAGGTATTTTTAGACATTCAAGATCTTAGTAGAAATTTACTCTTTTTTCTAAGTGAGTTACTAGGAGTTGTTACATGGTAGTAGAAGCAGTTAGAGCAAGGAAGAGAAGGCAGGGGACCCAGAAGACAGTGCAACACTCAGAAGAGGAGTGAAAGAAAATCATTGGGTGATATGGGCATGTCTGGAAAGCAACCAGTCCAAATTGGAGCAAGAGGATAAAAGAACTTTAGAAGAAGATATTCAGGGGGAAAAAGCAGAGGATATCAGACTAAAATAGATAGACTGTTTATTAAAGGAATGAACAAACTTGATGACTTAAAGGCACAAAAAGCAAGATAAAATGAAATTCCAGGGAAAAAGTGTACCAGAAATATACAATAGAAAAAGAAATCAAATTACAAGAAAATGTGATGGAATATAAGCTTTGAATATGAGAATATTACTCATTGTGTGACCTATAAGTCAAGTCAACAGACCCAAGATTATGTTAATATAATCTTTTCACAATTCTTGGCCAATGTCTCCGATTATTGATTTATATTTTTTTTACACTTAGATTCAAAATATGAAAACACATAGAAGACAAAGTCTGGTTTTGAAACAACATTGTTGTTGTTGTTGTTATGTGCCATCGAGTCGGCCTCGACTCATAGCGACCCCTCCTTGGGTTTCCGAGGCAGTATCTCTACAGAAGTAGGATTGCCCAACCTACCTTCCGAGGAGTGGCTGGTGGGTTTGAACTGCCAGCCTTCTGGTTAGCAGTCAAGTGCCTTAGGCACTATGCTACCAGAGCTCCTGAAACAATATTACAACATTAAATTATTAATATAACCCTCAAGTGGAAAAGATGTTCTTCTCACTATGATCATTCTCCTTCAAGGAACAAGGGTGTCATACTTCTGTTAAAGTAGAGAAAGAAGTCACAAAGTTGATGCTGCAATAAGAAACTTCACATAATAATAGTATGAATGTTGTTATTTTGGTTTTTAGCTTTTAGAAACACCCTATAAACAAGTCATGCTTATAGAAATAAATGAAGTAATATAAACTTTCATAATGTAAAAATAAAGGTAAAACTAAAATTTACAATAGAAGAAAAGGAGGAGATGAAGAGGGAAGGGGACACTAAAGTCTTCCACCTTACCAATTCAGTCATTAGGAGATACTGAGATAAACAAATAGAGATTGAAGTATTTTGAAGATTGCAGAGAAAGCCAATGGGGACAGTGAGATCAACATATATGTCTTAAGAAGGAGAGGAAATAGTAGATGAGTTTTGATGTCGTTAAGTTAAACCTATGTGCATGGCAGCAGAAGTCTAAGTTAATGTCTAAGACTGATAAATCAAGAAACAACAGCATTACAGGCAGTGAAAATATTAACACAAACAAACAACATACACATCAAATGAGAACAACATAAGAAATGGAGCCAACCACCAGAAGAACTATAAAGAGTTCCTAGTGGTGCTGTTTAGGAAGCAAAGCTGGGATGAGCCAGGAAAGCACTGATTTGCATTCTACATTCTTGAAGTGTACCATTTTTTTAAATTATAAAATTTTATTGGGTTTTGGTGAATGTTTACATAGCAAATTAGATTCCCATTTAACAATTTCTATACATATTGTTCAATGACGTTTAAATTTTTCACAATGTGTCAGCATTCTCATTATTTCCATTCTGGTGTTCTGTTCCCATTAATCTAGCTTCCTTACACCACCTTACATTCTCATATTTGCTTTAGGGTAAATGTTGACTGTTTGGTCTCATACTGATATTGCTCATTTTATAAACCAACCTGTTATTTATCAAAATATAGCCTCCAGGTGTGGCTTCAGTACAAAATTTAAAGGGTGTCTTAGGGTGATAGTTTCAGGGGTTCATGTAACCTCTACCAGTACAGTAAGTTTTTTTTTTTTTTTTTTTT
>NW_006921610.1:18188108-18203741 GCF_000298275.1 Orycteropus afer afer
CAGTGTAACAGCTCACCTCCCACTTCTTCCCTGTGTCATCCTTGCCTATGGATTCCCACCTCCCTGTCTTTCTCCCTGTGCAAATGCTGCCCTTCTAATCTCCCATGGTTGATCTAAGGCACACATCTCCTTGGTGTAGGTGTTCAGCTCATAGCCCTGTCTATTGTTTGGCCACAGCAGTTAAGTCACAGGAATGAATTCAACTCCAGGTCTGAAGGGTGACTCAGGGCTATAGTCCTGGGGTCAGTCTCTATCAGACTAATAAGACTGATGTCTTTTATGATTTGGAGTGTTTTACATTCTCCCACTCTATCTGGGATTTCCATTTTGATCCTTTTTTGAGTGGTTAACATTGGTAGCCAGGCATCATCTAGTTCTTCTGGTCTCATGGTTGTATAGGCTGAGGTTGTCATGGTCCATTAGTCCTCTGGAATAATTTTTCTCATATGTCTTTGATTTACTTCACTCTTCTTTGCTCCAGATGAGAAGACATCAGCTGTTTTATCTTAGATGGCTGCTTGTAAGCTTTTAAGACCCCAGTCACTATTCACTGAAGTAAAATGTAGAAAAATATTTTTGTATACTATGTTTTGCTAATTGAGCATAACATCCCTTGTGACCATGTCCCCAGCCCCTAGGCCCAGTGACTCACTCCCTCAAAGTGCTTAGCTCTGGATAAGAAGTTTTATATTAACTTTGGCTTCTGTTAATGTTTAAACTGCATATGGACATTTTTATAGGATGTACAAATATAAATGTAGGAATATCATCTGCCAAACCTGCATATGATCTTTGGTATATTTCCATTCACCTATCCATACCTGATCTTCTTGCCTGTCTGCCTATATGCATCCATCCAGAGAGTAGTGTTTGTTGTTAGTGATAATACAATATTGTGTATGCAATAGTATTTTTCTTTATTCTCTGTACCTTTGTGCACCTCTGTGTCTTCTTTTTCCTTAGTGATATTGTGCTAGTCACATACTATTGTTATATTGCTTTTTCCTTCACTCATATCAACACCTGTCTCCTAACTACCCATCTATTTATCTCCATTCCCCTTTCCTCCCATCTTTGGTAACCAACAAAGAAAATTTCCTTCCTTGTGTAAACTTTTCATTGACTTTTTTATAGTAATGGACTTACACAATATATTTGTCCTTCTGTGATAACTTATTTCACTCAGCGTAATTTCCTCCAAGTTCATCCACATTATGAGGTGATTCACTGATTCTTCATTATTTTTTAATGTTGCATAGTATTCCACTGTACATATATACCATACCAAAAAAACCAAACACACTGCCGTCAAGTTGGTTCTGACTCATAGCAACCCCTCCTCGGGTGTCCAAGGTAGTATCACTGTGGAAATGGATTGCCCAATCTTCCTTCTGAGAAGTGGCTGGTCGGTTTGAAAGACCAGCCTTCTAGTTAGCAGTCAAATGCTTCAGGTACTATGCCACCAGAGCTCCTTGAATATACCATAGTTTGGGTAAATATTCTATCTGTTAATGGGCATTTAGATTGTTTCCATTTCATTCCTATTGTAAATAGTGCTGCAATGAACATGAGTGTGCATGTACCTATTTGTATCATGATTATAATCTACATATATTTTATATATAATTTACATATTCATGTCTCACATCTCACTTCCCTAGGATATATTCCTGGTAGTGGTGTTGCTGGAGAAAATGATATTTCTATTTCCAATTTTTAAGGAAGCAACATACCGTTTTCCACAGTAGTTATACCATTTTACAGTCCCTTCATCAGTGTATGAGGGTTCCAATCTCTCCACAACCTCACCAGCATTTGTTGTTTGGTTGTTTACTTTTTAATATACTCTTTAAAACACACTATAGCATTGATTTCAGATTTTATTAATGCTATCCAGTATGGTTTTACATATATTAAGACAAAATAAACTACTTTCTAAACACAGAAGCTTCTCTATCATTTTGATATAAGGAAATACTAGTTGCTCTTCAAAACAAAACAAAAACTGTTATCTTTTCTGAACATGTATTGCCAAGTATTTCTTGTTCTTGGACGTCAATGCTGTTCTTTAAAAGATTTCATAAAGTGGTTTGGCTAATGCCAAAGAGCTATTACTTCAGTTCTAAAAACAAGTGGAGAATATATACAAACATACCTACCACCCTAACACGTACCCTCTTTCCTATAATTTACATATTAAACTGATTCACGTTTTGTTTCCAATGAAACTCACAATGTAATAAACTCCTATATTTATAAAGGACTCACCATTCCCTTGGCAAATGTGAATGCACTTGCGGAAATTGGAGGTTTTTGAGAAGCCACCACTGCAACAATACAATGATTGCTACACCCACCTGAGCTATTTAGATTTCTTTCCATTAAGCAGCTATTCAGAATTATCTGCTGACTCTTCTCATTAGTCATATTAAAGAAATTACAAAATGCAGCTCCACCTTGTAACTTTTTGCAGATCTAATAGTGCCTGGCAAGCTCTGGTGGCATAGTGCCTAACGTATGTGACTGCTAACCAGAAGGCTGGTGGTTCACACCCACCAGCCATTCCTCAGAAGGAAGGTTGGGCAATCTACTTCCGTAGTGATACTGCCTCGGAAACACAAGAAGGGGTCGCTATGAGTCGGATCCGACTCGACGGCAATTTGGTTTTGGTTTTGGTTTAGAGTTTCTGGAAAAATCTATACTGGACTAGTAACAAAATCACATACTGGACAGGTCTCCATCAGGCCTCAAAACAGATTTTGGACAGTTTATGACAGAGTCTAGAGTGTGTGTTAACAGGGCAAATGCTTTCTGGTAAAATGCTTTGTGGATATTGCTCTGCTGGGTATTATAAAGTCAGTAAAGCACAGCTCCCCCTCCCCCTACAGTGGGTGCTCAATAAATATTGGCTGAATTAAAAAATTAGCCCTCTCCACATTTTGTAACATGCATGAAAGAGTAAAGACTTTAAAAAATATATGTGGTCCTGGAGACCTCCTCACAGCTCTCAGAAAGCACACACACCCTTCAAGTCCCAAACTACCACACAACAGCCTTCTTGAATATTGGTAATGGAAGTCTTTTGTTCCAGATCTGAAAGATACATATTCTTTGGCCAAAATGCACAGAATGATTTTAAAGGTCATTATTCTTTTTTATAGATAATTCTTACTGTTGGTGAGAGTTAAGTCATTTTTCTGGGAGAAAGTAAACTTTTAATCATTTATCTGTTATGATATTTTTCTTAACTTACAAACATACTGATTTTTATTACTTTTTCTAGTCTTTGCCTTAAATCTAACAAGAAAATGAACCAAATTATTACTGTATTTTTACACAAATAACACATGCCATACAGTTTTGCAAACCATGCAACCCCTCACACATTAATTCCCTTTGCATGCTCTGCTTGTTATATGCATATGTGCATTATATACATGGGTATATTATATGAAAAATAATAAATTAGACTGTATTTGCATTTAAAAAAAATTAGTTTAACACCTTTTCCTCAGTTAAGGGGAAAAAAAGCTCAGTAAAAACCTTAGGAAATTTATAGTTAAAACTGAGAATGGTCCAAGAAGTGACTATATTTGTGTAACATGATCTGTATTTGGAAGAAAATTCCACTGAACACAACAATGGAAGCTTATCAAATCAGAATTTCACATAGATTCTCCATAGCCCTACTAATGAATACTGACTCATTGGTCAGTTATGGAGAAATTTTAATGGAGCTCTAAGATAGGAAATGTAAGCATCAGAGTGTGTTCAGTGGTTCCATTACATCAGTATGAAATCTGCATTTAGGCACCCAGTTTCTCTGCTGCTTTCTGAGATCAATTCTTGAACATTATAATTATTAATCCCTTAACATTTTGATTGGAGCCAGACCTTGCCACTGAATGAAAACCTCTTTCATTCTGCCAGTCATGAAACATTTGGACTTTATGTAATACTCGGATTGCTTGGGCTGCTGATCTGGTTTTATATTTTACAAGATGGCTGGTACTCTGTAAATGAATACTTTCTAAAAAAATTATCATCTGTAGGATGAATTTTAAGGCAAAACTGAAAGTATACGTTTACTATTATATGAAGTTGTATCTGTAGAAAGTCAAATACTGTCTATAGCACCAAAAATGACATCCTCATAGAATTAAAAAGTGAGGTAATTGATTGAAAGCAGGTACTGCTTCTACCCCTACATGCTTATGTTCTAAGATCTTTCCACAGTATTAGTGAAAGTCATACTCAACTTCATAAAATTTTACCTTCAGTGAAAGATTCAGAATGTCTACTGATTTTTGTGATGTGTTCACTTGTTTAAAAATGAATTGAAACTGATAAGTCAAAAATATTGTAAATCATTTAATAATTATCATACTAAATGTTGCTGAAAATGTTAAGATCTACTTTGCCCTTTTACTGAAAAGTGATTGTATAGAAAAATCAGCTTTTGACTTCTCTATGGATCAGTCTTTCAAACACAATTCTTAGAGCTGGAAGTATATCTTAGCCCATTTAAAAATATTTTTAATATAATTTTCAAAAGATATTTCCTCAGAATAAAAATTAAAAATAGAGAAAATACAGAGACTCCATGCATATGTTTTCTTTTTAGTATAACAATATGTTTAGCCTTTATGACCCATGAAATGATTTCCATTTATAGAAATCTGTCTTATCTACTTTTCCCTCAATTATTCTATATAATACACTAGTAAGAGTTCTAGTGGTGTAGTACCTAAGGCATTTGACTGGTAACCAGAAGGCTGGTGGTTCAAACCCACCAGCCACTCCTTAGAAGGAAGGTCAGACAATCTACTTCTGTAGTGATAATGCCTCGGAAACCCAAGGAGGGGTTGCTGTGAGTTGGATCCAACTAGATGGCAGTGGGTTTTGTTTTGTTTTTTGATTAATACACTAGTACTGATAACAATAATAATAGCATTTAATGTTGTTTTTGTTGTTGTTATGTGCCGTCGAGTCGGATCTGACTCATAGAGACCCCTCCTTTGGTTTCTGAGGCAGTATCACTATGGAAGTAGGTTACCCAGCCTTCCTTCTGAGGAGTGACTGGTACATTTGAACCTCCAGCCTTCTGGTAGTCAGTCAAGTGCCCCAGGCACTATGCTACCAGAGCCCCTAGTATTTAATAGCAGAGGGCATCTATTGAATACTTACTTAAGTTTCAGAAACTCTGTTAGATTCCTTACATAGATTATTTTATTTCTTTCTCTTGATGATCTCAAGGAAGGCTACAAATACCCTTATTTAACAGATGAGACACCTGAGACTCAGAAAGATCATAAATTCTTCAAAATCAACCCAACAAGTGAGTAACAGAACCAAAGTCTGAATTCTAATCAGCCTAATGCCAAATCTGTGCTTTTCTAGTCTGGTGAATAGGATGTTTTGTCGTTATTAGGTGCTGTTGAGTAGGTTCCAACTCATAGTGACCCTATGTGTAATGAATGAAACACTGCCTGGTCCTGTGCTATCCTCATAGTGGTTGCTGTGTTTGAGTCCATTATTTATTTGAATCCATTGCCACTGCGTCACTCCATCTAATTGAGGGTCTCTCTCGTTTTTGCTGACTCTCTGCTTTTCTAAGCATAATGTCCTTCTCTAAGGACTGGTCCCTCCTGATACCATGTCAAGAGTACATGAGAGGAAGTCTCTCCGTCCTTCCTTCTAAGGAACATTCTGTCTGACTGTACTTCTTCCAAGACAGATTTGGTCATTTTTCTGGAAGTCCCTGGTATATTTAACATTCTTCACCAACACTATAACTCAAAGGTATCCATTTTTCTTTGCTCTTCCTTATTCATATTTATAACTGAAAATGCTGTGGCTTGGGTTAGGCTCACCATAGCCCTCAAAGTGACATTTTTCGTTGTTAATGAAATGGAATACATCATTTGATTTCTTGATGACTGCTTGCATGGGCATTGATCGTAGATCCATGTAAAATGAAATCCTTAATAATTTCAACATTTTCTCCGTCTATCATTATGTTGCTTATTGTTGCAGTTGTGAGCATTTTTTTTTTTTTGATGTTGAGGTGTTTGTAACCCATAATGAAGACTATAGTCTTTGATCTTTATCAGCAAATGCTTCAAGTCCTCTTCATTTTCACTGAGCAAGGTTGTGTGATCTGCATCTCATAGGTTGTTAATGAGTCTTCCTCTAATCCTGATGCTACATTCTTCTTCATATAGCCCAGCTTCTTGGATTATGTGCTTAGCATACAGATTGAATATATATAATGAAAAACATAATTCCTGGTGTACTTTTCCTAATTTTAAATTATGCAGTATCTCCATCTTCTATTCAAACAATTGTCTCTTGATCTATGTACAGGTTCTGCATGAGCACAACTAAGTGTTCTGGAATTCCCATTCTTTGAAGTGTAAACCATAATTTGTTATAATCCACACAGTCAAATGCTTTTGCATAGTCAATAAAAACAGATAAAAATTTTTCTGGGATTATCTGGTTTTAGCTATGATCTATCTTACATCAGCAATGGTATCCCTGATTCCATGTTCTCTTCCAAATCTCTCTTAGATTTCTGGAAGTTCCCTGTCAATGAACTAATGTAACTGTTTTTGAATTATCTTCAGCAAAATTTTACTTGCATGTGATATTAATGATTTTGTTTGATAATTTATGCTTTCCATAGGATATTTTAGAATATTTTATTCTCTATTTTAGGTAAATTTAAAAACTGTCTTGCTTTTTTCAGTGTAGATTGATTTCTCCAGCCTCTGGCTTTCAATCTTCATAAATCTTCACAACACTGGTTTGTTTCAGACTTTCTTTACTAGCACTTACTTTAGATTATAACTAGGGTAATCAGATAACGTATTATCCAAATTGGGATACTTTTCAGACTGAAGGTACTGCTGTTATTAGGTGTGTTGAAACAGTCAGAATAAATCGGAATCTTCTGTACATGGGGCACATAGTCAGGATAATGTGCCCCTAGGATAGCCCACCTCCAGAGGGCAAACTAGGTGTTACTCTCAAGGATCCCATGATGTCTCTTTTATTTTCTCAGGATTAATGTTCTGGACAACTTTTTATTTATTTCTGTTATAGAGTAGAAATTTTAATAAGCAACCTAAAAAGGAATTAAATATCCTAATACTCCCTTAGCACTGATTAGCTGTGGACACAGAGGCACATTCATTTATCATTTTTAGAGTAAAAATATAACACATCCAGTACCTTTAATAAGTCCTTTTTCCTGCAGAGTTTTCAGGGAAGGTCTTCGGGTAATAAACTTCTTTAATCTGCTTTTCACTCGGTTTTTGTCACTTGTATCAGAAGCACTATGATGCAGTCTGAACACTGGAGATTAAAAAAAAAAAAAAGTCACAGGCTTTCAGTAAATTTCTCTTTTATGATTATTACTTTATGCAAATAGGAATAGAAAACAGTACTTATGGAACAACTACCTGAATTAATAGCTAAGGCTCTCCTGTTTAGACAGGGCATTCAAGTAAAATTTGCCCATATAAATGTACTAGTTTTGCTGCAACATTAATGTGCAATGAGAATGTGGTCAGCTCTATATATTCATAGTTTATTTTAATTATTTTAATAAATTATTTTCATTTTCATTCCTTTATGTTAAATGTAATAACCTTTATCTGGATAATTCCACCTATCTGTTTCTATACAAAAAATTATGTTCAGAGTACAGAAAAAAATCAGCTAAATAGGGGTAATAACCTCTTTAGAATTGTTCATTTAAATTAAGTATGATTATATATTTCCTGTAGGTGATCCATCTAGTGGCACCTCAGAAGGAAAGCTGATAATCTACTTCTGTAAGAACACAGCCACTGGAAACCCTATGGAGCACAGTACTACTCTGACACATATAGGGTCTCCATGAATAAGAATCTACTTGATAGTTGTTGTTGTTGTTGTTGTTATGTGCCGTCGAGTCGGACCCGACTCATAGCGACCCCTCCTTGGGTTTCCGAGGTGGTATCACTACGGAAGTAGATTGCCCCATCTTCCTTCCAAGGAGTGGCTGGTGGATTTGAACCGCCAGCCTTCTGGTTAGCAGTCAAGTGCCTTAGCCACTATGCTACCAGAGCTCCCTAGGTTCTATGAAATTCAGGTCTTTTCAAAGTTTCTCCATAACTAATTAATTTAGTCAATCTTCTTCTTTTTTTAATGTTAACACAAATTGATTTATTTTTCTGAAGTTGATATTTCTTACTTTTCTTCCAAACCAAACTCACTGCCATCGAGTCAGATCTGACTCATAGCGATACCTCTTTGGGTTTCTGAGGCAGCATCACTACAGAAGTAGATTCCCCAACCTTCCTTCCGAGGAGTGGCTAATGGGTTTGAACCACCAGCCTTCTGGTTAGCAGTCAAATGCCTTAGGCACTACGCCACCAGACCAGTTCTAGGTGAAACTGTGAAACACAAATTTGTCTCAGACTTTTCATGTCTCCTTCAATGGCCCTATTTCAGTATTCTCAGCTACCTATCTTCAGCTTTATGTGCAGTGTCGTACATCTCAGATTCATTCACTAACAAATATTTTCTGAACGCCTAGCAAGCATCTGGCTTCATACAAAAAGCTGTGAATTCAAGGATCGAAATAGTACATCAAGTTTGGGTTCTCAGCACAAAGTCTGAACACATTCAAGGTGTGTTATTTTTAATAACTGTAGGACTCTGTTGTCTCTGTAAAATAAGATGTAGACTTTAACTGATATTTCCACTGTCTTAATCCAGTTATTTAAATGTGGAGATTTGGACGCTTGGTACATAGAGGTTCTTTTCTTGTCAAATCTGCCTGGTCCACAGTGTAAGAAGCCTTTTTATAAGTAGTAAAAGAAAGATATGTTTTGGTTCCTTCTCCCACTTTTGACTCAAGAGCAATCAAAAACTTGAGTTAGTAAGATGAGGTGTGGAGGTGACAATCAAATATATCACCAGACATTGCTAGATATCCCAGGAAGACAAAACTTCCTCCTGTTGAGAATCAGTGCTTTTATATTAGAAAAGTTACAGGGTGTTCTTGAATTCTCATTCATTGGTGGTACAAGGTCTATTTATACATGGAGAAAATGTAAAAAACCAGCAAAATAAAAAGTATATTTATGTATATAATATATACCTAATGAATGTAACATTTTTCATATCTATCTGCCCATCTATCATGAATCAACTATTTATCAAATGGATTTATAATAAAAGTATAAGCACTTTCATTTTAGGTGGGTCTTGATATTATTTACCAATCATAATGGGTTCTATTACTAACAAAATGCTATAGACCTCAGCTACCCAACTGTGGTGCCTAGAAGAATGGTTTTAAATGGAAGAGTTATGGATACCCTCAGCACTCCAAGTAATTGATCAGGACCTCCTGAGGTGATGTGTGTGGTTAGGAGCTGGCTTATTAATTTATTTCAGTAGAGTAACAAATTTTATTTTTAAAATGTACCTTAACTTTAAATAGTTTTAGAAATACTACTTTAGATTTATGCTTTCAATATGGTAGCCACTAGCCACACTGGGTTATGGAACATTTGAAATATGGCTAGTACCACATGTTGAAATGAAAATGTTTTGAATATATTAAGTTAAATGAAATTTATTATTTAAGTTAATTTCATCTGTTTATTTTACTTTTTAAAATGTAGCTACTAGACAATAATTAAAACATGTCCACAAGGGGCAAAGTACAACCTTGAGTTATCCATCTGAATTTACAGACCCTGACAAGAATAGATTTGATCACTGAACACTAATGACTGAAGATTAGGAGAATTATGGAATCACATTGAGGACATCATATATGAAGAATGGAAAAGGTCGTTTAAAACACAGGAAAGAAAGTAAAGACAAAAATGAATGTCAGAAGAGACTCTGAAACTTTCTCTTGAATGTAGAGTACCTAAAGTGAATGGAAGAAATGATGTAAAAGACTTGAGCAACCAATTTAGTTGAAAGACCTGAAGAAAAAATTTAAGCTTCAAATTGCAATATTGAAAGATTCTATGGGCAAGATTTTGAATGACACAGAAAGCATCAAAAGAAGATGGAAGGAATCCATGAGTTGCTGTTCCAATCAGAATGGTAACATTCAACTATTTCAGGAGGTAGCATATAATTAAGAAAGGATGGTACTAAAGGAAGAAGTCCAAGCAGCACTGAAGGCATTAGGGAAAACACAAGGCTCTAGATACTGATGAAGTATCAATTGAGGTTTTTCAACAAACAGATGCAACCCTATAAGCACTCACTAGTCTATGCCAACAAATTTGGAAGACAGCTACCTGGCCAGCCAACTGGAAGAGATTCATATCTATGCCCATTCTGAAGAACAGTAATCCAACAGAATGTGGAAATATAATTAACATTACACACAAGTAAAATTTTACTGAAGAGAATTTAAAAACATTTATAGCAGTACATTGACAAGGAATTTCCAGAAATTCAAGCTAGATTCAGAAGAGGATGTGGAATGAGGGATATCATTGCTGATATCAGAGGGATCTTGGCTGAAAGTAGGGAACACCAGAAAGATGTTGATCTGTATATTACTGACTATGCAAAGTCATTCAGCTGATGGATCATAACAAAGTACGGATAACATTGAGAAAAATAGGAATTCCAGAACACTTAACTGTGCTCTTGAGGAAACGTTACATAGTCCAAGAGGCAGTCATTTGAATAGAACAAGGAGATATTGCATGGTTTAAATTCAGGAATGGTATGTGTCAGCGTTGTGTCCTTTCACCATACTTACTCAATCTGTATGCTGAGCAAATAATTCCAGAAGCTGGACTATGTAAAGGAGAATGTGGCATCAGTATTGGAGGAAGACTCATTAACAACTTGTGATATGCAGGTAACACAACTTTGCTTACTGAAATTGAAGAGGACTTGAAGCATTTACTGATGAAGATGAAAGACTATAGTATAGATTATACCTTAAGATAAAGAAACAAAAATCCTCACACTAGACCAATATGCAACAACATGATGCACAGAGAAAAGATTGAAGCTGCCAAGGATTTCATTTTACTTGGATCCACAATCAATGCTCATGGAAGCATCAGTGAATAAATCAAATGATATATTTCATTGGGCAAATCTGCTGTAATAGACCTTTTAAAGCATTAAAAAACAAAATCTCACTTTGAGGACTAAGGTGTGCCTGATGTAAGCCATGGTATTTCCAATAGCTTCTTGTGCATATTAGAGCTGGGCAATGAATAAGGAAGACCAGGGAAGAACTGATGCATGTGTTGGCAAAGAATATCACATATACTATAGACTGCTAGAAGAATAAAAAATGTGTATTGGAATAAGTACAACCAGAATGCTCTTTTGAAAGGAGGATGGCAAGACTGTTTCTTATGTACTTTGGATATGTTATCAGGAGGGGACCGTTGCCTGAAGAAGGGTATAATGCTTGGTAGAGGAAGACCTCAACAAGATCGATTGATACAGTGGCTGCATCAGTGGTCTCAAACATAGCAATGATTCTGAGGATGGCATAGGATTCTGTTGTACATAGGATTGCTCTGAGTCAGAGCCTACTTGACAACACCTAACAACAATATAATAATAGGAAGTATAAAATTATTCTTGTGGCTCATATTATACTTCTGGACATGCTACTAGATGATAAAAAAAGATCATATACAAAACATAAAAACAAATTGGCCATCCACTACATACATGACTGCACTGGATTTAATTACAGCAGATAAAAGGCATCTAGTCTGTGGCAGTTTGGACATGTAACCAAGTAATCCTAAAACAGACTGGTAAGAAGTATGATGGAGATATATCCAAGAATTGACATATCCTGGAGAAGGGATGGGAGCTCTGATGGCATAGTGCCTAAGGCATTTATTTGACTGTTATCCAGAAGGCTGACAGTTCAAACCCACCAGCCACTCCTCAGAAGGAAGGTTGGGCAATCTACTTCTGTAGAGATACTGCCTCGGAAACCCAAGGAGGAGTAGCTAATCCACTCAGTGGCTTTTTTTTTTTTTTTTTTTCTTTAGAGAAGGGATTGACCTCAGGTCATGTTTTGGAGAAATTGGAAGAGCTATTAGATTATTAATGCAGAGACTGGTGGTTCAAATCCACCAAGTGGTGTCCTGGATGAGAGGCTTGGTGAAATGCTTCTGTGAATATTACAGCCAAGAATACCCTAGGGAGCAGTTTTACTACATAACACATAGGGTTGCCATGAGTTGGAATGGACTTGATGAAGGATTTATTAGAACCCAAGAAGCAAACATTACTTTTACAGAGCAATTTTTATAGATTGTTTTGTTTCCCTGAGAAAATATGTGTTGAGTTCCTGGTTCTTGTACTTGTGGATGTGATTCTGTGTGGATGTAGGGAATTTTCTCTTGTTAGATTAATGAGACTCATACCAGTGTAGGGTGAGTCATAACCAAATAAATTCTGAGTTATAAAAAGACCAGAAAACACACTGACATAGACACATATTCACACACACACAAAAGAAGTCAGATGTCATGTGCAGACTGTCTACCGTCCAAAGAAGAAATAATTGCATGGAGCTGCTATCAAGGAAAGAGTCTACATAGCCAAAACCCTGATGCAGACTTCCAGAACAATAGGAAAATAAATGTCTATTTTTAAAGGCACCCTATTGTGGTATTTTTGCTATGCAGCACTAGGTAACTAAGATGATTATGACTACCAGGCACTAACTAATTCAGAAAGGACTAGTCTCTGGAGAAGGGTATCATGCTTGGTAAAGTGGAGGGTCAGCAAAAAATGAGGAGCCCCTCAATGAAATGGATTGACACTGTGGCTGCAATGATAGGCTCAAGCATAGCAAAGATTGTGAGGAAGATGCAGACTGGGCCGTGTTTCGTTCTGTTGTACGTAGGCTCACAAGGAGTCAGAGTCAACTGGATGGCACCTAACAACAAACAGCAACCAATTCAAATTCATTGTTAGGAAGAGTCATTCTAAGAATCTTAATAGAGTATGCTACACGGTGTCCTATCAACATTCATTTTCAGTCAAGCCACTGCAATGACCACCTCAGCTGGTATAAAATCTGCTTCAACTGACTACTGTAGTCAACACCCCATAGATCTGAGATCTAGTGTTGGAGGCTAAAGGGATATTTTCAACCTTTAGGAAAAAAATCTGTGTCAGGGTAATTTTAGTCTGAAATCTGTCTTTGGTATGATAAAAATAATCAGTCTGAATGTTCACAGGTAACCAAAGGTAATATTTTCTCTTTGTGATCTCATCTCTAAACCTTGATGCTTCCCATGACAGAAAGTCAACAGATATATGGCCAAGAGACATATTTTCTATGCTATTTTGGAACTACTTAAAATGATGTGATTAGAAGATAGTTTGTAAATTAAAATATATGCACAATATAAATGCTAAATTATGAAAATAATTATGTAGTGAATTATATCTTTTTGGAACCCCCTAGGTATTCTGGTGATGGTGTTCTTAATTAGAGAGATATATATGTATGTAATATTATTTTCATACTACCATCTGGCTCTACACGTGAGAAACGTGCATAAAGTACACTGGTTTTTCAAAAAAAACCCACTAATTTAAAAAAATGCTTTATCTTATTTCCTTCTTGTATAATGAGAAACTAGCAAAGTCTTGGATATGATTACACAGTTTTTAACATAACCAAAACTTGCAAAGTTGCCTTTAATGATGACTTTCCTGGAGACAGACTAGAGCATCTACTTCCATTTCCTGATGCCATAAATAATCATCCTCAGATGACAAATCAAATTACAAGGCCTTTGCCATCATTCATTCTGCTCATTTTGTTCTAAGAAGAGTTATGTAGAAGTTAAAGTCAATAGATGACTATAATATATGGCATACTTTTTATTAACCAAATAACTTGAAAGAGCTATAAATATAAAATAAAAATGTAAAAAGTACATGGTTATAAAGCAAGGTCCATCACAGGATCCCTTTAAACAGCAGTAGATGTCTGAATATTGTGGTTTACAAATCTTATTTTAACAGCCAAACTTATAAAACAGTTTACGCTTTTCTGTTGTCAAGGGAGAAAAACTTGCCAAATTGTTCATTTTAAGTAAATACAACATAACCAATTAAGGAAAGCAAAATTTAAACACATGCCTATGATAATCAGGACATAGTTTGCTTCTGATTTCACTACTGATTTTAACAGAACACTGTTCCTTGCATTTTCCCACAGCACCCAAGTGACCCCACACATACTTTTAGAAACTTGTAATCACACAGTGCAAATAAAAGGATACTTTACTGGAAAATACACAGTGTGGTACAATAATCCATCATTTATGAAAAATAGAATTCAGCCTTTTCTTTTTCCTCAGAGATTCAACTACTTTTTGAGGGTGAAGCTTCCTGCAGTCTAAAGATTTATGTTAAGCCAATGAGCAGTTTTTTTCCATTCCCATTTAAACTTTTTATTCAAAAATGAAAAGAGCCCAATGAGATATGGGTTTAAATTCCAAAGCACCTAATCTGATTTGTATAGGAGACTAGAGATATCACTCAATTCTCCATATTTTTACTTCTGTGAACAATTAACCTGAATTACCATTAGTTTTTCATGTATTCTAGAGTTCACTTTTATTTCATTTATGTATTCTCCTCTTCTTTTATTTTTCCAAACCAAAATACGGCATATATTTCAAAGCCTAAAGATTTTGAATAACAATATACAGTTTAAGTGTTTCAATGCACACAGGCTAAAGGCATTAGTTTTAAACACCATTCTTAACCAGTTGAGAGATTTAATTGGTGTTAAAGCTGCTCATACCAGAGAATAGTTATGACTGTGGGCTTTCTAAGTTGATCTTCAACAAATATCATTACATATGAAAACAGGCATTAGTTCAACTCAAGTTTTATACCTGACACAGCTATTATGGTGTTAAAACCACTTCGAGAGGTAGGAACATTTGTTTTAATGGGCACCTTTTTTTTTAATATTTATTCCCCAAGGGAATAAACATAGTTTGGACGATGAATATCCACTACTATTCTATTAAGGGTATGGGAACCACAAAAGAAAAACCCCAAATCTTCCAGAATCCAATGGTTTGGATAATATGATCCAGAGTTGAGCATCTGCCAGAACTTCTCTTGCTGGGGACTTTATTTTGAAATATCCCTTACTTCTGCCAAACTGCTGTTCTCGCAGTATTCCCATGTTACAATTACATGTTATTATTATTATTTTTAAAAAACTTTGGAAATACTAGGCAAGCTAACGTTTCAGAAATGTTGTTAAAGGAAAGCAGAGTCATTACCCTTCAGAAATGCTATTATAAACAGTGTTCTAGTCTACTTGTTCTCATTTTATTTGTAAAGGTTTACATCAGGGCTTCGGATTAATTCATTATGGTTCAGCCCCCCTGCTGAGAATTTGCATTACCACTGAGAATTTGTATTGACACTCTAGATATACTGAATCAGAATCTACAATTTAACAAGATTCTTTTTTTTTTATTATTATTAGGATTTGGGTGAAGATTTACAGAGTAAATTCACTTTTCATACAGCAGTTCACATATACTTTGTCTCATGTCATTGACCAAAATTTAC